>NC_134468.1:82730470-82851433 GCF_964194025.1 Convolutriloba macropyga
CTGGTGAAATACCAGTTCGGCTAGTGAAATCATGCATAGTAGCTATAGGTGTACATCTACAGTTCGCCTTGAAAGGGTCATTAAGGAGAAAATTGTTGCAACTAAAATGAAACTAGCCTATGTAATACCAATTTTCAAAAGAAGTGATAAATTGGGTAGTACAAACTATCAAACAATTTCTGCAACTCCGAGATTTGCAAATAAGGTTGAACGCTTCCTTTTGACTCAGATAACAGATATCATTGAAACGCAAAAAATTTTAAATAGAGATCAATTTGGATTTCAGAAAAAAAGTCACCAACGGACGCTCTTTTGCTGCCATTTGAAACAATTTCGTTGAATTCAGATGAAAAAAGGAATTGTTTCTAATTTTCTAGATCTTGCATAGACCTTTAATTCCATTTCGTAAAGCATTCTTCTTAAAGATTGAAATGTAGGGTTTTTTCCATGAAGCGAACGAATTGCTGTTCTCATTTCTTGCCAACCGCAAACAAAAAGTAAAAGTAATGCATGTTTTCTGATTGTGAGGTTCTGAAGCACGGTGTGCCACATGGAACTGTTTTAGAACCATCCATTTTTCTTTTATACGTGAATAATTTTTCATCTATTCTAAACTAAATGGAGAAAATAATTTAAACTGCAAATGACACGAGTATTGTTTGTTTTGGAAATGAAAGTAGCTTACAAAGAAAAATCAAAGAAATTGATCATCAGAAAACATAGGAGTATGTACAGATGAACAAACTATGTATGAAAATAATCAAAACAGAGTTAATCCTTTTTTGCGCAGTAATTCGGGTTTCGATACGATTTTTTTTAAATTCAAAGTTATCACAGCACAAAAATGTTGCGGATAACTTGGTGTTCAAATTGACAGGAACCTTAATTTCGATGATAAACTGAATGAAACCTGAAAATTGATGCTCATGCTATAAGATCAAAATAACTAATTTGAAATCAAATTAACCTGAATTTTTGTTTTAAGACAACTTTCTTGTTTTACATTCATTTGTGCTTTCACACTTATCGTTTACAGCAAAGTTTTTACGAAGTGGCTGGGGTATAAAGGTGTGCTTTTTACGCAAAATTATGACAAAGCGAGACATCTGATAATACAGACAATGGTCCTACCAGCTGAGCTATTAATAGCAAAAATATCACTAGTCAAGTTTCATTGTGACATAACCAGACCAGAAATTTCTGAAAATTTTTACGGGTATCTGAGTCCTCATCAAAACACTAGAACAAAAAAATTCAAAATTAGACAGATTCTCTAAACCATCTTTGGAATGAGTTCGATTGGTTGTCAATGCCTACAGAAATGGATTAAATTACCACAATGGCTGCGATTGGCAGAAAATGAAAAAAAAAATTAAAAATTGTTGAATGATGTTTTGCATGAATTAATTCTTTTGAATAATAACAAATAACAAATATAATTTATTATAACTCGTTTTACGGACCATTCTTGCAATCAATTTAAAGAGGGGGAGTAAAGGTTAGAATATTAATTGAAAAATGCCCGAATTTTTGCGATTTCGATAATTTCTTGCCAATTTTGTACGGGTCGACTTTCACAAGCCAACCAACAAAAGCCAAAAACCAGTCAAAAACCAACAATCTGGTTACCAGCGTTGGTCTTTTATTTAGCAGTTACTTTATGGAGTTTGACAAAATGGTTTTATAACCAGTAACCCTCACCCCCGTTGGGACCCATAAATTATCTCCTCTTCTCGCTTTATTGCTTTATTTTTTGCTTTATTTTTTGCTTTGTTTTTTGCTTTAACACCGACATTGCTTTATTTTTTGTGAATTTAAAAGGTACAAATTCAAATTTTTGTAGCCTTAACGAAAAAGTTTGTTTAAACAATTACAAATTAAGAATCACATTATAAACATATGAATAGTTGGGTCGTTAAAGTACTAGTAGAATTAAAATCTTAGATCTTTTACTTGTCTGTCTATTGGAACATGCAATTTGATCATTTCGCTATTTAATTTCACCTTAAATTTGTATTTGTTCTCTCTTTCCGGATTTCAATTGGTGGCTTGTTCCAATTTCTGGAGAAATTTTTAATTGCTGATCAGTCCCTTCATTTAGATTGACACATATTTTTCGGAGGAAACTGGACAGTCCGTTATTAGTTTTGATCTCACTCTTTTTACATACATTGATGACGTTTTCTTGATTATTTGACTTCTTTCTTGTTAATGCTTTATTCAATTAAAAATTTTAAAAAATTTTCATTAAGAAATGTTCTGCAGCTATAATTTTCTCTCTCAATAGAAGATACTTTGTTCTATCAAGTTTAAGATCTATTCTGTTCCTCCCAAGCTTAGTGGGCTTATATTTTTTACGCCCACAAGCGCATGTGCTATTTTCTAACATAGTAACGCCTTATTTAACAGCATATAAATTGTAACCGGGTGTATAAAAAACACCGGGGGGGGGGGGGGGGGGGGCGAAGAGAATAGATCCCAAGTTTCCAACGCATCTGTCAACATATGCAAAAAGTGTACAGTTCAAAAGTTCCAATGTGATTCTGAGAGCAGCGGCAGATCCATGCCCGTCATGAGCCATGGACTGTAGTCTTCATAGTCCAGAAATTGTCATTTTAAACGTTTTTTTCTAGGGTGTCACTGATATTTTCGGTTTTGAAACTTCGAAAATTGTTGGTATGTTTGCTCTTGAACATAAGTAATTGTTTGGTTTCAAACATAACGAATTGTTCGGTTTCAAACATTTCTCTTTTGGAAAGCTATCTGGACATTTGACTTTGTGGACAAAACTCAATTTTTTGCAAGGAAAAAACTGAAAGTTTCTTACGTTTCAATTTGAACATTCCGAACAATTCTAACTTTTAAATGCGATTGATGGAGATGTTTGTTCAACCCTTTCTACTTTTATTAAAATTTACTTTTGATAATTTAAATTAAAATTAAATTTGAGTTCAATTTATTTTTTACGTAAACATTTCTTATTTTGATTAACTTTTTTAAGAGTTGCTAAACTGCTCGAATTTACATTTATGCAAAAAAGTGTTCGAGACCGCTGTGCATTTTTGCAAAGTAATTTCTGCCATTTTACATAAAATAGCATGCAGAAAAAATTGAAAAATATGCAGTTTCAGCGTATATAGATTAGTTCTGAAATTATTTTTGAAATCAGAATCTGGCTCGCAAAAGTTTAATTTCTACTTGTTTGCATCATAAATTTATGATTGGCGGAACTTGAATTTAGCAACAACGTATCCTTAATATGCCATAATGCGGGGGTAAGGGGAAAGGGGATACTTTCCCGACTGGTGGTATTGAGAAGAGAATTTTTTCCTAATAGTCTTTGATCTTTAGCTAATTTTACCATCTTAAGCAACAGCTTGCTACTTACTTAAACTTGTTTAATACAGTGTTCGGTTAATAACATTTTCCAATTATAACCAACACCTGCTTTTCAATTTCAAGTGCTAAATGCGACGCCAAAAGATAATAAACACTATTGCATTTCCTTCCCCCCTCCCCAACCCCTTTCCCCCTCTCTGTTCCCCATTTCCCCTCGGAGCCATTTGGAATTCCCGCCCCCTTGCCACACCCTATAAGCATCAGAGTTAGTTAGAGAGTAAATATTTCACTTATAACTAAGAGGGCATTATCCTATAACGGCTGCTGTTCCCATCCACCCCTTTCCCCGTTGTAATAATATTTTATATTACTAAACATATTGATAAAGTTATAAAGCCACTTTGAACGCATAAATGTCCGCCTAAAGGATGATATTAAATATCAACACAGTTGAAAAGGCGAATATTGATGCTTATACAAACAAAAAAAACTCATATCAACTTTTTCGATTCCGCAAAAAAGTTCTCAAATAAATGTTAAAAAGGGAAAATTTCATTTTTCATTAGTTTTTTTTCTGGGCATCAATCACAGGCAGATTCAGAGACGGTCTCGAGTGCAACTGGCCAAAGTCATTTTTTCTTCGAAAATTTTTTTATCAGAATGTTTTTCGATAATTGCTTGGCCCAGAGACGTTTTCTCTGTCAAAAATCAACAATGCAAGGAAGTCATATTAGCAATTCATCAGAAACCATGTTTTGCCGTAATCGTTTTGAGGACGCTTGCGTGGGATCATGGGAGCAAGCATTGGAACGGACTTCAAGCAAAGCGGAAATTTGGCGAACTGTACTATTAAAAAGAAAAAATTGAGTTCCTTTCAGTATTTTTTTTTCAAAACTTCAAGTTGAGAATCGATACAATTTGAAACTCAAAGGGCCATAGAAGAAATCAATTAAATGAAGAAATTGATTGTGCAAATAAAAAATGGAATCTTTCTAGTATTTTGAATAAAAGGTTCAATTTTTAATTAAAAACCTACACCAGAGTGTCATCCCCTCTTTGAAAGTTATTTCATTACGTTGCAATCTATTCAAGTATAAATAAATAAAACATTAATTGTTAGCCAAGGTCTCATTATAAGTTTTTTCTTTAAACGATTTGTCAAGAGAGAGAATTTTGTCAGTTTGAATGAAATCAAACTGCAAAAACAAATTTTGCTCTAAGTCTCCTCTAAGAATATTTCTAGAATCCATTTAATTCTGTCCAACGATCTCAGCTTTTGTCCTTTATTTATCGATCTCATACAACATACCTGCTATATAGATAACGACTTTTGCGCCGGGCAGAAAAACAACTTAGTTAAAGGTTAAATTAAAAATCATGCAAATCCAGTGATTTTCAATGAAAGATGATTCTTTTTAGAAAGATGCAAATGGGAAGTATGACTGGGTAGAAATTTGATGTCAATTGATAAAATTTTTGGTTTTGGCGACAGTTTTGAAGAACTGGGTGTTGCGATAGAAATCGAAAAATACGTTGCCTCATGTTCGAGAAAAGGATTACAGAAACTCTAATATTACATTGAAAACTTAGTTACTTAGACGACCAACAATGTCCACTGGATTTTTTTCGACATTATTTTTGTGCAACAAATTTTGTCCGCTCTCTCCAAATAAAAACCAGCAACGAAATATTTGAGGTCCTGCAAATTTTTGGCAACTAATTTAGAGAAATTTTGGTTCAATTTCTTGGAGCAATTATTTATCCCAACATTTGGCAACAGTTGTGTCTCGCAATTAAACTCTTATGTTCAGGGAAGAGTTAATATTAGCATTAATAAAAAGCTGCTTTTATTAGATTGGCTTTAGCGTTAAATTTTTCAGTTAAACTAGTCACAAGTCAGTCTCTCGAACAGGACCCAGCCTTTGCAGCTCTACACGAGAGCCTTGATTCCTTTGGGTTGTTGTAATTTGCTTTGAATGAAACCCAGGGTGCTTTAGATCTCAAAATATTCTGATTTAGTAAAAATTAGACATCAGTGAGATAAGAACACAAACATGCGTAGCACATTGGTTTCCACAATCAGGCTCATCGTTAGCTGGAGCTCCCCTACCCGCTTTAGGTCTGCATTTATCCGCATTTAATCGACTTTCGAGTTTAGGTATGCAACAAACTAAAAAAATTGACTTTACATGAAAGTGTCCACGATGCACGTCGAGCACTTTGGACGCATTCTGTGACCATGTTGTTGCATGTCGCAAAGGGGGCGCCATCGCTCGACAAGACAAAATATATGTAACTTCGTTTTACATTTTTATCCAAAATCCGACTAAGAAGTCAGGCTAAGCAATTGAAGCAGCCGAGGATAAGATAAGATAAGATAAGATAAGATTTTATTTATGCCAAAAACAAAGTTAAAGGCAAGGGACAAAATTTACAGGATCAGCAGATCCTATTATAATTCATTAAGCCCCATAACATAAATTTTATTTTATTTACCCTGAATTATCAAAAACAGCATCAATGAGGTGTTGATTTTGAATAGTAAAAGAACTTTTCAATTTATCAACATAGCGCTTGACTTGATACAATGTAAGATTATAAACGTTTTTCGGCAATATATCATGCTGATGTAAAAAATTAAGGAGCACTGGAATACGATATTCAAGGGAGAAAGTATCATTTTTATTTTTGGCTAATTTTTGTATGAACAGTCTACTTGAACTCATACGAGTTTTGGAAGCTGTTAAATAAGTTTTCACGCATAATTTGTTCAAGATTTGATTTTTATGAAGAGAACTGCAACATTAAAGGGCGCATTTAGTTGAGCAAACAATGTATATTTCATAAACTGTTAAAATTTTGTTGTCGAAAAATAAATCGAAAGTCGATTCATGTTGTTTTTTGAAAAACATCAGTCGAACAATTTTTTTCTGTATCATTAGAATTGGTACCAAAATGTTGTAATGAGTATTTCCATACGCAATAATTCTATATTGGATAACAGATTTTATGTGACTATTGTAATATCGCAGTAAAACCTTTTTCGAGCAAAGATGTCTTAATTTTGATACTAAACCACAAAACTTTTTAAGTTTTTGAACAACAAAATTAACATGAGACTGATATTTTAGTTCATTATCCAATTTCACTCCGAGGTACTTAACAACACTTTCTTTTTGAAAAACTTCTATTGGTTGATAATTTTGATCCTTTTCACGAAATACTATGTAGGATGTTTTTAATATGTTGAGTGACAATCGATTAGCATTAGGCCATTGCATTACTGCTACGATTGTCGTATTAATTTGATTATCGGATTTACCCTTGAATATCAAAGACGTATCATCGGCGAACATAATACATTTGGCATCTGAACAAAAATACTTTAAATAATTAATATACAAAATAAACAGCAGAGGTCCTAATGAATGAAAAAACAGCTGCGGGTGTAAAAGCAAAAACTTTCTCAGAATTGTTTTTCGTTTGTACGATTTGCCGTGGAAGTGTTAGAAGCTTTACTTCAATTTTCAAAAAGTAAAAGTGAACACCCAGTGTTCCAACAGTGGAAGTTTTCAATGAGATGAGTTTTTTAATTCTTTTCGGAGGGATAGTAAAGTACGACTCAATAGTTTGGCTTTACTGTGCTCAACTGGTTTGGCTATATTGTCGCTGACCCGGGTGTCATGAAAGTCTGCACTGATTCTTGGAGAAACTTGGAGCACACCTAAGGAAAGAGAATTTTCTACGCCTCAGAATGAAAGCACCAGTGCTAATCTTTGAGATATTACCCCCATGAAGTGGCGGAACGTAAGTTGTTAGAGCAATCCGAGAAGCCACTCATAAAAGATAATTCCTCTAATCTCATATTCTTTCATCTGAACAAACTGGAAGAACAAAAACAATTTGCGACCTACTTCAAGTGTGGAGAAGTGAAATAGACCGCTGATGTTAGAATCATTAAATTTTTGATCTGTTGAGTTCATATCCAAAATATGATAACTATATTAATTGTTATTTATATCTTTTACAAACCAAAAAAATCAACAGTTAGATATATTACCTCTAAACTTTTTAAATTTAACTTATTGAATTATATATTGGTTTTTGATGCCCTCTTGGAAAATACTGTTTTTTTTTCAGTTGGCCAAGAGTTTTGCTGATGAACAGTTTAATGAATCAAATATCAGCAGTTCATATCCACTCACTCGACGCAAGCGAGATATCGCTAACATTGGATAATTTTCGATAGACTCATTATTTTTCAAAGAACTAAAATAACGTTTTATTAAAAATAGGTTTTATTAACGTAAATATTTTTTATGATGACATCCTACGTAACTTTTGACGAGTTTCACTTGATGGTAGAGCTCAAAAATTGACTATGTCATTGTCCGATTTTCTATAAATTTTTTAAAAGAAATATTCTAATTGAAAACAAAATTATTTTATTCGAGCAATGGTTTTAGTTTTGGGACGTTCGAATGCTATTGTCCTTTCATAACTGCTGTGAAAATTCCCAAAATTGGATTTAACAAGGCACCTCTTACTTGCGGACATAATGTGCTAATATTACACCGAACCATTACAACAAATCATTCTACCCTCAGGAACCCCGTTTTTTTTATCTCGTAACCCAAATTTCTACTCTTTAATGTTTATCGATCAGGCTTCATCTCTGTAGCCAAGTTTACATTGAAAAAATAAAGCTGCGTGTCAAGCTATGTTAAGCCTATATTAAGCACAAGTTGCTGTAATTTGTTCTCTCTCAGCCTTTTAACATAGATTGAGTTATGAGTTGATTTTCTTCATTCTTTTTTACCTAATTCTAAGTCGGCCCAAGTAATCGATATTAGCGATTTTTTTTAAATTAAAACCTAAATAATGCTAGGAAATAATTTCTTTCAAGTGAGCTCGAGTCTGCAAACCTCTACTACTATTGCCTGAAAAATCCTCTTCACATTTTTTTCTCTTCAAATTTTTTGTCACATTTATTGAGAGCAAATTATATACTGAAAATAATAGCTCTATAATTATTCCATCACAACGGCAGGCATTTTAAACTGCAGAATATGACGCGCTCAATTTTTCACTTCATAATTTATTCAATCGTTTTCCCTATCAGCTTGAAGTTGCTATTCATATTTCGCTCTTGTTCACGTTTAGGTCAAACGGTTTAATTATTAATAACTACTTTCTGTCTTTTACGTCTTATAAGTACACCAGTGCTGAAAAGATGCTTCTGTGAATATGAATATGTATAAATGGCAGGTGTGTTCCACAAACCTTAAACACAAAATAATCTCTGCTTAATTGAATCGGAACATTGACTCAAAAATGTATTAATTATTATCATATCTCTACAGTTTCTAATCTTATGTGCTCCCTCTCTTTTTTATTGAATTGAGTTTAGGGAAAATATTGTTTTTATTAGACTCAATATGACAGTAAAAAGCTGTAAATGATGATGTAATACGATCAGTTCCATTATTATGCAAGTTTAATTGGAATTCATTGGAGCTGGGGGGGGGGGGGGTTGGACTGGAGACAGATTCGGAAAAAGTAAAAGTAATTGCACGCTACTATGAACTTCAAATTCGTCTTCAAATTCGTCTGAGGAACTTTTTTTCTGTGCCTGCATTCTAATACTGATCAAATATGCGATTACTTCCTGAAAAATTGAAATTGAAGTAAAAATGATAAAAATAAGTTTTCTTTGAAGATAATAAGAAAAGAATATCAATCACGTTTTGAGGGCAATCTTTTTCCAGCTCGAGGGGACAGGCCAAAGTGACCTCCGATCAGACCAAAATCGAGCTGGCCTCCCGTACCGAAATACAAGTCTATACGAGTAGTAGTAGGCAAGTCTAATTGCAGTTCTTATCTTTGTTTTTCGGTGATAGCTGCGATAGGCTCAATACAAGTATGCAAGTCCTGGCAAAGACTTGGGCAACACTTGCAAGTTGGCTCCCAAGTCAAAGCTAACTTGTCTAAGATCTTCGAGTAAATTATTTCAATTTGAAAAATATGGTAACGTGCCAGGTTTTCAGCAGTTTTTTAAGGTGTATTTGGTCCGGCTGGGTAAAAGTGGATGCTAATGAGCAGATATCATACTGTTGACAGCAGGACATTAAACTGGGACATTATTTAGCGTTTGCCGACTTGGGTTTAGGCTTGCGAGTCTTGACCATGGGTTTGGAATTTAGAGTGCCAAACTTGGATTTAGACTGCCAAATGTAAAAAGTGACATGATCATAGTTCTGAATCAATAATAAAATGCGACTTGTAATAAGACTTGCCCAGTATTAATATCGGCTTAATTTTATGTATGGGTTGAATGAACAATAATTTGATCACATGTTGTACCTGTCGGGCAAAATTAAGATCCGAAAATGCATCAGACCCAAGAATGTGTGACTGATAACCAAAAAAAAAAACAGTAACCCTATCTTGAAAAAATATTTCGTCATTTTTGTCCTGTCATGCTATATAAGTTGGCAAGCAACCTTTAACCCACGAAATTCCAGGTTCGCTTTTTCATTGGGAAAGAGTGTAATAATTGCAATAAATTGCTCTAAGGCAATTTTAATGTTGATAACAGAAACTTTGAAACTATTAGTGTGGAATATACTTGGCAGCTAATATTTTGCAGAAGTTAAAGACAGATATCACACTCTCTCGTATTCCAGTAAACCATTTTCAATTCTTTCATTCCATTCCAATGGCTTTCAACATTGATTACCCAGGTTGAGGTGCCATCCGGAATTGACCTCTGATCAGACCAAGTCCAACGCACACGGTGTGTTCCCAGACCAAAATTACAGGGTCTAGGATTTGGTTCGAGCGCACAATAGTATGATCAGAGGTCTCTTCGGTCTGGGGATAGTACGATCAGAGGTCACTTCGGTCTTGGCATGGCATGATCAGAGGTCACTTCAGGATGGGATTGGTCTGATCAGAGGCGGATTCAAGCCAACATTAGTCTGATCAGAGACCAGTTCGAGCTGAAGTTTTTTTTTAGTCTTTTTACCGAGAGATGTTGACTCTGCCAAGAGGCAACAAAGAGCAGCATTCTGATCACAGACACATCTCAAGTCTGATGGCTTTGGTCAGAACCAAAGAGGTCCAGCTGATAAAACATGCCAGTCTCCTTACAAGGAAATTTTGTTTAACTGTAGAATACGACGTTTTATATGGAAAGCTGTCTAAATTCATCCATTGAGTTCGAAATATGCACTGATGTATACTAACTAAATTCACTCTCAGCAGTTGGGTTTTCTTTAGCAATGATATTTTTAGAATAGTCTCTTCTTTAGATGAATTTAATAATGCAAACATCAATTTTTATGAAATGAATACATTATAACAAAAGTCGTTCATAGTGAAAAACAAACACCGATTAGACTATTTTGAGCGCAATAGAGTCTGATCAGAGGTGATTTCGAGCGCACAATCGTCTGGACGATGGTCTGGGTTTAGTCTGTGCCATGGTCGCTCAATCGTTTGGACAATGGTCTGATTTTGGTCTGATCAAAGGTCCTTTCCGTCTGGAGAGGTCTGATCAAAGACAGTTTCGAGCGCACTTTTTGGTGTGATCAGAGCATACTTTAGTCTGGGATGATCTGATCAGAGGTTACTTTCGTCTGGCACGGTCTGATCGGATGTCGCCTCCAGATGGCACCTCAACCTGGGTAATGTATTCAAAATTGTTTTTCGAGATTCACAACATTTCTTTAAGAGAAACAGAGTGCAATTTTGCATCGTTTTTGACAAAAAGCATTAGTAGTAGTAGAATTGAAAATAATGAGCAGTAATGACAGCAGGCCAGTTCATGAGACTTGGATTTAAAATAATTTTTATTTTACTAGTCACTCAAACCCTGAAAGATTCACCAATTCAAAGATTTGCTATGTTTGTAAACTTCGCGATATGATACGTTGCTTAGCATCGGCAATTAGTCTCTCAGCTCATTTATTGTCTTTAACGCCAAAACTGTTCTTTGGTTCCTTTGATTCGGTACTCGAAACTTTGGATGCATTATAAGCTCCTATAAGGAAAAATTGTTTTATTTTTCAAGGATTTTTAGCATTCGTTGGCTCTCTGAACTAATGAAACAAATTAGTTTCATTAGTTTTGTTGGCTGACAATAAAAATTTTCTAATTTGATTGTCAGCAACAAAAGTTATTTTTATATTTCTGAGAGAAATTAGGCAAAACTTCTGTGGTTGACTTTACTGCAAATGAAATTTAGCTCTGATCAGAAATTTTTCGTTTTCAGAGCAAAAACGAATTTCAAGATCATGTCAAATGCGAAGTAATTTTAAAACGACCAATCAAGCACAGTCGACTTCTGGAGTTAGCAAAAAAGCATTCATGTGATAAGTTTTTGCGTGCATAATTTTCTCTACAACGTTTTTACATTTAGCTAACTATATAAAGGCATCAATCGAAACAATTCACAAAAAATTTGCTTTCATTATAACATTTTCAGATTGTCTGGCGTTAAATTTTGCTGATAATAGAGGAACCAGAATTGACACATTGGAGCGTGAGAAAAGTGTGCTAGAAAAAACAACCAGTTCTACCTTTTTATTATTT
The DNA here is from genome assembly GCF_964194025.1 of Convolutriloba macropyga. Classification (NCBI taxonomy): domain Eukaryota; kingdom Metazoa; phylum Xenacoelomorpha; order Acoela; family Convolutidae; genus Convolutriloba; species Convolutriloba macropyga. The sequence continues at coordinate 82,742,405 of NC_134468.1, forward strand.
CATAAGTTGGTTGCAAAAAAACTGCTAATCGATGCATTTGTTTCTTACGGCTTAACTTTTTTAATAAAGATTCATTTGGGTATATCTATTTCTATTAGTTAAAAAGAAAATCCTTCTCGCGAACTCTAACCAAAAATCTCAACAAAACTTTGGTTGAAGTTAGTTAGTGCTTAATACTTGGAGGCAATTAACCATAGAAAAAAATTGAACAATCTCGAAATTCACATTTATCCAATTTTTTGCTGCGAATTTCATCTAACTATCTGGTTTTTGATATGTGTTTGTAATTATATGCTAGATATGCTTTGTAAACTGCTTGTTTTGCACTAAGGATGCGCTTATTATTATCAAAGTGGCAGTAATGGCGACTTTTAACGCTAATTTTATGTTATTGATATCAGTTGCAGATTTCTGTAGCGGAAGAGACAATTTCAGATATTTTAAAAGAGAACAGAAGTAAGTCAAAAAAGCATTCATGTGATAAGTTTTTGCGTGCATAATTTTCTCTACAACATTTTTACATTCAGCTAACTATATAAAGGCATCAATCGAAACAATTCACAAAAAAATTTGCTTTCATTATAACATTTTCAGATTGTCTGGCGTTACATTTTGCTGATAATAGAGGAACCAGAATTGACACATTGGAGCGTGAGAAAAGTGTGCTAGAAAAAACAACCAGTTCTACCTTTTTATTATTTCATAAGTTGGTTGCAAAAAAACTGCTAATCGATGCATTTGTTTCTTACGGCTTAACTTTTTTAATACAGATTCATTTGGGTATATCTATTTCTATTAGTGAAAAAAAATCCTTCTCGCGAACTCTAACCAAAAATCTCAACAAAACTTTGGTTGAAGTTAGTTAGTGCTTAATACTTGGAGGCAATTAACCATAGAAAAAAATTGAACAATCTCGAAATTCACATTTATCCAAATTTTTGCTGCGAATTTTATCTAACTATCTGGTTTTTGATATGTGTTTGTAATTATATGCTAGATATGCTTTGTAAACTGCTTGTTTTGCACTAAGGGTGCGCTTATTATTATCAAAGTGGCAGTAATGGCGACTTTTAACGCTAATTTTATGTTATTGATATCAGTTGCAGATTTCTGTAGCTGAAGAGACAATTTCAGATATTTTAAAAGAGAACAGAAGTAAGTCAACTTTGTGGGCGCAAAAACTATTGTTTTTTAAACATTTTTTAAATTTTCTCATTTTTTAAAAAAAAAATTCTTTGACGTATTAAGACTCAACCCCACTCGAGAACAGATGATTATCTTGCAAGATTCTTTGAGAATCTTGCAAAAACTGCCTATCTTGCTATATCTGGCAGAAAAATGGTTATCTTGCAAGACCTGGCAGAAAAATGGTTGTCTTGCAAGATTCTTTCAAGTTCGTTCCCGTTGAGCTGTCGTCTTATCGGCTCATGCAACACATTTCATTTCGAGCAGAAATTTACTTAAGTATCAGTTGCGTGTTTTTTAAGGAAATGATAAATTTAAATAGATTTCAAGTCTAGAAATAAAAATTATCCGAAGAAAACAAAGTGAAATCTGCCTTTGAACTGTTAACAAAAAATAAGTTACTATTAAAAACTATTTTCCTTCCATTTTATCAAGATTTACATAACTACACGTCCCGATTACCTTTGCTGGTAAAAAAATTATGTGATATTATTCTTTGCATCTTAAACAGCTCCCTTTCATTCAATTCAGCTTATTGCGTTTAAGTTTTATTGCCAATTCCAAAAGATGTAATTTATTCACGGCTCGCCACTTTTTTTGAGCTTCGAAGAACTTTAGAAGAGCTTTTGCGAAAATCTCTTGCTGTCAGAACTACTCGCTTTAATCAATTCATCTTGTAGAATCTTGTGCAAAAAATGGATATATTAATGGATTCTTGCAGAGAAAAGTTTATCTTGCAAGATTCTGACAGAAAAATGTTATCTTGCAAGATTCTGGCAGAAAAACTGTTATCTTGGAAGAGTCTGGCAGAATCTGCCAGAATCTTGCACGATAACCATTAGGTTTGGACCCGGGAATGGAGTATCAAAAAAATTTTACCAAATTTTCATTTTTTTCACCTGATGCTCTACACTTTGTTGGACCACATATTTTCAACAGAGCACTTAACTTTTCATAAAAACTAGCAATTAATCACTTTGTAACTAGCAACGTAATTTGTAACTAGCGTTTGGAACTTATTACAAAAACAAAAGATTGGTGCATAAATCAGATTGTCTTGAAAAGTATTTCCAATCATATTTTAAGTTTTTGTCTGCTCATCTTGTTTTTCTAACATTTTCTGCTTTTTACTGTTGCCATATGAACTTTTGACTTTACTTCAATTTCTTTGCAGAATTATGTTTTCTTTTAATTTTAATGCTTTCCATTTTAGGTATTTTAATTAACTCGAACTTATTTGAATTCCCCGATTTGAAAAATTTCTTTCCTATTGTTAGTTTTGATCCAATTAACCTCAAGTTCTACTTTTGTCTATACCAAGGAAACAATTCTAAGATATCATTTTGTTTCTACTATAATTTTGTCAGCAAAAAATATGTAAACCATGGATTCTGCTCAAAAGAAAAATGTGACTTTTATGAGGCTGATTTTTTTTTCAAAATCCATAAACTTTGATTTGGTTTATATTAAAAAAATGTCAGATTGATGAAGTTTTGGGTTAAATTTCAAGCAAAAAAACCTTCAAATTCGATACAAGTTTCGAATTCGATATAAAATCTGGAAGGTCGGCAAGTTTTTTCGCTGTTTCGAAGTAATTAGGACTCAAAATTTTGTTTCAAAAAAGCATATAAGGGACCATACCGTTTAATAACCACATCCTTGCTGTTTAATTTAGTTTATTGTATAGCAATTCCTTGACCATAATGTTTCCTAATTTCGCGTTAAAAAGTTTTTTTGTCAAATAAACCTAATTTTCGATGAAAATTAAATTACTGAAATACCAGTAATTTCTTTTGAAAACATAAAATTCAAAAATTTGCCAGAAAATGAAATTTCCTGTTAATTTTCATTGCAGCACCAGCGATTCACAGCTTAGTTTCATTCGTCGAGGTATTTCACAAAACAATTTTTTCGAACGACAAAATGGAGATTTATCTTCAAGATCATTTTTGATTTTTAAAAGAAAATGGCGCACAAAACTCGTACCCGGAACAAAAACTAAATTTAGAACATTTGGAATTATTTTTGTTGCGTCTGTGCCCAAAAATAAGAGAACAGCAGATTGGAATGCCCTTGAAGTGTCAAAAAGCTTGATCCTTTATTTCTCGGATACGGTTTAGAAACCTTGAATCTTTTCAATTGATGTAGTTTTCATTTTCACAAATTTAATTGCAATTTCTAGAAATTTATAGGCTTTTTAAATCCAAAATTGTAAGCCAAATAGCTTGCACGTAATTCCCCGGAATAAGTCAATATGTTCTTGTTTTCCCCTAATTTTTTTATTGCAAGATTTTTAAATGCTTGAATTACACAAAAGGCAAACGCAAGATCTTGTGGCACAGAATTTATATCTTTGTCCAACTTTTCCACAACAACAAAAAACTGATTTTCATACTTTTCTATTCCTTAAACTAAATATTGGGACGAAAAACTGTGAAAAGAATGTAATCTGTTTTGTCCTGCGGTTTACTGATTAAACCCATGACCTAAGAAAATTGGGATTTAGAAAAACACGTAAATTAAATTATTTGTTTTGCACCACTTTTTTTGCTAAATATTTTGAACTGCAGTTTTACATCTGATATGGATACGACTTCATTGGTGACCTCCATTAAAAGAATTTCAGTAATTTTTCTATTTAGAAAAATCTTTTCAGCGCAAAACTTTTACAATCAGATGATATCTATTGTTGCTTTCAATTAATCCATCCGAGCAAAGCTATACATCATGTTTAATTTTGCGTATCAAGTTGATTTAATTACATGAATCTATATACTTTACACTGTTCCAAATATATTTTCCAAAGTTTAAATTATATGGAAAATTACTTACTGTTTTATTATTTTTTTATTACTTAAATGAACTGATCTCAACAAATTGAGATTATCATCAACTTTACGGAGAAAAAATATATAGTAATTCATATAAATTTTTTAATATTGTCGTTTGCACTTATTGACACCATACCCATTAGTTTATGTTGCAAAAGAAAAAAATAATTAAATATGGTTATTGGACAAAATTTGCAAAATTTACTTAGAGGATATTGTTGGCCCCTGCTCCATGAACACTTAACCCTTAGATCGCATTGTGTTGAAGCTGATTATCAATATCTTGACCACTAGTGTATTAGTTAAACTTTTACCTTGCTTAGTATTAGGCGTGAGCGTTCTGAATTTTTGTTGAATTTGCGTCCAGTTTTCAAAGACATATTGTTGTTTAACTTGTTTCTGAGTCACAATTTGAAGGCAAAGCAACCAACAAAACTTCAAAGCTTCAGTAAAAAAACTCGCAAGGTCTCTAACTATCAATTTCCCTTACATGAGATACTGATTGAAATGCATATTTTTATAAACTTTGTTTAATTTTTTTACGAAGCCTCCATTACGAGTTTTTCATAAATCTTTATACCTTTGGTTTGCTTGCTTAGTTATTACAATTTTGATTGGAAGATGAAATACAAGTTTATGAATACTGAAGAATGAGCCAAAAAACGTATTGAGATCAGTTTTCAGTTTTCTAGTAGTATTTTTTAGTTGACGCTGCATGCAAAGTTTGCAGTCTAGAACTGCAATTTCACCAAAAGAAAAGGGAACTGTTCCAATGAAAAGCTCTTGATCATGAAACAAACTATTAACCTTTTTTTCAAACAGATTTTTCAGCAAAGTTGATAAAATGCATCAAACAATTTTGCCTGTAAAAAATGAACTTCATTCTTCTTTTATGGCTGGTTCCGGTACTGTCTTCGATCTATTTTTAAATAAAAAGCAAAAATGAAATTAGAAATGGCAAACAAACTGCATATATTATAATCTATTATTTGCAGTTTTCCAGCTATAAAAAGTTATCTTCATTTTTTAAAACGAGCATGACAGTTTTAGGATATGCGGAGACAAAATGGGAAACAAAAATTCAAAATGAATTTTGTGTGTGAAACTGAGTTTAAATTGAAAGTTTTCAAAATATTAAGCAAATTTAAAAATCTAAATTAATTCCCGTTGGTTTCGATTGCACTGCCAGCTGACATAGCTAACTTTTTTTAAATAAGGCTGTTTGTTTTTCTCAGCTGCTAAGGAGAACAAGGTATAATTATAAAATTCTTCAAGTCTTTTGTTTGCATCGTCTACAAAATTAGGATGAATATCATTTTTGGTTGGCTTAGTTATTGACTTATCCTTGATCTAAACGATTTAAAGAGGGTCCTCAATAAAATTGATCTTCAAATAAATTATTTTGAAAACAATCTCTGAGAGTTTTCGTCAGAAACTAAGAGTATCAAAGGAAACTTTTACTGCAGAAAATTACTGTGGACTGTAACCTTAGTTTTTCCGTAGCTTGAACCATACTTTGAAATTGTGGGTATCGAAAAAATTATTTGTTTCCATTTAAAATGAACAGTCTCTGTTTTTTGGTCTACAGTAAACAAAAAAAGAAGGTTTTAGAGCAAGATTTTTTTTTTGATTAGCAAAAGTTACTCGAACACACCTGCAATATGAAATTCAGGAGGAACAACGTGGAAACTGAAACATATCCCCTAACTTTTGATTTAAGAAAAGTGTGGTTTTGAGCTAGGTGTGTACTGGATATGCGGAGATTTCGAGTTTAGTTGGTTATGGTAAAAAAAACAATAAGTTACAGTTAATTTGAAGAACAATATGGGAAGGGATCAGTGGATCGCGAAAAGTTTAATTTTTTCTTTACTTATGATGAATCGAACAGTTCCATCTTATATATATATATATATATATATATATATATATATATATATATATATATATATATATATATATATAGATATATATATATATATATATATATATATATATATATATAACGCGAAAAATTCAAAATCATTTTTTTCAAACAAATTATTGGATCTGTTTTGCTCCCCCCAACTTAGTGCGCATGTTTTTTTACGCACCTCAGGCGCGCTTCTATTTTTTACGCAATAACTTTCTATATATCAAAACATAAAATGTATGAGGGGCATATATAACACTTTTAGGTGTTGGGGGGACAAAATAGATCCCAACAGTCAATTCGTCGAAGCAAGGAAAGCAAACATGAAGGTGTGGAGAAATCTACACTGTTCGGGTCTTTCCCATTACAGCCCCCCCCCCCCCCAGCTTAGTTGTCAGATAACCTATAGCCCCCCAATCATGGTAAATATACCATAATGGGTGGGCTATATTTTCATGGGGGGCTATAATGGGAAAGACCCCACTGTTCTATAAAACCTCAAGTCGAGCTCATGGAAAAGTCGGGTAAAGGTCTGTTCTTCCCCATTATAGCTACCCATGAATTTATAGCCCCCATTATGGCATAATTAAAATGACTGCGAGGGGGGCTATAGGTTATCTGACCACCAAGGTAGGAGGGGGGCTATAATGGAAAAGACCCTGAAAATCAAACAAGCCGAATCAATTTGCTGCACAAGACAGCAAAACAAAATCACATTTTTACAAAAAAAACAACTGGTAAAAAGTCCTCCCCTGAGTTTAGAGATCGACGCAATAATTTTCTTCTTTTTCAATAGAATGACCAATTTCGAGCTTCTGGGTGAAATAGTCACGTGCAAATACTTGCGACAAATATCAATTGTAAAATGCATATATCCATAAATCAAGATAGAGCAAAAATAAGCATAAAAACGCAGAAAACCTAAAATTTTTCTGCAGTTGAGACCGATTATTTTATTTCAAGGTTTATATGTTCATAAAAAATTAAATAGAAAAATTCACTTCGAAGTTTACCAGATCACAAAATTTGTTAGAAATTTAAAAGCATTCTGGAAGTTTCTATGTGACAAACAGCTGACTAAATAAACCGCTCTTGTAGCTGTGAGAACCAAGAATAGTCAACAAAAAATGTAAAGGTTTTTTGATCAAACACAAATAGCGTTTTACAAAATAACAATTAACTGATTAAACCAATTGATCCACAGAAGAAAAAAATAAACATTGTGATTTCAACTATTCAGATAAAAGTTTGAATGAAGTCATTAATAACACTTGTTAAGATTTTGAAAGAAGAATTTTCATGCTCATAAATTCTTCAAAAACTCAACCGAAACAAACCAAAATATGAAAAACTGCATTGGAAACTAACCAGTTCCCAGAAGTCATACTATGAACATATGTGCTTCCAAACAAAACAAACATTTTTGAAATATGATGTTGATTAGTACGAATCCTTTGAATTTTTCTTATTGTTATTTAGAATCAAACGAGATCTTTCAATGGGAAGTAAGAATCATATACGATAAATTTACGGCTTCCTAAGATTTATTATTCCAAAATCTATTTTGTTTAAGTTTCTTCTTTATAGCAGGTGCCGCAAATACATCATTAATGGAACGCTATGTAGCTTTCACAAAACGTTGTCTTCCTCAAAGATAAAATTAACGGATGTTTTTTTGTTGTGATTTAAATTCAAAAGTTTTATCTCAAATATAGTTTTTGACTGTTAGAGAATACCAGTACACACCTATGTTTTACGTAAAATAGATCAACAAAAATGCCTGTATTTAATTGATATGTCTTGTATTGATCTATTGTAGAATGAAGGAAACCGGTTTCTCTTATTTTAGTAGTTTGCATAGTAATGAATTTTAAATACTCCAAAATTCAGCTTCTTTGAGTTTATTTCTGAAAGCGTCCAATTCTTTAACTGTGTAATTGGTCCACTTGTATGAGTAATACGTTGTCACGCCGTCGAAAGCAACAAAGGCCCTTTTAAGCAAAAAAAAGGAAAATAGGAAATTCAAGAGAGTTGGAATGAAAAAAATTGCAAAGAACACTGTAGCCAATAAAAGTTTCTTAATGACTCTGAATACAACCAAATTAGGTTAAATTTGCTATGTAAGGTTTGATATCTTCATCCATAACTTCAAAAATCTGGCTAAGATTTTGAAATTCAAAAATTCATTTTAAATGTTAAGGAAAATTCAATCGAGACAAATCAAAACCTGTATCCACACAACATGAAAAACTGGATTGAAAGTTCATAAATTATTTATAGACTACCCGGGATGATAGATTTTTTTGATCAAACCGAGAACATATATGGTCTAATTTAAACATACAAAATCTTTGTTGTATGATGACACCAAGCTAAGTAAGAGTCGTAAAAGGTTTTCTTATGATTACGAAGAACCATCTTGAGAACTATAATTGCTCATTCTAGCTGTGCTAAGATTCATTTCTCGAAATTCTCAGCAATTAATTTGTTTTTTTCTTTATAGTTGGTGTTGCAATGTATACTTCTTGAAAAACAATCTTCCTCGAGAACAAGATATAATAAAAAATGGTATGATAAAAAGCCAGAAATGTTTTCAAATTTAGTTTTGTGTATTAGAGAATGCCCGAACCATAAAGTAGAAAAATGAACTGTGCAAAAGCATTGATATGCATGGCATAGATCTAATGAGTGTCTCCTAATTTAATATATTGCACAGAGTTTCTACAATTTTTGAGACAGGACAAGATTCTGAACTACCGGATTGCGTTACACAGACAATAGAAAATTTTTCACGTAAAAGTTTCATCAGTGACTACTAAAGAAGATCTAATTTTGATTATTAAATCACAAAAAATCTTTTCAAAACTTTGACAATCCGGTTAACTTTTCAACGATCTTTTATTGTTTATTGAGAAATTATTTATGATTTTAGTTTGCTCTGATTCAACAAAATTTTAAATAACTTGGGTTGATTGGCAAGATTCTTATTTGGTGTTCAATGCGAATAGGAGAATTCTTTTTAAAATTTTTCTTCTCTTCTCAACTGTGGCGTATAACTATTAAATATCATAAGTGCCAAAACTCAGGTTCGAAAATTGTTCAATGATGATCGCACACTACAAACTCCTGAAGAGACAGAAGATCAAGGATTTTCGAAGCAATTTTTGCATCAACCTAGTTCAAAAATAATGTAAAATTTTTCAAATAATTAGAGATTTTTATCCTTGATTTTTTTTCAGGGCTAAATCTATCGCAATAACCCAGTATTTAAAAAAGTTTGAGAAGAGGAGGTTCATTTATTGTGTCAGGGATTCTTTTGTATGTAAACCTTCCATGAACGACTACAAAGATTTGAATATCTTATTTTGGTTATTTAAACCCGAATACTGTTCCACAGTTTTTTACATTCCTGTTACCTAATTCAATGATCTCTTCATGTTTTCTTTGAAGCCATTTAAAGTTTATTACATTCTATAAAACTAAAAACGACTTAGTTTGATTGCCAAGATTCTTTTTTGCGTTCAACTCGGGTAGAAATCTCCCTAAAAATTATCCTAATTGCTAATAATGGAGTTGTAAGAAAATTGTAAGATGCTGATGATCGCACACTTTTTGCTCCTGAAGTGGTAGAATATCAATGATAATTGAGGATGTTTTTGCGTCAATCTAGTTCGAGACTAATGTAAAACTTGCAACTTATTGGCGATTTTTAACCAATATTATTGAGTTGGCAATAATGTGCAGTTTTTTGATTTTCAGAGCCGAATATAAATTAAAGAAAACTAGTTTTAAAGAGTTTGATTACCAAGGTTTACTTGTTTCCTCTTCAGGTTTTTCGAGTCAAATCTGACAATTTCCGAATTACAGCACAGACTGTCTATCATGCATCACAAAAAAATGTACAATTAATTTTTGTTTCAACATTTTTTCAAAAAAGAAGGAATGTATATGCGAGGCTGGCTGTTTTTCTTCAGTCAAATATTCATTTTTTGTTCACACACCGCAGAGAAAAACAATTTGGTAGCCCTCAGGATGTAGTTTTTATTTATATAAAATCTTTATTCTTGGGGGGGAGGGAGGAACGGAAAATTTTGAACTAAGCTTATTTTGTTCAAACTGAGACTTATCACCAGTATTTCTGTACAGTGTCAAGACTAAAAACTAACAATTTAAACTATTTGACCTAAAATTTCAAAAAACAGCTCATTCTAGCTGTGCTAAGATTAATTTCTCGAAATTCTCTGCAAATAATTTGTTTTTTCTTTATAGTTGGTGTTGCAATGTATACTTCTTGAAAAACAATCTTCCTCGAGAACAAGATATAATAAAAATTGGTATGATAAAAAGCCAGAAATGTTTTTAAATTTAGTTTTGGGTATTAGAGAATGCCCGAACCATAAAGTAGAAAAATGAACTGTGCAAAAGCATTGATATGCATGACATAGATCTAATGAGTGTCTCCTAATTTAATATTTTGCGCAGAGTTTCTACAATTTTTGAGACAGGACAAGATTCTGAACTACCGGATTGCGTTACACAGACAATAGAAAATTCTGAACGGAAACGGTTCATCAATGACTACTAAAGAAGATCTAATTTTGATTATTAAATCACAAAAAATCTTTTTAAAACTTTGGCAATCCGGTTAACTTTTCAACAATCTTTTATTGTTTATTGAGAAACTATTTATGATTTTAATTTGCTAAAATTTAACAAATTTTTAAATAACGTGGTTTGATTGGCAAGATTCTTATTTGGTGTTCAATGCGAATAGGAGAATTCGTTTTAAAATTTTTCTTCTCTTCTCAACTGTGGCGTAAAACTATTAAATATCATAAGTGCCAATACTCAGGTTCCAAAATTGTTCAATGATGATGACCATACACTACATACTCCCGAAGAGACAGAAGATCAAGGTTTTTCGAAGCAATTTTTGCATCAACCTAGTTCAAAAAAAATGTAAAATTTTTTGAATAATTAGAGATTTTTATTCTTGATTTTTTCAGGGCTAATTCCATCGCAATAACCCAGTATTTGAAAAAGTTTGAGAAGGGGAGGTTCATTTATTGTGTCAGGGATTTTTTTGTTTGTTAACCTTCCATGAACGACTACAATGATATGAATATCTTATTTTGGTTATTTAAACCCGAATACTGTTCCACAGTTTTATACATTCCTGTTACCTAATTCAATGATCTCTTCATGTTTTCTTTGAAGCCGTTTAAAGTTTGCTACTTTCTATAAAACTAAAAGCGACTTAGCTTGACTGCCAAGATTCTTTTTTGCGTTCAACTCGGGTAGAAATCTCCTTAAAAATTATCCTAATTGCTAATAATGGAGTTGTAAGAAAATTGTAAGATGCTGATGATCGCACACTTTTTGCTCCTGAAGTGGTAGAATATCAATGATATTTGAGGATGTTTTTGCGTCAATCTAGTTCGAGACTAATGTAAATTTTGCAACTTATTGGCGATTTTTAACCAATATTATTGAGTTGGCAATTTTGTGCAGTTTTTTGATTTTCAGAGCCGAATATAAATTAAAGAAAACTAGTTTTAAAGAGTTTGATTACCAAGGTTTACTTGTTTCCTCTTCAGGTTTTTCGAGTCAAATCTGACAATTTCCGAATTACAGAACAGACTGTCTATCATGCATCACAAAAAAATGTACATAGATTTTTTGTTTCAACATTTTTTCAAAAAAGAAGGAATGTATATGCGAGGCTGGCTGTTTTTCTTCAGTCAAATATCCACTTTTTGTTCACACACCGCAGAGAAAAACAATTTGGTAGCCCTCAGGATGTAGTTTTTATTTATATAAAATCTTTATTCTTGGGGGGGGGGAGGGAGGAACGGAAAATTTTGAACTAAGCTTATTTTGTTCAAACTGCGACTTATCACCAGTATTTCTGTACAGTGTCAAGACTAAAAACTAACAATTTAAACTATTCGACCTAAAATTTCAAAAAACAGCTCATTCTAGCTGTGCTAAGATTAATTTCTCGAAATTCTCTGCAAATAATTTGTTTTTTCTTTATAGTTGGTGTTGCAATGTATACTTCTTGAAAAACAATCTTCCTCGAGAACAAGATATAATAAAAATTGGTATGATAAAAAGCCAGAAATGTTTTTAAATTTAGTTTTGGGTATTAGAGAATGCCCGAACCATAAAGTAGAAAAATGAACTGTGCAAAAGCATTGATATGCATGACATAGATCTAATGAGTGTCTCCTAAATTAATATATTGCGCAGAGTTTCTACAATTTTTGAGACAGGACAAGATTTTGAACTACCGGATTGCGTTACACAGACAATAGAAAATTTTGAACGGAAACGTTTCATCAATGACTACTAAAGAAGATCTAATTTTGATTATTAAATCACAAAAAATCTTTTTAAAACTTTGGCAATCCGGTTAACTTTTCAACAATCTTTTATTGTTTATTGAGAAACTATTTATGATTTTAATTTGCTAAAATTTAACAAATTTTTAAATAACGTGGTTTGATTGGCAAGATTCTTATTTGGTGTTCAATGCGAATAGGAGAATTCGTTTTAAAATTTTTCTTCTCTTCTCAACTGTGGCGTAAAACTATTAAATATCATAAGTGCCAATACTCAGGTTCCAAAATTGTTCAATGATGATGATCATACACTACATACTCCCGAAGAGACAGAAGATCAAGGTTTTTCGAAGCAATTTTTGCATCAACCTAGTTCAAAAAAAATGTAAAATTTTTTGAATAATTAGAGATTTTTATTCTTGATTTTTTCAGGGCTAATTCCATCGCAATAACCCAGTATTTAAAAAAGTTTGAGAAGGGGAGGTTCATTTATTGTGTCAGGGATTTTTTTGTTTGTTAACCTTCCATGAACGACTACAATGATATGAATATCTTATTTTGGTTATTTAAACCCGAATACTGTTCCACAGTTTTATACATTCCTGTTACCTAATTCAATGATCTCTTCATGTTTTCTTTGAAGCCATTTAAAGTTTGCTACTTTCTATAAAACTAAAAGCGACTTAGCTTGACTGCCAAGATTCTTTTTTGCGTTCAACTCGGGTAGAAATCTCCTTAAAAATTATCCTAATTGCTAATAATGGAGTTGTAAGAAAATTGTAAGATGCTGATGATCGCACACTTTTTGCTCCTGAAGTGGTAGAATATCAATGATATTTGAGGATGTTTTTGCGTCAATCTAGATCGAGACTAATGTAAATTTTGCAACTTATTGGCGATTTTTAACCAATATTATTGAGTTGGCAATTTTGTGCAGTTTTTTGATTTTCAGAGCCGAATATAAATTAAAGAAAACTAGTTTTAAAGAGTTTGATTACCAAGGTTTACTTGTTTCCTCTTCAGGTTTTTCGAGTCAAATCTGACAATTTCCGAATTACAGAACAGACTGTCTATCATGCATCACAAAAAAATGTACATAGATTTTTTGTTTCAACATTTTTTCAAAAAAGAAGGAATGTGTATGCGAGGCTGGCTGTTTTTCTTCAGTCAAATATCCACTTTTTGTTCACACACCGCAGAGAAAAACAATTTGGTAGCCCTCAGGATGTAGTTTTTATTTATATAAAATCTTTCTTCTTGGGGGGGGGGGGAGGGAGGAACGGAAAATTTTGAACTAAGCTTATTTTGTTCAAACTGAGACTTATCACCAGTATTTCTGTACAGTGTCAAGACTAAAAACTAACAATTTAAATTATTCGACCAAAAATTTCAAAAACCCAAATTTTTTGTTTTTTTTCTCAAAGTTCCGTTGAAAAATTTTCATTTAACCGTCTATATGTTTTCTGCTAGTAACAAAGTAAATCACGAACCATTTTCTTTTTCTATCAAAAAATTTGTATATAAATCTGAAGATTTCAGGCAACTTCGATCTCTCAAAATAGCAAACATCAACTTTGAAAATAGAAAATTGAAAGCCGAAATTTGAACTGATTCTAAACTCTAGAGGTGTTTGTGCAAACATTTTTTATTATTTCAACAAACTAACAAATTCAGTATTTTCAAAAATTTGAAGAAGTGGAAAATCATCTTCATGAAATGAACATCGAATCAACCAAAAAAAATTATTTTAATAAATGAATGATTTTAAAGAAATGGAATTTTTCAAAAAAATTGTTTTTTGTATTTTGCTTGTTGTCAGTGCAGATCATTCTAACTAATCTGCCCCAGAACATTGACCGCCAGGTTGAAAAGATAAATACTAGTGTAATACTTAATTTTTCCAAAAATAAAAGCAAATTATTATTTACGGGTCTTTTTCCGTACCTTATGCTCTCTCAAATTACAGAGCACTCGTCATTACAAAGCAAATCATTAGGTAAAAACATTGCACGTGCATCTGGGGGTGCAAATAATTTGCACCCACTAAGCTAAGGGCACAAACGGAAATGATGTTTTTCTCTTCTCTGTATTCTGAAAAAGCAATTTGAACTCGTCTTTTTCAGTCTTTCGGCCGCCGTTTTGTGGATTAAAAAAACAAAGACTATGGAATAGTTTTCTGTTGTTGAACTCCTTATTCGAAGAACGAGATTTCCTTTTGAAAGATGAAACACGATTTTTCATTTCATTTCACTTCTCAAAGACTTTATTAAAACTGCCATTTATTTCAACGTACTCTTACTCAAAGTAGTGAAACGGTCGAAACATATATTAATAGATAACCGTTGTCTCTGAACGCCATTGAAGGAGAACCTCTAGGGATAGCTTTTAATTCTCCTTACATGTTAGACACAATTGGAAGCAGAGTGCAAAAAGTTTGGAAAATCAGAAAAACTAATTGGAATTGGCTACAAAATTCGGTTTGAAGCCCATTCAAAACCAATTTGATTTAATTAAATCTTGCTGGTAACAAACAAGTTCTTTAAATTTTTTCCGCGAGCTTCTAAAAGAAATTTATGATCTTGAAACTTCAAAAAAGACAAAATAACTCGAAAGTTTTCAGAAAGGTCATTTAAAACTACAGTGTCAAACGTAGGGTTACCAATACAATTGCTTCAATTAAAACGAAGCCAATCTTTGCGAAAAAATCAAGAGCTCTTTGATTTGTGACGAGCCTTGAGTAAAGATCAGAGGCCAAAAAGAAAATTTTTAAAATTAATTAATGCTTGCTAAAAATTGCGGGTTCAAATAAAGCAAAACCAGAAATTTGTATTTTAAATTTTTTTTCTGATAGACCGTCAACGATATCTACATCATGAAACATCAAAAAACTTCAAAAAGTTCATTTCAATTATTAGTGTCGATTTCATCACTACTGAGTCAATTGCCTCAAGGAGTCGACGAACGGCGATGAATTTTGAGTATGATCAGACACCAAAATACTTTTAAAAATTGTTTTTTTTTGGTGTCTGTGTTTTTATTTTTTGTGTATGTGTATGTGATTGTGTGGGTTTATGTATACATGTGCTTGTGCGCAATATTAGTGGTATATCTGCCTAATAGCGAAATTAGGAGAGAACTAGTTTGAGATAGTTGGTTCTTTCAAATGTTAGTGAAAAGTAAAGTCAGAGGGCATAAAAATGTCAGCAACCATGAAATTTTTAAAAATTAGATAATATTTGCTAAAAATTGCCGCTTTTAAAAATTCCAATTCCAAATATGTTTGTTGTTAAACCGTGTTGATCCTAAATAAGCAAGATTTGTCAAAAATTACGTTTTCGTTATTTTCATGAAGTATCGGAATTGACTTCACATGAAATATCGGAATTGAAGTATCTGATAAGTTCACAAAATTGCATTTTGAAGTTTTTTGTCAAACCTACATTTACCGATACAATTGCGTCACAAAGTATGAACGCAATTTTTCAGAAAAACAGACAGACAGAAGACCTGAGTGAACAGTGACGAACTTGAGTAATGACCTACTGTCAACAAAATTCTAAACATTTTTTCTGATTTTTGTATTTTCGTAAAATGTGTTGCGCGGTTTCTGTTGCACAAAACGTGTTACACAGAATTTTGAAAAATTACTTCATATTTGCTAAAATTTGCCACTTTTAATAAGTCCAATCCGTAAATGCTTGTTATCAAATCTTTTTGATGCTAAATTTATCAACAAAATTACGTTTCTATCATTTTCATGAAGTTTGAAAACTGACAAAATTTTTTGAAAAACTCCAAAAAGTTGCAGGTTAAATTTTTTTTCAAAGTTACATTTACCTAAAAACATTAGTCACAAAGTCTGAAATCGTTTTGTTTCGAAAAAACAGACAGACTGAAGACCAAAGAGAACAGTGACGAGTTGAGTAATGACCTACCGCTAAAAAATTCTAAAAATCTTTTCAAATGTTTGTATTTTTGTAAAATGTGTTGAACGGTTTGTGTTGCACAGAACGTTTTACACAAAAGTTTGAAAAATTACTAAATGTTTGCTAAAGATTGCCATTTTTAATAAATTCAATTCGAAAAACCTTGTTATCAAATCTTGTTGATGCTAAAATTGTGAGATTTGTCAAACAAATTAACTTTAGATTATTTTCATGAAGTATCAAAAATGAAAAAAGTTTTTGAAAAACTTCAAAATTGCAGTTTAATATTTTTTGTCAAAGTTACTTTAAAATATAAAAATGCGTCTCAAAGTCTGCACTTTGTTTTGTTTCGAAAAAACGGACAGACAGAAGACCTGAGTGAAAAGTGACGAGCTTGAGTAATGACATACCACCAAAAATTTCTAAAAATCTTTTTTAATGTTTATATTTTTGTAAAATGTGTTGCGCGGTTTGTGTTCCACAGAACGTTTTAAACAAAATTTTGAAAAAGTATTTAATGTTTGCTAAGAATTGCCACTTTTAATACGTCCAATTCAAAAAAACATTGTTATCAAAACTTGTTGATGCTAAAATTGCTAGATTTGTCAAAAAAAGTTAACTTTAGATTATTTTCATGAAGTATCATCAAAAATGAAAAAAGCTTCTGAAAAGCTTCAAAAAAGTTGCAGTTGAAAGTTTTTTGTCAAAGTTACATTTACCCATAAAAATGCGTCTCAAAGTCTGAACTTCGTTTTGTTTCAAAGAAACAGACAGATAGAAGACCTGAGTGAAAAGTGATGTGCTTGAGTAAAGACATACCACCAAAAATTTCTAAAATTCTTTTTTAATGTTTATATTTTTGTAAATTGTGTTGCGCGGTTTATGTTGCACAGAACGTTTTAAACAAAATTTTGAAAAAGTATTTAATGTTTGCTAAGAATTGCCACTTTTAATACGTCTAATTCCAAAAAAACATTGTTATCAAAGTTTGTTGATGCTAAAATTGCTAAATTTGTCAAAAAAATTAACTTTAGATTATTTTCGTGAAGTATCAAAAATGAAAAAAGTTTTTGAAAAACTTTAAAAAAGTTGCAGTTGAAAGTTTTTTGTCAAAGTTACATTTACCCATAAAAATGCGTCTCAAAGTCTGAACTTCGTTTTGTTTCAAAGAAACAAACAGACAGAAGACCTGAGTGAACAGTGACGAACTTGAGTAATGACCTACCGCTGAAAAACTCTTAAAATCTTTTCTAACGTTTGTATTTTTGTAAAATGTGTTGCGCGGTTTGTGTTGCACACAACGTTTTACACAAGGTTTTGAAAAATTAGTTAGTGTTTGCTAAAAATTGCCACTTTTAATAAGTTCAATTCAAGAAAACTTCATTACCAAATAATGTTGACGCTATAATTGCGAGTTTTGTTTGAAAAAATTACCATTGGTTTGTTTTCATGAAGTATCAAAAATGACAAAAGCTTTTGAAAAGCTTCAAAAAAGTTGCAGTTGAAAGTTTTTTGTCAAATTTACATTTAACCATAAAAATGCGTCTCAAAGTCTGCACTTCGTTTTGTTTCGAAAAAACAGACAGACAGAAGACCTGAGTGAAAAGTGACGAGCTTGAGTAATGACATACCACCAAAAATTTCTAAAAATCTTTTTTAATGTTTATATTTTTGTAAATTGTGTTGCGCGGTTTGTGTTGCACAGAACGTTTTAAACAAAATTTTGAAAAAGTATTCAATGTTTGCTAAGAATTGCCACTTTTAATACGTCCAATTCAAAAAAACATTGTTATCAAAACTTGTTGATGCTAAAATTGCTAAATTTGTCAAAAAAATTAGCTTTAGATTATTTTCGTGAAGTATCAAAAATGAAAAAAGTTTTGAAAAACTTCAAAAAAGTTGCAGATGAAAGTTTTTTGTCAAAGTTACGTTTACCCATAAAAATGCGTCTCAAAGTCTGAACTTCGTTTTGTTTCAAAGAAAAAGACAGACAGAAGACCTGAGTGAACAGTGACGAACTTGAGTAATGACCTACCGCTGAAAAACTCTTAAAATCTTTTCTAATGTTTGTATTTTTGCAAAATGTGTTGCGCGGTTTGTGTTGCACACAACGTTTTACACAAGGTTTTGAAAAATTAGTTAGTGTTTGTTAAAAATTGTCACTTTTAATAAGTTCAATTCAAGAAAACTTCGTTACCAAATAATGTTGACGCCAAAATTGCGAGTTTTGTTTGAGTATAATCAGATGTCAAAAAGATTTTTTAATATTGTTTTTTTTGGTGTCCGTGCATGGTACTTGTCTTTGGGTATGGGTATGTGATTGTGTGTGTTTATGTATAAATGTGCGTATGCACAATGTTTTTGGTATTTCTGTTTATTAGAAAAAAAGAGAGAGCTAGTTTTGGAGACTTAGTTCCTTTAAATGTTAGAAAAAGTAAAGGCAAAGGGCATAAAAATGTCAGCAAACATAATTTGAATAATAAATCGAAAAATTAATTAACATTCAATACGAATTGCCGTTTTAAATAAGACCAATTCTAAAAGTGTTTGTTAAATCTCGTTGATTCTAAATTTGCGCGACTTGTCACAAAAGTTAGGTTTCCATTATATTCATGAAGTATCAAAATTAAAAAGTTTCTTGAAAAAACTTCAGAAAATTGCTTCTCAAAGTTTATTGTCAAAACTACATTTAACGATACAATTGCGTAAGAAATTCTAGCATGTAGTTTTTTCAGAAAAACAGACAGACAGAAGACCTAAATGAACTGTGACGAACTTGAGTATTGACCTATTGCCAAAAATAAAATTTCTAAAGTTCTTTTTTGGTGTTGGTGTTTCTTGTGTAAAACGTGTTCTGTGGTTTGGTTTGCATGGTTTTTTCTGTGTTTAAGTGTTTCATTTTGTAGAACCTATATCTTTCCAAAATGTAGTTAGGAATTTTCGTTTTTGTCTGACAAAAAAGACGGCATAGTTTTTGGTTAAAACAGTCAAAGTAATTTTCTCCAATGTAAATAATTTGGTTTCGGATACCAACAACGGTTTTTCTGACACGTTTTTAAAGTTGTTTTGCAAGTATGTTGGAACATTCTGTGCTAAGCACAGACTCGCACGAGCCATCTTGTTTACTAAACAAAACCGTTTGACCGAAAATTCTCCGCAACGTAAAAGTATTTGACATAAAACTGCTATGAAATTTTGTTTTCACGATCTTGATTCGTGAATTTAGTTATATATAGTTTATCACAGCTCGATTAGTTAACTTTTTGGCATAAGAGATTAACTTCCCGATAACTGATGTTTCAAAATTTCATTCTAAATTTAGCAGCAATTAAATTATTTTTATGCACGGTTAAATTGTTGTTTTTTTGTGACCAGCGCGTAATTTTCATTAAATTAATGGGAAAAAGTATAATTATGTATAAGCTCAATTAAAGATACATTTTGTAAATAGTTGTGCAATATGACAAGAGTTGCGTTATTCAAATGACAATTAACAAATACTTATAAGTGGGTCAAATTCTAAGAGAATTCGAGATATATGCGGTTGAAAGGGTGGGCAAAAAGGGAAAAGATGCACTTTTTCTATGACGTTTTGTTATTATCTGGAATTGGTACCAAGATATTTCAACTTTTTTGATTGGGTTGAAACAATATTGTTTTTAAGAAACATAAAGTTTGAAAAAGAAAAGATTATTGCAATTTTCTCCCTCGAAAACTGGACTGGACCCTTCCCTGTGCTCCTTTTTCTCTCTTTGACCTAATATTTTGGGTTATTTCTGCAAGTCTAATGCTAATTGGTCAACAAAAGCCCAGTAAATAGTGTAAACCGCGTTCGAATTAACAATAAAATCTAGTAAGTCCAGGGGGATAGAGGGGAGGGGTTTTATCAGAAAGCCCTATCGCAATAATCAATTTTCAATGTTAGAATTAGAAATTTTCTAATACCAACAATATCAGATTCTTCTTGTATCGATATCGTAATGTCGATATAGATTCCTATCATGTTGAGAATTGCTGTGCCGTCTTTGATGTCATTTCAATATCATCATCATTATCAACAATAGAATTAGAAATTTCTTAACGCTAACATTGAACTTTCGTTGAATCTATTCTGTTTTGTCCCCCCCAGTGTTTTTTACGCCCCCCCAGTGTTTTTTTACGCCCCCCCCCCGTGTTTTTTACGCCCCACCAGTTACAAATTATATGTTGTTATATAGCACGTTACTATGTAAGAAAATAGCACGTGCTCCGGCGGCGGGGGGGGGGGCTTAAAAAATATAAGCTCACTAAGGTTGTGGGTGGGGGCAAAACAGTATAAAACCGAATTTTGGATCTGTTCTGTTCCCCCCCCCCCAGCTTGGCATAAATTTTTTATGACCTGCAGGCGCACGTGCTGTTCTCTTACATAGTAACGTGCTATATAACAACATATAATTTGTAACTGGGGGTCATAAGAAACACTGAAACACTGAAACAGAATAGATCCCGGATTTTCCTTGTATCAACATTGTAATGTCTTTATAGTGTCCTTTAGTGTCGTGTGTCATGTGTCGAAACGACCTTATGTATTTCATTTAATGTCGTGTCGTGTCGTGTCGTGTCGTGTCGTGTGTCTATTCGATGACAATGTTGGGCATGGCAGGTGTGTGCTGTGGGTGTATGATGTGGGATGGAAACTGGTAGTAGATCCAGAGGATGGTGATGAGGAATACAAGTGTGAACACAATCATGAGAGTCCTGTCCACAATCACAGCCACACATTGCCAGTCACTCCTCAGTCTTCCCAGTTCATTCTTCTCCCACACGTCACTCATCATAGTCTCCAGTTGGGCTCTGTCAACACGTAAAAAGGACATTTTATCAACCCCAGCTCATTTTATCCCCCCCCCCCCAAGGACCAAGGAATATGAAGATCTTTAATCGTTACAGTGGTTATATATTTAGGATCTTTTCCGTTTGTGCCCTTCTTCATTTGCAAAATTTCCAGAATTCCAATGTTAAATACACAACTCTTAGTCTCCATTTGGGCTCTGAACGAAATGGAAATGCTCGTTGTGTGATGTGATGAAAAATAGAGAATTGATAATCAACCGTCTGAAACTTGGCTTCAGAACGAATCTTTACGCATCTTTATATTTATTTGTAAATAAATAGGTTCTGCAAATTATTAGGTCGAAGTTTATAGTAGACTTAATTTTTCATCTGACTGGTTACTTCGGAGAGACCGCTGACTTTCAAAGTACCCAAAATTGAAACAGCTCTAAAAATTATTACAGGTTGTTTTCTCAAACACTCCTAAAACAATTAGAAACCATCGTTTTTTTTTTAAAAAAAAGTTGATTTCTAATTATTCGTTTAAAAAAACTAAATCACAAAAAATAGGTTTACTTGTTCCTTTTATAGAATATCCCAAGTTTAGACCTCAACTTATGAAAAAAACCATGATCGACCAAGTAAGGGTATAGAAAGGACCTCGACCAAATAGCCTTCAAAATTGACTTTGTTTGACGAACAGCAGAAATAGAAAGGTCCTCGATCAAATAGCCATGAGAAATGATTTTAGTTTAGTGACCAGCAGAAATTTAACTCGACTTGACTTTTCACGCTAAAATTTTGCACGACATAAAATGTCAAGCTCAACTGTTTGCTGTACTCAGACTATTCACGCTAGAGTTTTGATAAACATTTGATTTAACAGTCTCTTTTTGTGGCTCAAATTTGTTACATTTAGCTGGACCCAATTTTTTTACACTGGACTTTTTAACACTAATAACCCAAAATTTGATGCTTTACTTGTGCTCAACTCAAAGCTTTTAATAACTGTTTTTTTGTCTCGGAAAATTCTTATACTGACTATTGATCATATCCTAGTTAAAAAGTATGCTCCTGTACGGACTGGTCAGTTTTAGTGGGCAAACTAAAAAAATACTACAAACTAATTTTTTTCCAAGTTAAAATTAGATCACGAAATAGCAAAATTTCAATTCAAAATGAAACTTTTATGATGCTGTAAGAACTGTCTTTTTAATATGAGGCAAGATATACCAGAAATGAGACTATACTGGAGGACCGTTTATTTCTTTACTTCAGTTCAACAAAAGATATGATGGCATTTTGTCACTGCTTTAGGAAAAGTTCTTTGTTCATTTTTTGTCGTTTTACAGACAAGCTGTGAAAGCACGCTTTCAACAAAAAAATGATGACACTTCTAGAAATCATTCTTAAAAGTCTTTTGATATTCTGTTTAACGGGAAGCTGGATTGGAAATTAAACCGTTCTGAAATTACAATTGGAACATTTTATGGAAAAACCGTTTATGTTACCAATAATTCATATTATCGCAAAAAAAATTGGAAAAATTATTGTTGTTGTTTTTCCCATATCTCTTAAAAATCAAAGCGTTAGGTTGCCATTCAAAGATAAAGTTGTTAGCTGATGAATTTTTCCACGAGATCACATTTAGCTGTCTAAACTCAAATAAGATTTGCTATGAGTTCCAGTAGCTTTTGTATTAAAATTGGATTGAGGAATCACCTCAACAATTTGTATGATCAGCACTAGCGGGAAGTGTTTGTAAATTAGGTTGAAAAAAACTCAGCTTTCTTTTTGTCACAACTCAGCACGGTTTGGGTGCGGGGGAGGCGTGGGCAAAGAAGAGGGGGCGTCGAGCGCTTGGGGTTTGTGATACCTCTGACTGCTGAGGTATGTATATGAGCCACGAATACGTTTTTAAGCTTATCAGTTGGATTCGAGGAGCGAATCCAAAGTTTCACTAAATGGTGGGATAACCACTTTTAGTTTTACTTTGAAATAGAGTTACGAATGTAGTTATAATTCAATGACGTGGAAATCCTCCTCAAATCCAATTGGGATTCTTATGACTGCAAACTACTAAGATTGAGAACAACTGAATTGAATGAGAAAGTTTAGCAGAATGAAATATTATCAAAGTGGGAGATATGAACAAACTGAAAAGTTGACTTATTAGTCGGCGGTAAACTTAACATAAGTGAACTATGACATTTAATCAGACAAGGGCAAACTTAAAACAATTTATTACTAATCAACAGATTATGAACTTAATATGGTACAACCGTACCACATATCCTCGGCTCTAATAAAATTATAAACTGCAACAATTTAAAATTTATGATATTAATAACATATGTACTGGTTATTATAAATAGTAGATAAATGTGAACAACAGCAAGCCAACAGATAATCATAGTGGAAATGCGAGATTTATGCAGGAGAAAATACTTTAATGGAAACTCATTATATTTGCATTCAATCGTAAACGTAAAACACAGATTAATTCACAATTGTAGTGCGAATGCAATAAATTTAATTTTCAAGCTTTACTGCAATGAAAACCAAATTGAAAATAACAGCTGCAAACTAAACAAGTTCACAAATAATTATTGACAATTAACCTAAAACATCGCGCAATAGTGGCACAAATCCAAATCCGGGTTAAATAACGCACAATTGAGTGAATCATTTTTACTAAAATTAAATTTAAGCAATAAGTTAATCAGTTTTAAATGACAGTTTTTCTTAGTTTTAAATTTGATTTTCGGCTTCAAAAACGCTCAAGTTTTTTCCCTTGCATACTCATCGTAGTCGTATTCTTCTGGAGACCATGTTCCAACTGGTGGAGGTGGAGGAGGGCTTACGACCGGCAGCTCAAATGACGTTTCAATTGTAGGCGGTTGGAGTGCCTCTTCTTGAACTACTGCATCTATGACTGGGTTACTAGCTTTATGTCGGTTGGGTGCAGGAGCAGAGTCTTCGCTAATCGAAGACACTAAGCTCTCAAATCCGAAATAGTCTGGGAACTTCTATTTCTTTTGGATTTTGACGTGGAAGGCGAGGCGCTTGACGAGGTGACCGATGACGGAGCAACTGAGGATGCATTTGACGCATTCAACGTCGTCGAGGACTGTCGCGATCGAGTTCTTCCCGTTTGAGACTTCTTGGGTCTACGAGAAGACATCGCCTTAGAAATATTGCTATTGTTAGTCGAAACTCCTGAAGCAGCATCGGACTGGGTGGGTCTGTGGCGAATTTTATTCTCCCCCCGATATTTTTTCTTAAGGTCCTTCATATGGTGCGCTATCTTCTCTTCTGTTGTCTTCTCATATGGAAGGTGACATCACTGGGCGTACTGCCAAAGATCATTATTACGCTCAGCACGGGTGCCGAATTTGGCGATATCACTGTTTCGCACTCGGACTTCAGGGACTCCGGGTTCCTTTATAACCGTTGTCGTAGGCGACGTTCTGACGACTGTACTACCCGGGGCCAATGTTTACCAGAGGCCACGGAGATCCCTCTTTGATCTTTTGGACATTTTACAGGCTAGCTTGATATCCAATGATTTCTCCGTTCGTGGTATCGGTTGTTTAGTTTTGGATGTATTATAAATCGGGATACCGATTTGTTTTTGTCCCCATTGTATCTGCGTCCTGCATCCACCTGGGCCTTTTGCATCGCCTCTTCTATCAAAATGTCGCTGCGATCACCGGTCACCCATCCGTTATCGTCGAGGAAGTCCTCTACGGGTACAGTGTGAGCATCTAAATAGTGGTGAAGAAAGTTTTCATATGATAAATTTGATGACTTTGGTATCGTGCTAATACTACTTAGTGGTGTCTTTGGCTTTCTTCCAAAATGTGCTTGGAAATGTGTTACATTTGTTGTCTTTTGTTTGCATATACGTAATTGATATACTATTGACTTTATTGCTTCTTTAATTGTGAATGTATTTTTTCTATGATCTAATTTCATGCAGCTAAGACGTCTTTTAATTGTTTGTATCAAATGCTCTACAAATCCAATAGCTCTATTGTCATTAACAGGTGCAGTGATAATGTTAATATTATGTTGTTTGCAAAATTTCTTTATAATTTACATCCAATTAAACAACGTGCTTGATCTAACCTAATGTTTCGGGAGACACCGTGTCTTTGAATATATTCATCTAAAAATTTTATTACATTAGGTCCATTAGCTTTATCAAAGACTTCGACAGTGGGATATTTGGAAAAACTGTCAATACATGCGAGAAAAAGTATATCTTGATCTTTTTCATTTGTAATGGGGCCGCATAAATCAATTTGTATTTCTTCATTAGGTTCAGAACAATTTAATAAAGGCTTCCATTTCGACGCCGGAACAACCGGTTTGAGGTCCTTTCCAATATCAGTACAAGGCTTTCATGTGGCAGCCTTGTTAAGAATCTCGCGGTGCATATACGGCCAGAACGCATACTGCGCAAGAGTTATCATTCCCCAACTGCCGGAGTGAGTGAGATGTAGGCTCTCTAACACGGCGTCCTGGATTGAGTATGGTATTGCCACATGTTCGTCCACGCAGACACAGCCTGATCGTACGTGAAGATCCCTCCAATAGGAGAAGAGATAAAGGTTCACCTCCTTACACCGTTGGGCATTACTCTGGAAGATGCAATCGCGAACCTCCTTAAGGACTGCGTCCTTGCTTCTTAGCACAGCAAGGAACCCTTTTGTAAATAGCTGCGTCAAGTTATTTTCAAAAACCTCTTCCTTAGACAATTCAAGGTTTGGGGAATTGGGGCCTTCATTGGAGGAGTGAGTTGAATTCACTGCCGAGTTTGGTATGAATTGAAAAGTGACTCTGCTGTGAGTAGGAGGGGTTTGTGGAATTGATCTCGGACTGCACATCGCTCTTTGAGAGATTGTATGTAATTGTGATATGTGTATTGTATGTATGTGTGATTATGTTGACTGGAGTTTAAGTGGATTTGAGCTGCGTTTGCAGAATTTTCAAGAAGCAACTGAGTTGTGTTAAGATTAATGGCAGAAAGCAAGTTGGAGTAGTTTGTTGAGAGAAGAGCACGTTGTGAGGCACGTGTGGAATGTGTGTGATCGGCTCTGCTAAATTGCTGCGATTGACAGTTTTGCTGTGTGGTATTTACATAAATCACTGCAATAGCGTCACGAATGCGGGTAATTGTTGCTACCGCAACTTCCTCGTCGTATTTGTTTGTAACTTTTGCTTCTTGATTTGGTTGGCGGGATATGTAATCTACCAGCCCCATTTTTGCGTCTGGTACATGTTCAATATTAAGATCAAAAGGTAAAAGACGATCTACCCAACCGGTTAAACGACAATTATATGATTTGTTAGGTCGGTGTTCTTTCATGATAGAAAGTAGTGCTCGATGATTTGTGATGATTGTGAAAGACTTGCCAAAGAAATATTTTTTAAAATATTCTACGGACCACAAAAACCCTAACAATTCTAATTCATTAATGCTGTAACTTTCCTCATTTGAATTCAGGAAACGAGACGCATATGCAACTGTATGCCAACCTGTCGGTGAACGTTGTTCTAATGCTACTCCTGATCCAGCTCGAGATGCGTCGCATTTGATCCGCGTTTCCAAGTGGGGATTATAATGTGTGTTTTCTGTTGCGTTTGCAACTTTATTTTTAATCGGTTGAAAGTGAGCTTCAAGTTCATCATTCAAAGTGAATTTTGTATTCTTTTCAAGCAATGGTCAAAGTGGACGACATAAATGAGATAAATTATGGATGAACTTACCGAGGTAATGAACTGAAACTAGAAGTGAGCGCAGTTGCTTTAGATTTTCAGGTGCTGATAAGTTTAATATTGCTGCTGTTTTGGACTGAAGTGGTGCGACTCCCGATTGAGTAAATCTGTGTCCTAACCATTCCATTTCGGTTTTAGCAAAATGACATTACGGTAAAATTATTCGCAAATTATCATCAAACAAATTTTTTCAACATTTGTAGACTAATTTTAAGTGATCTTCTTTTGGTCCTTGACTGACTATTATGATATCGTCTAAGAAGCAGTGAGTATTTTTAAGTCCGCCTAACGTATAATCCATCACTTTTTGAAATTCTGCTGGCATGTCCGTTAATCCGTAGAAACCGGTAATGAAACGATAAGTACCTGTTCCTTCACCGCTAACAATATTAAAGTTGCAATGCCTAGCCGTTTCCGGGTTCAAATTAAGTTGACTGTATGCGTACTTCAAATCCAATGTAGAGAAATATGCTGTTTCCTGCAAGGCATTTGTACTTAAATTTTGTTGGATTGTGTCAATTAAGTTATATATATTCAGCTTTTGAGATTTATTCTTATGGATAGATTTAATCAATATTTTCGAATCTAAAGCTAGTTTAACTGTTTTGTCTCTTTTTCCATGATGACTTTAGGTGAGATGAAATTTTTATCTGAAAAACTATTTAATTTTATGATGTGTGTTCCTGCAACTATTTTTTTAAATTTCGTCATTAACTAGTGGTTGTAAATTAATTGGAACTCTGCGTCCTTTTTGGTTTGTAGATGTAAATTGTTTATGAAACGTAGATTTAACAGAGTGTTTTAATGATTTACGGATTCTTGAGATAAGACCCGGAAAATCAAATGCTATCTGTTTCTTGATTAAACATTGGTTTTGATCGACAACTTGTTTTGTTTGAGTTAGAGAAAAGCCTAGCTTTAGGAAGAGATCTCGTCCGATGATGGGTCTCTGGCCATCTTCGACTACTGTCACATTAACATCCTCATCTACCCAATCATTGCATTTGATAGATGTCTTGATGACTCCAATTATTTTGATTAAGTCAGTAGAAAAAGTTTTTAGATCTAGTATTTCTGGTGTTTGTACCCAGAAAATTCCTTTACACTTTGACAACATAGTATTCGCAAGACATTTATTGATTATAGTGCACACGTTTCCCGAATCCACCAAGGCTTTTGTCTGAGTATTCCCGATGCAAATGTCTAAGTTCACCGGCTCCACTTCGCAAGTGTCGTTATTAATAGAGATTGTTGCAATGCAGTTGTCACTATAGTCATCATAATCCGAATCGTAATTAGCGTCATAGATACTTTGTTTTTGGAACCATGTATCTATACGATTTACTTGCTCTCCAGCTGTTGCTGAAGTACCCACCGTGGCCGCCTCGGAGATAGAGTTGTCTACATTGTTTACTCTGGGTTTCAGCTTGTATGAATGTTTAGGTTTTCTACAAACCTTCGCGAACTGGTTAGCAATACCGCTATTTTTACAATTCTTCCCACGGCCAGGACAGTTTTGACGATGTGCAGCTGACCACCCATAGCCACAATTTGGACAGATTGTAGGTTTTACGAACTGATTCGTTGGAGGTCGCGATCTATTCCAAGATCCTTGTATATTGTTTACTGATGTAGTTGTAAACTCATTTGTAGTCGAATGAACAGTGGTTCCGGATATCTTTAACTGGTTCTGAAAGCCCATCTCAATGTTCATGGCAACTTCCAATGTCTTTTTAGCCGTTCTCGTTTCTTTTAGTAGTTCCCTCTGGATCTCGCCGTCTTGCATGTTAGCTATAATAACGTCACGAATTATTGACTCCTCATGACTTCCTAAATCGCAGTTCAAAGACAGCTCCCGAAGACAACCTTAGAACTTTTCTACAGGTTATCCTTTCAATTGTTTCCTGGTGAGGAAACTATACCGATCAAAGGTGATGTTTCGCTGTTTGGTAAATACCTGATCAAGGCTCTCCCAAAGGTCCTTTGTTGTTACGATCAATTTGGATATTTGGTTCTTGGGAACCAAATATTCATCGTCCTTCCATCCCCAAGCTGAGATAGGTCAAGGAGACAGCTTTGTTGTCGCAAAGATTTCAAGGTTTGTCGCCAAACAATTTACATGCAAGTTTTATCTTTTGACAACGATTTAACCACGCATTCTTAAGTCGCTCGTTTCGAGTTTTCCGATCTCTTTCACTCTGAGTTGTACTATTCTCAACATTATTCTCGTATTTAGGTTCTGGAGGGAAGGTGACCTTGTCCGGAGGATTGTCGCGTAGAGTGCCGATTGAAATACCCTCTTTTTGCCAGGATAGCCAACGTCAGCATTATCTGCCAGCGATCCCATCTCAGAGGTGGTTCTAGTGTTGGTTTCTCCCAAAGTGGTTCGAGTCAAAAGAGTACACGTTCCTTGACAGCTGATTGCGCCATGTGATACCTATGACTGCTTAGGTATGTATATGAGCCACGAATAATCTTTTAAGCTTATCAGTTGGATTCGAGGAGCGAATCCAATGTTTCACTAAATGGTGGGATAACCACTTTTAGTTTTACTTTGCAATAGAGTTACGAATGTAGTTATAATTCAATGACGTGGAAATCCTCCTCAAATCGAATTGGGATTCTTATGACTGCAAAACTACTAAGATTGAGAACAACTGAATTGAATGAGAAAGTTTAGCAGAATGAAATATTATCAAAGTGGGAGATATGAACAAACAGAAAAGCTGACTTATTAGTCGGCGGTAAACTTAACATAAGTGTACTATGACATTTAATCAGACAAGGGCAAACCTAAAACAATTTAGTACTAATCAACAGAATATGAACTTATTATGGTACAACCGTACCACAGGGTTACAGAAATGAGGCGGAGGACGGTGGACGAGTGCGAGGAGTGAGCTGGGGCGGGGGAAGGGGGTTTGGTGAGTTAGTTGTCAAAGTTATAAGAACCGTCCTTTACACGAAATGAATTCATCCCCTCAACATTTGCTTTGAAACGCATAATTGGACAATAGGAAACAGTAAGCCTTCAGGATAAACTTAAGGACCACAGGGCAGGGCTCTACTGTTTATCCCGTTTTTGAGTATGGAACGCCAAATGATCGAAAAAAAGAACTATCAGACAAATAGACGGTAGTACTCAAAATTGTTTTGAAAACAAACCGGACTCAACTAATTGTTCCAAACTTCACTTGAGAGCAATAAAAATATCTGAAGCCTAAACTGCAGTTAATAATGGTCACTTCGACAGTTTTTAGCAAATAATTTTATGTAAGAGATCTATGGGTAATTTTACCAGATTGTTATCACCATCAAGAATTTCGTTAACTCAAAAGAAAGGTCAAGTTCTTGAAAACTTCAGGAGGGTATAAAAAGAAGTGGTAATTCATTTGGTCCACCCCCGTTGAGTTTATGCCATTCACATAAATTTTTTGGATTATAAACCATATTTTCGTCAGCGTAGTTGCTCTTCAAACAGTTGTCTAAATTAAATGTCTGATTATCAAGCGGTTAATCAATTGCCTAAGTATAGGTTACGTGACCTTAATGAAGTCACTGAGACAGTCTGGCTATAACCGAGAACCTTGCAGTGGAGATGCAATCCAGAATTTTGAAGTGACTTTAGCAGAGTCACGTAACCTTGCTTGAAACACAAACTTACAAGTTTGAAGTCTGGCTATGCATTTAGGAGAATCTGGCATTCTAAAATCTTGCATTTCTGAGATCTGTCATTTCAAAAATTGCACGGGCATGTTTCTACATTTTTTCAGCGTTCATTGGGCGTTCACGTCATTCTGTTAGTAGTTATACAGTAAGCGTTATTATCGCAACGAGAGTTGATTATGGTTAACTAATTTTTGGTGCTCCCTAAAATGAAATTTGTTAAATACTTGATCAATCAGAAAAAAAAATGTAATAACCTGATCCACTCTAAATACTTCCTGACTTGGACGAGTTGCTTCCCATTTTCGTCCAGTTTCAACTCTGTGATTTCTCTGATTGGCGAATCTGGCATCTTCTGGGGGTACATTGTAGTCTTGTACACTGGCGAATTGGACGCTAGGCGCGACGAGTAGGCCTGTCAAAAAATAAATAAAAACTCAATTTCTCAAGTACAATAATCTGAAACTTGCAAGAAAACTATGAAAGTTTTTTTAAGGGTAAACTGGGGCCATTAATTCTCTAGTTAATTTTGGTTAATTAGAAATAATTTGTCACGTTGCAATTTCCGGATTACATGCAACAGATCGCCAGAGAAGTATCGCGCTTAGGCCGATATCAGGCTTTGTGTACTAAATAGGCCAAGTAATATTATCATAAAGTTGAGTTTTACTCAGAAAATGGGATTTTCTATCAGGTACCAAGAGGTGGGTGGGGTAGGGGGGGGGGGGGGGGGAGGGGGTCGTTTTTGAGTTACTGAAAAAAATTCTACTATGTTTTAACAAAGGTATTGTTTTCTGTATAATTTTTTTCCTGCGGGTTTTTCTTTAAAAGATAGAGTGTTACGCCTCCGAATTTGTACGAAAGTTTTTCCTGAAATTAAATAATAGTTGGGTTCACAAGAAAATAGTAGTTAAACTTTACAGTCACGGCATGTGTCGAATAATCAGATACAATCACAATGTTGTGTGGAATATTTGATCGAGCTGAAATTTGCTCAATAACCTCCTTCTTTCCAATAACTTCTTTTATTTTTAGAGCAAAAAACTTTCTTTTCAATTCTTTTTAACTCTTCGCGGCAATTGATAGCGGGGAGACCTCATTAAAGATAAGGTGGGAAAATTGTCCACAGCGGTAGTCCTTTTTATCCAACCTTAATTTCACTCTAATTCCAAATGGTCCAATAATTTTTCCTAATTAGATCAAATGTTACCTGGTTTAAGGGAAGTCTGGCAGCATACCGTTCCGAAAATGTATGTTCAAAACTCTCCGTGAGGGATTTTTCTGCATCGGAATAATTGTTCCGACCCATTTTATTGGGGGAGGAACTATATAATTTAAAATCCACCGTCAACCCACCGGTGTTAATTAATACTTCCACAATTAATTTTTCTTTTGGTTTGTCAAATTTTAATTTTTTTCCATTATTCCACTGTTTTTACCCTTAAAAATCAGAGAACTAAAGTTGGCGTATTTTGCTCCCCAAGAGTTTCCATTTCCCCTCTACATGTGTTTTTACTAAATGTTAATGAATTACCTGTTGCTGATGATGATGGTGGTGGCCTTTGTTGACCTTTAAGTTGGTAGCCTCGACCACGTGACCATTCAGGTGATGGTTCGCAGTCTCGAATGTGAAAATTGTGTCTTTGTTGCTATCGTCTACTGAAACTGAACTGCGGGTGCTCGAAAACATCCTGGAATTAGCCTTGACCAGTTTCTTTGGGGTGTAGTGCCCCCCTGACGTCTTCCGAACCCAGTAGGGTTGTTGAAGGCTGGGTGCGACTACCCGGGCGACGTAGTGAAGGAAGACAATCCTGATCCATTTGGGAACTGGGGTGTCCCGGTCGACTATGTTGAGAACGAATACATTGATTGCGGTGGAAAATGTGATCAGGAATAATGTTGCACAGTAGTAAACACCTGGAACATTAACAATACGGATCTTTTCTGTTTCGCCCAAAGCCTATTGCGCATAAAACTTTTACGGCCCCAGCCGCACATGCTATTTCTTACATTGTAACTTGCTATAGCAACACATAATATGAAATTCGCGGTCATTAAGATCAAGGGGGGGGGGGCTATAGGTTATAGTAGCTGGGTAACAACAAATACTTTGTAATCGAGGGTGCATAACGTTCTGTGGTTGGAGGGGGGGGGGGGGGAGGGGTCAAAAGAAAAAGAAAAAAGATCCAATTTGAATGTCAGATGATTGTATTCACTCGCCATCAGAAATCAACATCCGTGGCTGATTATTTGTTTTTCTTTTCCCCATTTGGTTGCAAAAACTAAGTCCAGCCCGTACACGTTTTATTGGAGCAAAATTAGTTTTTTATACTTTGGATTCTACAAATGCAAAAAATAAGAGCTTTTTCGAAGAAAAATTATTGAATGTCGGAAGTCCGGAAAACAAACAACTGATCAGATTTTAGATTAATATTGCTGCCAAAAAATTATAGTTCGCAAAATTTAGGGACAAATTTTATCCATTGTTCGGTTCTCGTTTGGCCGCTATCGAGCGTCAATAAACTCCGTCACTATTAAATTGTTCAGCTGATTAGGTGTTGTCTCACAGAGACTCACATAATGATAGCAATAATTTAGTATCTCGATGGACAACATAATGGCAGTACCGTTTGGGCGGTGTGATCATGTTGTTTTTTTTTCAATTACTTTGTTTTTAATTTTTCATGTCTGTTAATCAGTTCAACAAAATTAAGCTCCTTTGTAAAAAAAAGCAGAGTATTGAGCGTAGATGTTGTTGATTTGGTCACGTTTGACGGCCATCACGACAAATATGCCGAAAACTGTATAATCTTTAATCTTTTCAATGCAATGATTAAAATGATTAAAATTTTTAATGATTTCTTAAAAAATACTCATTGTTTTTAAAAATCTCGAAGATAGTTTAAGGAGTAATTGTAAACCCAACCTCGTCATGTTATCATTTGCCTCAAAAGGTTCTGCAGAGAAAAGCAAAGAAAAATTCAAAAATGAAAAACTTAAGAAAAATCGACGCGTTTAATTGTTTCACATAACAAACAGCTTGTATTTGTAACACCAGTGTGAACATTGAGCCGGATTTTGTTGCGCTACTGGGACATAACGGAATGTCTAAGGTGATAGAAGGAACAAAAACCGAATTATACAAAAGTGAACCCTCACTGCGGCAATCGGAGCAGTTGACTACGGAACCATTGATAATTGACAATGCAAAATACAACACGTTTAAAAGGACCATAAGCAGATCATTTATGATTCCTACTAATCATTGCAAAATCATATTAAGAAATCTGTATGTTTTATATGGAACCACAAATGAAATTTCATCACGGGTTTGCAATTTCGAACGTTCCCAAGGGCACGATGCTTGCCACAGAGGTGCCCTAAAGTTTTTGCAACTAAGTGCTTTTAGCCGATGGGCCTTGGGGTGGCAAAAAAGGCTTTTTCAACCAATTTAACTGTTTTTAGGGACAGTAAAGACAAGGGTGAAAACGCCCTCTACAGAAAAAACTAGCACGTTTGGAAGTTTCAGCAATGTAAAGTTATGGAACAGACGCTTTCGGACATTTTAGAAGGTGAAATATTTGAGTAACAAAGGAAAATCCCTTTAGTGTGCTTATTTCCCATTAAAAACCAAAAAGATCTAAAAAATTAGTAAAAAACGAGCTCTGCAATTCGTTTGATATTTAACTATATTGTTTACAAATGAACAACTGTAGGAAGCATGCTAAAATTGCTCCAAAATTAGTACACCAAATGTATTTAGTGAATTTAACACATGCAATCTTTTTTGCCAGATGAGCAGTTTCCACCCGTACCTAACCTTCAGAGATCATCAAAACTGAATCAGAACAATTTCAGGGAAATTAAGCTTTTCAGTACTGAATCAGAGATAATTCAGAACAGATTCTGAATTTCTCTGATTCAGAGAAAAATTCAGAATCAACTTTCTCTGAAAATCTCTGAATCAGAACAAAATCAGCATTACAATTTCTGAATCAACTCTGATTCAGAACAAAAACCAGAAATTTTTTAAAGCAGCAAGACAAACAAAACTGCAAAAAACCGGCTCCGAAGTAGGTCTTTGCAACAATAGCAGTGATAAAAGTAGGCATCTTTTGAGTTTTTTCCACTTTTTAGAAAATTAACATTAACTATGATTCTGGTCATTTTTACAACATCTGCCGCATATATGAGCACCTGGTTCTATGATGCAATTAGAGACTCTATGCTAACTAAGAATCTACAAAGATTTTGGTCTGAATGTGTTTCTTAGAGAGAAAAAACTGTCGTTATAGAAAAATAACTTGCGACTTTCTCTATAATCAGTAATATGAAATGTCTTTGTGTTAAAGTAAATTATTTGTTTTTTTTTAAAGTTTTTATGTAAATTACACCATATGGACGCTTCGCACTTAATCTGCAAAAGGCTGAAAAAATTTTGTCATTATTAAAAGAAGTTGCAATTTTGTCTATAATCATTTTTAAAATAGGTTTCATTTGTACTGTGAAATTATGCAATTTTCCGGAATTATTGGATTAGAACCAGTTGTATGGGTTATGTGAACTGTGAATCTGCAAGAAATGACCAGAATAGGTTTATTTGAAAACAAAGTTGTCCTTATTTTGTTTGTTTTGTTTTGGAAAATTGTTCAAGCTTGGTTTTTTTACCATGCAATACCAGTTATCCTATAGTTTATTTCAGTGACTCCGTCACTGCTCGTTTCCAATTTACGGTTAAAAATTTATTCAATTATTGATTTCAACTGAAACTGCTCTTGAAAGCCTTTTGCTCAAAAGTGCATATTTACAGTTTTGAGTTAAGCGAGTCTGATACTACTCTGTCATAGCATGTTGTTTTTTTGTTTTTTTTTTCGGAACCACTGAAACGGGTTTTCATTAAACCAAGATAACACCGAATCACATTGGAAAGTTTTTTCTCGAACGACTAGAGGTGGAGAAAGTGCTTCAAATGAGGTCAGAGGTAAATATTTGCTACTGTTCTGATTCAGCGTGAAAGAGACCACTAGTTTCGGATTTCTTTTTCATTTGATTTGTAGATATAAACTACCTCAAATTGAGTTCAACTGATTAAATTTGTGAACAAGATTACACAAAATAGCATTAAAAGTTGTTGTTTTGCTGATTGATTTCCTATTAGGTCGGATTGAGCTGCGAATGCTATCTTTACAATTAGATTGGAGTTTGTGTCGCGTTTGCTACTTATATTTAAGTTATTTAGAAATTTCTACAAGTGTAGAGATGAACGACTAGTAAGGTTACTGATCTCTATTTTGAGGAGCGATTGGCAAAGTTTGAATCGACAACTGACTTGCTGCAGTGAAAATGAGATAATGAAAGTATTTACAATTTAAACCACAAGAGGAAATAAAAGTAATCATAAGTTGATCACGCGAAACAGCAAGAACTCCAAAATGTTTACAGCGTGAACAGACAGTTTCTTGTCTACGAAAAAGAACAAATTAAATTAAGATCAATATATGAACTAAATAGAAATTGAAGATTAAAATTAAACTAAATACGGTATGTAATATTGTTCACAATATCCTAACCGTATTATAGTTGTTCTAGAGCAATTACAAAAGATTTTGATAACGTTCTGGCTGTGGTGCAGATTGAGTGAATAACTTTGTTTCGGAACCACCCCCTCCCTCTGAAGAAACCATTTCCTCAGTACATGTACAATGCAATTGACGGTATATATATTAGAAAGATTGCTTAAAATATATTTTTTAATGACTTGCTTTTATAAATGGTCTACTTTTTGCTGGATGACTTTTTGTACAAAATCTATATAAAGGAATGGCAACATGTAGTTCAGGTATAGCTAAAAAATGCGGGAAGAGCTATTGATGTGTTGATTTTAACGGATTCCTTGCATGCATCAATTCTTGTATTTTTGAACCTAAGCTTGTGTATGTACCATTATAGGATACAGGAGCGAGTTTGATGGGAAATTTTCTAATTTTTGAGAATTTCGGCACAATTTACTCCAATTTTTACTCCAAAATTCACTCAAAAATTTGCGCCAAAATTACTCCAAAGTTTACTTCAAAATGCATGCTCCATATTCACTCTCAACTTTTCTGGAAAATTCAGAATTTATCTCAACATTCACTTTAAAATTTACTAAAAAAGCTTTGCTAACCTAGAAGAGGCTGTACGTCACTTGGTGGCATCATAGTTCCCACCAGTAGAAGAAACACACACATGGAGGTGAAGAGAGCAGTGCCCAGCTGCACTTTGGCATCTCCTGAAAAATAGACTTTTCAAACAGATCAACAACCCACTTTCTATGTACTTGATAAGACGTCACCCCAAAAACTAAAACTCTTCATTCGCAAACTAATGCGATAACAATGATATCAAATTGAGGCTTCAGCTCGGAGCCACTCCTGATGAGATCAACCCCGAGCGGACCTGCGTGCGCATCGGGCGCTCGAAAAGCATGGACTAGAAAAAAAAGTTTGAGTGCATAAATCTCTGCACAATGGTCGCGACATGGGCTGACCAGAGGTTATTTTGTTCTGAAACTTGTCTGATCAGAGGACGTTTCAGTCTGAGATGGTATAAAAAGTGATTTTTTCCAGCGCAGTTTGAAACCAAAAATAATTCTGTGTGTACGAAATTCTGATCAGTTGTCACTTTGGTCTGGGACCTCAACCTAAGAACAACTTAGACTAAGCAATTTTAAACAAAGTTTATTTCATGAATCGCATTGAACATGCTAATAAATGACTAATAAATGACTAATAAATCACTAATAAATGACTAATAAATGACTAATAAATCACTAATAAATGACTAATAAATGACTAGAAAATGACTAATAAATGACTAAAAAATGACTAATAAATGACTAATAAATGACTAAAAAATGACTAATAAATGACTAAAAAATGACTAATAAATGACTAAAAAATGACTAATAAATGACTAATAAATGACTAAAAAATCACTAATAAATGACTAATAAATGACTAAAAAATGACTAATAAATGACTAAAAAATGACTAATAAATGACTAATAAATGACTAAAAAATCACTAATAAATGACTAATAAATGACTAAAAAATGACTAATAAATGACTAAAAAATGACTAATAAATGACTAAAAAATGACTAATAAATGACTAATAAATGACTAAAAAATCACTAATAAATGACTAATAAATGACTAAAAAATGACTAATAAATGACTAAAAAATGACTAATAAATGACTAAAAAATGACTAATAAATGACTAAAAAATGACTAATTTCAATTGTGAAAACTATTCTTATGCAATAATTTTGAAAAAAAAGGACTAATTTTCTCTGATGTCGGTTTACATATAATGACTTTGATTCCATAATAAAATTATTTTAAATAGTTTTTTATTAATCTTTTCGTCCGCGAAACGCAAAAAGACTTACCAGAATTACATGGCAGGTACTGTCCGAACAACATAACAAGTGACAACATGATACAAGGCAGGATCAAATTCACAATATAGTACAGACTCTTCCTCTGGATTCTGAGCTGGAACTGGACGAAAGAGTAGCCCCCCTCCTCGTCAAACGGGTTGTACTCTATCACCGCCTGCGCATGTATCAACTCCCACTCTGTAGATGGAATGTAACTGGACAGGTGGATGCCGGAAGTGGTCACAATTTTCAGCTGAACAAACAAAGAATGAAAACAAAATATCCCGAATGAAAAAATAATTATCATCATTATCATCAAAATTATTATCATTTTGCATGTTTGTATTGTAGTAACAAAACATATAGCTCATGAAATGGTCATAACAAGTTATTTTGTCTCGCAAAAGGCCTTCATCATTTTTCAAAAACTTCAACGTAAGACTAAAACAAAAAAAAAATCACAAAAAACATGAAAAATTGCAACAATTTGAGCCCAAAAACTCCTAAAAATGACCTTTTAACATTAAATCAAGGTCACCCCAGCAGCTGCACCACTCTGAGCACTTGAGGGACTACTAAAGCCCACTTTGGGCCTCTAATGAAACTTAATGCCCGCTGGGCTTTACCTGTTTATCCCGTTTTGAAAGATCAATGTCATTGAAAAATGTGTGAACACATTTTAAAAAAACACAGCGCCCCAATACAATTCAAATTCTTTGAATTGTAATAAAAAATCCAACGTGACGTGTCACCGCATTTGTACATTTAATTTTGCACAAAAACAAGCTGGATCTGAGCAGCTTTTGTCATAAACGGGCCAAATGCGCTTCACTTCAAAGTTTTTTGTTCGCTTACAGTTCCATCGAATTTCGGTGCCCGCCTACTTTATTATGGTTTACGTGAAATTTTGGAGTTTATCGACAACGGCGTAGCGGTTCGAGTTGCATCGCTCAAATTTTTTTGGAGTGAACCCAGCAGAGCCACTTAACTTTGCTTAAAACACGCAACTTGAAAATCGGAAAATGGGATCGATTCTGTTTGCCCACCGTTCCCCCAGTGTTTTTAAAGCCCCCCAGTTACAATTTATATGTTGTTATATAGCAAGTTACTATGTAAAAAATAGCACGTGCGCCTGGGGGCGTAAAAGATATAAACCCACTAAGCTGGGGGGGGGGACACAATAGAAACGGAAAATGCTCAATGTCATAGAGATCCACTTCTGACTATGTAAATTAGATCTTCCGGCATTTTAACTTCTGGAACTGCACAATGTCGGCAATTGTACGTGCGTATCGTAAGTGAATATCCAGCGGTATGCACGTTCACAAAATTTTATGAAAATTTGGAACAAAATATTCGTCAACCTGAAAAGTTGTATGAATCAAAACAACAATGTATTAAAACAAATGCTAACATATTATGGGATAGCAAATACTGATATCATTTTTGCTTCTTTAGAGCCAGCAGTATCCAGTCTTTTTTAGAGAACCGTTATCGCAAAAATTAATACCAAAAAGAGATTTCATCTATCAGGCAGTGCTAACAGACTTAGATTTTCTGTGAAATCAGTTTGAGTGTCTTCGCACTAGAATTGAAAAGACGTTTTATATTTTTCGAAAACATTGCATTATAAAATCTATTTTCCTCAGTGGCAGTTTTTTTTCTATTTTTTTCTTGAGCTCTAAATCGGCCTTTGATTGTCGTCTGTAAAATCGGCCTTTGATTGTCGCATGTAAATAATACCTTGTTTATAATGCAAAAAATGTGGAATTTGTTTTATATAACAGAAAATAATTCTTCGCCACATAAGCTGCTCTTAGCATTTTTGATGTTTTTTATTTTATGACCAAACAAGAGACCGAATGAAATTAAAAACAAAAGCGATATGTTCGGAACCAAAAAATAAGGACAAATTTGTCTTCAACCAATCGGCACGGAGCTGCCATGTGGGGGCATTAATTTTACTTGGGAGCTCCTACAAAGGTCATCAGAGGTCATTTTAGTTGTAATATATAGATTATCAGAGAGCAAAAAGCTATACATCTTTAAGTGGCATACTGCTATTAATTGAATTCAACTAATAAACTCGTTCTTGAGAGAGCAGTTAAGATAGCGTAAAAAAAATGCGGAATTAAAAGTAAATCGAAAAGTCGAAAAATGTTCTGACAAAACGTTAGCGTTAAAAAGACTCACAAGAATCCTAGGAGTACCACAATTACTTCAATTTTTGTTCAAATGTGATTGGAAATAAGAATTAAAGATGAATTGACACTCAAAATACTTTCATAAAATTTTTGCGCACTAAATTTCCGTGATTACAATTTTGCTTCAAAATTGAAAAATTCAGAGAACAAATTAAAAATATTAAATTCGGAGTTGACATTTAAACAATTGACGATCTATTTTGTAGCGCGAATAACTTATATTAGAACAAAAAGCAACATCACTATAACTTTTAAGAATCCTTTTGCTATCAGCAGCCATTAGCTTCAGTCAACATATGAAATATAAGGCAGTTGAAAACATTATGACACATATAACTTATTCTTAATAAATTCATACCCAAATCAAAGAAACTCGCTTAAAATTTTGAGCCTCAAACAATAACAATGAGAAGGTCCGAAATTATCCAAAGAATTAATTTCAAAAAAAATGGTTTGGCATTTTCTGCAGAAGAATTCGGAGTGAGCCCTGACCAACTCAGCATATCAATCTTTCAAGATCTTGCAAGATTCTACAAAAGAATGTTAATCTTGCAAGATGATGCAAGCAATGTTATTCTTGTAAGGTTCTTGAAAGTTTGTTTCGGTCGAGCTCTTCTCTTATTGGTTCTTATGTGCGCATCATCTTTCATTTTGCGTAGAAATTGTTGGTATAACAGTTGTGTCTATTTTAAGAGACAAAGTGAAGGAAATTTACATAAAATGAAAGACTACCTATTTTAATACTGGCATAGTACAAACTGTTATTGTTTCATTAAATGGTAGTAACGCAGATTGAGAACTTGACATTCTCCTTAATTCGGGATCTATGCAATTACGCATTTCGATTATATTTCTCTGGGAAAGTGTCTACAATTTACGTCTCACTGAGTTTTTATTTTTTACGGCGTTTTTTCCTTTTATTTGCTAGAATTTTATTTAAGAAAAAAACAAAGGATCTCATGAAAAAATGATGAAAAATACTCATCGCATCATACTTTAATATTTGGTTTTTCGCGTATACTTGAAGCCTTAGTCGGTTTTTGTCTTGGTGATCTGAAAGGCTTTTGACTGGTGAGCTGAAAGGCTCTAAGAGAACGAAATGCCTTCTTTCCGGGCTTTTTCTGTTTTTCCCCTGTTTAATGACAAAAAGTCAAAGGTCGGACAATTTATCTAAGCTTAAACTTACATACGTCAGAACTAAAAAAAATGCAAAAAACAAAAGTTAATGGCCCATTAAGAGAATAGAAGCGTGTTCAAGAGATGCGGACACGATTTATTAGTTGGGATTGTGAGGAGTGGGGTGTGGGGCGGGGGGGGGGGGGGTTTAGACAGGAAGTAAGTGGGTAATGATGAAGGATTGCTGTTACGTATGGGATCAAAACTTCTTAAATTCACCTTTTGACCTTGAATTCTACATGCAGTTCCTAATAACTATGCATTAAAAAATAAGATATTGTTACAGTCCAATGTTCGGAGAGATATTTCAACGTTCAAAACAGAAGAAAATGTTCAAATCGTGAACAAACAAAAAACCTGTAGAATACCAGTACTCCCCTTCGAGTCGTAAAATTACCCCAGGACCAATAAAATTGGAACAAACTTCGTTTGGAGCAATTAAATACGATCTAAACCTGGTCATTTCTGGTTATTGTTCGAATGGGTCTGATCATTAACGAGCACCTCAACCTGGGCAACCTCAATGGAGCAGTTACACTATAGCCCTAGTTGTAATTTTGCTTTTCTATCGGGCGCATACAAGTCCCAAATTTTTACCTGTTGTACGTTGTAAGCCCATGATGAGAACTTGAGGGTGCAATTTTGAATGTCGAATGGGAAGTAGAGCACATCTATGGGACAGTTACTCTGGAGGATGAGTGGTCGGGGCCAGAGTGTCACGTGACCATCATGACTCACCACTGCAAAGGATGCCTTCATGTTCTTTATTATTGGGTCATTCTCCTGAGCACTGAAAAAAAACAAATTGAACACCAAAAAAAAGTTAACATCAAACAAACACTCGATTAGAGACACTGTCCTAATAAGCCCTTAGGAAGGGAACAAAAACAGGGGAGACATGACGCAATCAAGAAAAAAGATGGATTTTTTTCCGTTTGGACACGACAATCACGAAGGTAAAGTTGCTTTAGATATAAAGATTTTAAGTTGCTTTAGAAGTAAAATGTCGAAAAATTAAATAGAATCAGTAATGTGCAACCACAATCGGACAATAATAGTGCTCATAGTATAATATACGCTAGGAAAAACAACTACTTATTTCAAAAGTTAGGTTTAATGAAGTTTAATGAAGAGAAAACTATCAAATTTTTTTTTCGGCATATTTTGATTATTTTTAAAAAAAAATTTAAACTAATTTTTAATATGAGAATAAGCGGAAGAAATATACTGACTGTACACCAACAGGCATTTGGAGATCGAGCCACTTCGATCTAATGACTTGCACATGAATTGAAAAAACTCAATTATCTTGTTTTCTGAAAACTATATACAAAATCTGATCTGCTGGCATAAGCATGCTCTTAACATTTCTCTTTACCTCAAAACCACCAAATCAGATTTATTTTGTGCTCATATTTTAACAAGAACAAGACTTACTATTATCAAATTCGATATAAAAATTAGTCTATTATTTTCCATTTTTCAAAAGATTTTCCTTCAAATGTAAATTATTTGAAAAACAATTAAAAGTTAGGATTCATTGCAAAAACAGATGCAGAAGATCTGTTGACGAATCAACGAATATGAAATAGTATGATAAGTTTTTTCAGAACAAAACAGAGAAGAGCAAAAAAAACATCCAGTAACAATCATAGTTTTTTAAGTTTCGCACAAAGAGTTTTTTATAAATCTGATATCAACTGAAATTTGTGGAATAATAGTTTTGTGCAGCAATTGTTTTTTGATTATCGTGGTTATTCAGTTTTCTTTAGAAAAACAAAACTGGAAAAGCTTTCAAAATGTCGTCAACAGCTCTGGTAATTGGAGAAATCTATACATTGACAGAAAAGATTTGAAAGTCACCAAAAATTTTGATTTTGCCTCTGGAAAATGATGGCCAAATTTTTTCTGTTAACCAAGTCAATTTTTCAAAAACACATTAATCTGATTTGATCTAAGTTGTAATCTGATTTGATCTGAACTCTATGTTGTGATTCCGCAAAAAAGTTGATTATTATTTATAAATTTTAAAACACTATCATTATTTTTAAAAACTATACCTCCTGTTTTGTTCAGGAAAAAACAAAGTAAAATATTTCCAACAATGATTGACTGGGTTTTTGTAGGATTCTTTCAGTGTATTCATTTTCTAACTTTTCAAAAATAAAATCAACTGGCGAAAGTTGGCTTAACAAAAACTCTACGCTCGACTTAAGTTGGTGGTCCCAATTAGTTTTTGAGGGCTAGAACATCGCGATCTTTGTAATTCAAAATCCAATGATCAAAATCAATTGAGTTAGAAAAATTAAAAGCGACACAGTAAAATTTCATTAAAACCCAATGAAAAGTTTTGAGCTTATAATAATGATGATCTTTGTCATTTTAATCCTACCCAAGCTGACATTGAAAACTAAATGGATTCATCACACAAAAGTTCCGCCAATATCTGGGTTCGATCTCGTGACCTTTTCCAACTTTACAATTGGTTAACCACTTTTGCTACATGCCCTTAGTTTTTTAAGAAAATGATAAAAAGACATTGTCATGGTTGCGAGCGTGATTCGAGGCCGTTTTATATTGTCTAGCCAAATTCCAGGAAAACTTTTATTTTCCAGCCAAGTTCCAGGACACAAAATTGAGGATGAAAAATAAAAAGGGCTAGACAAAAAAAACTATGAGACAAAAAATCAGAAGAGCAAATAATGTAAAACATAGCCGGCAGATTGCCGGAATAGCTGCGAATGAATAGACATGCGTGCCGCATCATAGAGATAGAAACAAGACAGACCTAAATTGAAAAAACAAATTGACGCCGCTCAAAAAGCCGGTAAAAAGCATTCAGCGATAAATTAATAAAATTTGTTAAAATTCATCCCACAGAAGCCTCTTATTGGGGACCTTTACTGCACATATGAGTTCCTTTGACCTTAAACAAATACAAATTAAACATAAGTTTTAAAGTGCAAAAGTCATTTTATTGAGTGAGGTAAGTCACTTGTGATCAAATGAGTGAGAAATGACGTCACGCGCGCAAACGGCGTTAATGTTTAGAAGAAGTTATTCAGAAAATTTGACTTTTTCAGCTTTGCTGTGTGAACAAATGTAAAACGAAAAAGAGCGTCAAATGATGAACCAAAAAACATAGCAGGACAAGTCCTGACGTACAATTCAAAGAATTTTCATTGACTAAACAGAAAACTAGACCTAGAACGGACTATGAATGGATTGGGAAAACCATTTAGAAATAAATCCAATTCAAAA
Source organism: Convolutriloba macropyga (assembly GCF_964194025.1). Lineage (NCBI taxonomy): Eukaryota > Metazoa > Xenacoelomorpha > Acoela > Convolutidae > Convolutriloba > Convolutriloba macropyga. The sequence goes on from NC_134468.1 coordinate 82,786,928, forward strand.
AATCGAAAAAACAGTAAAAATCAAAGTGAAATTGCCTCAGGTGAACAACAAAACCACTATCGAGAAATCGAATTTTTGTTCAAACACCGTTGTCTCACTCTGCTTTAAATTTCGAGCGAAAAAAACTCACGTCGCAAAACCACTCGTTTTTTTTGCTCCACTTCTTGTTTTCGGCGTGACCAAAATCACTACTCCAATTTGACTTCAAAAATCTTGAAAATGTGTGAACAGATCTTAAAAAAAGACAGCGCCCCAATACAGTTCAAATTCTTTTAATTGTAAAAACCAAGAGCACTGCAATATAGCTCCGCCCAGCTTGCAGCTTCGCAGCTATAAAAAAACCAACTTGGCTAATACAGTTGATACAAACGTTGATTGAGAGCAATTAAAAACTGTAATTTCAGCACAGTCACTTTTGAGAAATTTTTATCTTTGCAGCAACAAATTTGTTGGCACCGTATCGCTTTTATATTTCTCATTAGTTGCAAAATGATTTTTGTCTCGTCACTTTCATTTTATAGTTCAAAAATCACATAGAAAAGATCAACATGAATAATACAATTGCTAAAAACTTTGATTGAGAGCAATTAAAACTGCAATATTATCGCAGACGAAAGTTTTCCCTTTGCAGTTCATGAAATTTGTTGGGATCGTTAAGCTTTTTCTCCTCATATTTTTTTGCAAAATTTTTTGTCGCAAAATTTTTATGCAAAATTTGTATGTAAAATTTTGTCGCGTTAATTTAATTTTATAATTCAATTTTTGTTTTATAAACCTGTTTTTTTTGAAAAAATATATGCCAGACGCAGGAATCAATTAGCAATAGTTGCGTTTATCTCACTTGTTGTATAGGGTGAGATCTGGGTTCCAGATGAGGTTTCCAGGCATCCGGATCTGCTGGATTCCCCAGGCATCTTTGTCCCATCTCAAGAACTCATCTCGCCATTCCTGTTGGTAATAAAAGGTGCTCTAACGATCAGAAAATTTTATGTTTTCAGAATCCCCCCTGGAGATAATTTTTTCTTTTCATTATTATGTATGAACAATTTGATTCGTGTTTTTGCAGCGAATTTTGTGGGTATCGGTGTAAATTTAGTAATTAAATATGTGGTCATATTCTACCGTTGGGGGGGGGGGGGGGTCGGGGTGCACAATTCAATGTTATCTCATTCTTTTTTTGACAGTTTGAAAAAGATTGAAAATAATTTATTTTACTTGAGATCAATGAATTTCGTTTGAGTTTAACGTGTAACAGAATAAAACTGTCAGTAGAATTTTTATAGATAGTGCTCTTGACAAAAAAGCTCAAATTTAGATTATAAATAACTAAGTAAATAATTTTTGTGAATACCACCAGATATATTACAAAAAGATGCAGGTATGGAAAATGGAGACTTAATGCGTAATGCACTAACCAAATTTAGCCAGACTGTTGAAGTCATAATCTGATCTTTCTCGCTCTGAAACACAAGAATATGAATCAGAAACTCTTGATAAGGTTCTCTATTGTCTTATTTTGCAACGAGTAATAGTGAAAATTTAACTTGTTGCAAATTAATACCAATCAATTCGCGTACCCAAGAACAAGCAAGAATATAAGAATAGTTGGTATTATTCATTTTTACTTTGTGCTCTAAATCAAGTGAGAAAGCGGCCCAGGATCACTTTTTAACACATGATTAACCCCCTCTTCAAGCCTTTCTCAGCAGTTATGGTGAACCGTACACTGAGAGCTTATTTAAGATCTAAAAGAGCTGCTCAGACACTTAATGCCCCCTAAAATTTATTGTATTTTTGAAGACCGAAATTCAAGCTGAAAATATCAAGCAAACCTCTTTGCATAATTTTGATCCAATAGTTTTTCGGGGACAAGAAATTAAACCACAAAGTCACTGCAGATACTTGGGTATAATAATTGATTCTAAATTAAAATTTCATGTACAACTCAACAAAGTCCTATCAAATATGGCCACAGCGATTAGATCCATATACCTTTTACGTTATCAGTTACCTCTGAAAGCACGATTGATGCTATTCAAATCCCTAGTCCTTTCTCATTTAACATTCAGTGCTCTATTTTTTCAGAACTTGAATTTCTCTGCAATGCAGCGAATTAATCGACAAATCAATTGGGGAATTAAAGTTTGCTATATGAGAAAAAAGTTTGAGAGATCTACAGATCTCTTAGTAAAATCTTACAATTTGCCTGCAGAACTTTTAATAAGCCAGATGAGTGTTTCAAAACTTAGGAACGATATTTCATTATTGAAAACAGACGGCACTGAGAGTTTTTTTCTAAGTGGTAATGTCTTAGTAAGAAAAAACAACAGAACTGAACAGCTAATTCTCTTAAGGTCGAGCAGTCGATCATTACAAAAAACGACGCATCCAAAATGGAATAAACTTCCGCGTGAAGTCCGGACTATCAGATCACGCTCAAAGTTTAAACGCATGTTAAACCAGCATCTGCTCCAACAATTCAAACTTGTACCGTTGTAAAGGAACGTTGGTGGCTTCAAAAATTATCTTTACCTTTAGAAAACGAAACCATTAATTTTGATTTTTAAAAGTGTACTAATTTTGTTTATATAGTTTTAAACTTGTAATATTTAACCCCTGGGTTATATTTTCAATTTACTTATTTTAAAAAAAATAAATTTTGCATAATGAAGACATACAGGTCGACAATAACTGCTTCAACCTTCGTTCAGAGCAATTAAAGAACTCACTGCATAATTTAAAATGCCGAAAGTCTGCAGTGCCGGAATTCAAAATGCCAGAAATTGCTACTTAGCCAGAAGTTGACTTCCGTTGACTTTCGTCATTTTAACACGTGCGCGTTTCGTGTTTTAAGCATGGTTAAGTGACTCTGCAGAAGTCACATTGAAATTCTGACTTAATATCTCGAAACACTTCGCGGTTCTCGATAAACGCCAGAAGTTCTCAGTGACTTCAAGCAGAGTCACTTAACCATTACTTAAAACATAGCAAGAAATACACGGAGCGAGCCGCTGAAGAAGTTTATCTGCATTAACTTTATTCTATTTAGATTTATTTTAGCCTCAAAATAGCTCCAGAAAGTGTCCAAATACCAGTATCTATGGTATGCCTGCTAAAGAAATTTTTTTTTCGAAAATTGAAATTATGTGTTTATTCTTAAATTATGAATTTTTATAAAACTTTGCATTTTTACTTCGAGAGTATCTACGGTGAAACAGATTGTAATTAAATAATTTAATATAAAAGATGACCTAAGCAAATGTGTTAAAAATTAAATGATAATTTGGAGACCAACTTGAGAGATACTGATGTGTCTTTAAGTTAAAATAATACAGTTCTAGGACATCTCTTTAAAAATTCCATTTGCTGATTTTTTTTTACATCGGAGACGATGATAGCCAATATCTCTGTAAAACATTACGCACACTGATTTCTAAAGGTTATTACATGGGATATGAAAAAAGTTTCGACATAAATTTCAGAAATTGTAGTTTGCAATTGTTTCATCTCGGAGACATTTGAAATAAAATTCTGTTGGTTGAAAGCGTCAAAAAATGCAAGATATAAAAATTACTGTTTCAAACTATTTAATTGCAATATATCAACCCTTTGATTTTTCTTCCTACTTTAACGGTATGTTGTTCACGTTTTGTTGCTAAAAATTGAGATTGAAAATGCGTGTGATTTTTCGATGGGCTTGAAAGCTAGAAAACAATAATTTTCCTTTTCAGCACAATTTATGAACGGATTTTGTTGCTGATACGGCTTCTAGATTTAACTTTTCGGCTATTTTTTTAACTTGAAAACAAATTGGCTCGATAATATTTGAAATGGAATACCTTTTTAGATGCAAAACAGTTTATGTGCTATAGTAATGTAAACATAAAATCTCAACTCATCCATTCCCTTCAAAGTTAGTTCCTGATGCTTGGTTATCGACTGCTGCGTCTAAAAATCTGTAGATTTTCAATCAGTCAGTCTGATTCTCTAAATATTCTATGCTACCAGAATCTTTAGGTCAGCTTTGCTAGCGCCAAAACAAATACTTTGATACTCTTCGCACTGAAAACTTAGATTCGTAGATGTTTTGTTTAATTCAAAAACTTTGGGACAGACGACCATCGCGTAGGATAATAGGCGATAACTTGACAAAGCGAAAAAATTTTTTGTGGCTCGCGTGCAAATATTCGGAACTGAAAATTTGCGGAAAGTATGCGAATATCATTTGAAACACTTAAGTAGTTATGTGACTAAAAACAACTGTCCTCAGAAAGAAAGAGCCTACAAAACAATAAAAAAATCATAATTTCTGAATTGTAAGGATTTTCACGATGTTGTTTATTTTCAACTTCCACAATTTTCAACCTGTAGTTCAAATTTTTGAAGCGTTGCTTCAACCTGTAGTTCTATTTTTTTACAATGAAGCAATTGATAAGTCATATTAAACAAACACCCTTGTTTCACTGTTAGTTTTTTTTAAAAAAGTTAGTTTTTTCACTGTTAGTTTTTTCACAGTTTAAAAAAGTTTTCAAGACATCAGCTGGATTTTGAAATGCAGCCTTCAAGTGTGTTTTTTTGGCTCCCGCTTAATTCCCATAAAACGCTACTCCAAGCTTTGTCTTTGTGACTAATCGCTATGAATTTACCCTTAGCCTAATCGAGTTTTCGCCTTATAACCCAATACCCACTCTTACAAATCATGCATTAAGCACTTTAAAACAGTTTGCATTAATTATTCCTGTTGTCCCGTGGCCAGAAAAAAATAAGAACTTTTATTTACTTTTACGTTTTTATTGCCCGTGCCAAATGTGAGGCTTACAATCGGATTCCACGTGGTGAATAGAATATCTTGAACCTTGTGATGGCCTTATTGTTTTTATATCAACGTGCTGATCGACGTCATTGCACTCTTGATGTTGTCTGTTCTCGTCAAAACTCTCTAAAACCCTTATCTAACCGGAAAACCGTTGGAACAATTGATTTAAAGGATGTCTCGTAAAATTCATTTTCTTGTTGTGGGTGTTCATGATGCTATTACATGTGGTCTCATAAAGCTCTCACGTAGAGGTTTGCCGTCCTTTACTTAAAACGAGAGAATTGAGTCAATTGACAAGATTGTCGACTCATTGCTATGAACTCGTTCATGCGGACTCTAAAATTTTTGTTTATTCCCAGATCTTCTGATCTATGTAGTCTTTTCTGCTTAGAACTAGACTAGTTTGGTTTGCTGTAGTAGCCAGATAATGCCATTTTTGGTTCTTATTGTCGGTAAGTGCCCGATTCCTCTGCTAAACTTTTTGAAAAATAAGCGCATTTCAGCGCATTTCTTACATAATTTTCGAAGAATTTCGCGACGCGGGCTCCCATTAGTTGTTTTTTTTATACTCTTGGCGTACTTTGGCTGATGAATTTTAGTGATCTCTAAAAAGTGCTTCTGGAATATCTTTTTCATCTCTGGATATTCAAAGTATGAGTGAAAAGAGCAAAATTACTGAACAAAGTTATTTAGTCATCCAGCAGACTACTGTAATTTATCCATTTCAAGTTTTTTGTTGATTCCATTCTTTTTGTTCCATGTGTCCTCGAAGTGTTTATGACATAAATGTTTAGGCTTTGACATCCGGAAACCAGTGAATTGGTAATTCGATGTAGCGGAAATTCAGCCCAAGATCTAGTAAAATGCAGGCAGCGTCGCTATAGACAAAACAGAACGAAGTGATTTCTCTTGATCTAGTAAAATTTCAGTTCGTCGCCCCGGTCTGTGTATATCATTAATATAAGCTCAAACGCCATTGAACGCTAGCAACCACCTTGCTGGACAACCTTCGGCTAAAACATAATGATATAAACAGTTTTTGTGCGAGGATCTTTTAGGTGGCCTACTTTGCCCCATTTTTTCGATTCATTGTGTTGTCTCTACAACTATGCCTTGGAAAAGTGTTAAAAGCTGACGAAATCAATATTGGCAATTCAATATAGATCTTAGCTAAAGAATTAGCCGTTGGCTTCCTTTTCCAGGATGATTGGTGAAGTTTGAGGGATTTGGCACGAACTATAATTGTTGCAAAAAAAGTTTCTTGTAACCATATCTTCTGGCAATGAGAAACTTGGGGTGCAAACTATTGAATTTGTTTTTTTCCGGCTTTCAACCCATGTTTTCACATGAGACGAAATATCTTGTGAAAAATTAACACACGAGTTAATTTTTCTCGCGTGAAAACACACGACTTTCGACAATCACACAACAAATTGTGTAACTCAATGCTCACACGAGAAAAAATTGTGTGACCACACATGAAAAAAATTTTAGAGTGCATTTGCAGCTAAAACCTGATTATCACTTTTTTCAGTTTTAACGAGAATATCAATGATCTTTTATATTGCAGCAAAAATTTACCAAAACATTTTTTTTTGTAGACAGCACAAAATGTTATTTTTTCAGATATAAGATAGAAGCAATATCCTCTACTTAAGACAAAGTTAAAACAGGAAAAACAGGATACCAAAAATTTTGCATTTGACCGGGACAAACCGAAGTTTTCGGTTCTCTTTTATTGGTCTGCAAAAAACTCAAAAAAATATAAATACAAAATTGTAGATAGAAATTAGGACGCGAACAGAGCCTAATCAAAAATTATACAATAACCTGATGATCCTGCATAATTCATAGTGAAAAAGTAATAACTGGTATGTCTGGTCATGTATTTCCACTTTCTGTTGTATGACACATAAGTGTGCATTATTATGTACAAAAAGCGAGTACATTTTACTCAGATTAGTAAGTGAAAACATAATGAAACCAAATAGATAGCAGAGAGCAATTTGGATTGGTTTTTTCTAACGCTTTTATGTTTTCCAACATTGGGAAAATGTCACCATATATTTCAGATGAGAATGCTGCTCTTAAGTATTATGAAAAAAACTATGGGAATTAAGGCAAATTAGGGCGAACCCAACTTCAGGAATAATAGCTCCAAAGCCATTTAGCTTGGATTTGAACTATATGCTTAATTTTCTTTTTTGTTCAGTCATTTTCGATTAATTGAAATATTTAATGTAGAACGTTGTGAGTGTTTTCATTCGTTAGGCTTAAATAAATTGCGTTTAATGACAATAATGTGTTTTGATAACGATAATACAGGTTTTATTAATCATTTGGTTTAATATGTTCGGCTGATATTTAGCAGATGGGTTGATATTTATTAAGATTTTTTTTTCTTAAAACTTTAACCTTACAAGGTTTCCATTATAACTGCTACTAATACTCAAACGCACCGCACTGCACTACACCTGGCCCAAAAATCTTCATAAAACTCACAGGGCTAGTTGAACCTGTAATATGCTGTGAAATTGTCTGGAACAGCAGTTCTGACAACTCCTTTGTTAATATAAGTCGATATGAACAACTTTCATTCATTTTCAGAAGTTTATTTTTGAATTCATAGTGGCTGTCTACAACCCTAAAATTTTTTAAAATACTCGGTACTGTTTTTCTAAGATCTGTTCAGCCTTGTTTTGGTTTTTTTAAATATCATTGAGAGATTAAAATTGAATAAGGTTTTAATTATGCCATCAAAATTAGCAGCTTTAAAGGCCAAATTTTCAAACTCTTATTGAACTGAAGCACAAAATTTGAACAAATAATCTGTTTAAAAAGATATGTTTCGCATGCGGTTGTCTTTTTTCATAATTTTCTCTCTGTATATGCCGAAATTGTAAAAAAATTAATATATTTAATTTAATATTGCAGATATTCTATTGTTAGAATTGATCGATGTGCAGCTCTTGTTTTTTGTGATTTTTCCATTGTTATTTCATTTAAATGATTTTGTGTATTTGTGTTTTGCTTTTCGTTTTAGTTTTTGTGTTTTTATCATATAACCCAAAAATTGATAGGTGTGGTTAACTTTGTTATAGGAAATCGGGGCTTGAATTTATATATGCGTTCATGGAGTTTCGACATTACCTAATTTTTTGAGCTTCTCTTAGGCTTACTGCTGACAAATGTAATGGGTTTTTAAGAGAGGCATGAGTTAAGATATGAAATATTTTTAATCCATAGCAAAAAAATTTATGACTTTTGCTTTTCTGTTAAAAGAAAATCTCAAGTATATTTGAGTTTTGTTTCTATTAATCGTTGTTTGTGGATTTGTATGACTCTTTTGTACCCGTGTGTATTGAACGCCTGTGTGCTTTTTGAATCTTATGTGTATGGAACCTTTTTAGTTTTTAAGGCCCAATCTACCAGTTCTTTACTTTTATATTGCTTGTTAATGAAAAATTGAGGTGTTTTTGGTTTTCGTATCTTTCAGAATACTGCGATCTCAAAAAACAGGTTTCGATCTCAATTATTACAGTTATTATCGGCACGCTAGGATACCATTTTAAACTTAGTGAGGATTTTAGGTTTAAATTTAAACCTAAAACTGAAAGATTAATTGCTTTCTAGCATCTTAAGTAATTTTTAACTCTTTCGTTTTGTTGTTGTTGTTCCTTGACATTGATGTCTTTGTCCTGGGGTTGTTTAGTGCCATTAAGATATATTTTTTTAATATTAATTTTAAATAAATGTTTCTGATAAATATTTGGGAACGTCTCTTTTGCTGTTTTTTAGACTGAATATTGAAAAGTCTCCTTGACTTTTAGATTAAAGTACATTTCTAAACTTAATTTAGGTTAAGTCAACAAAGGTTTTAACAACATTCAGGACGAAAACAGTTGTTGTTTTTTTTGTTATTGTTTGTTTATTTCTCAATGGTACTTAACAAGATGCTTGTATGCTTTTGGTTGCCAAAACCTATTCTAAAAATCGTCAACATTGTGTGACTGGTTTATATTTTTCTTACCTAATAGAAGTTTTTGAAAACAAAGTTTTGTTCTTTTTTGGTTTTGAGTATGCAGCAAATATGCTTCCTAGGGAATCAAAGACTGTTATTGCCCTAAAGACGTGGGTTAGGAATTCATTAGGGATTTCATTTCTTTCGGTTTTAAATCCGGTCCGGTCACAATATTTTTCCTTAATGCAACGTCTTGCTAGATGTATCCTACAATCATCTGATCACGCGATAAGAAGTCAAAGGTCTGTTTGGTCTGTGACCGCAAACATTCTGCTTCTGAATATTAGTGCAGGAAATCAATTCTACCATACTGCACTTTTGGTTAATCGTGCGATAAAAAAATGTAGCCTACTGGAGTTACTTCAATTATTAAGAATGAGTTTTTCAATCAATTTCTAAATGTAAATTGAAAAAGTAACATTATGTTGGATTGTAATTATTTTATAATTGATGAGAGATTTCATCTGTTGTTTAACAAAACTTAATTAAATTTCTGAATGGTTTTAAATTTCTTACAACGGCTTTTTGACTTCAATAACTTTGTTATTGAAAAATAGTAAAACTTTGAGCTTTACGTAATTGTTGGTTTCTACGCTTTCTCAAGAAAAAGGTATCATTTTGAAAAATAACTGCGATGATTGTTCATTCTATGTGGCAATTTTCAGTTCAACTATTGTTGTCAGTGTATAGCTAATGCAAGTCAATACGTGACTATTTATTTCCCAACAATTATCTAAGTCCGTCATTTTTTTTTCTGGTTGTAATCTTTCATTTCGCCAATTATTGGAACTATAAAAAGATGATGATGACTGCTTTTAAGCAAAAAACGGTGACGAAGTGATCAACATTTTGGATATACTGTTATGCGTTCTTTAAATTGCGACACAGCTAGTTTTCAAAACTTTTTAATTTTGCGGTTAGCCTTTTTGTTCCTTCTGTTACTTTTTCATAATTGTGTAAAAAAAGAAAGAGGAGTTCTTTTTTTCAGTCTGTTTTCGAGATTGTAAAGTCATTTGCTATGTAGACAATGAAAGGCTGCTATTACCGTAAAAGTATTGCTGTTCAAGTCGCTAGTCAATTCCTTCTTCTGAGTTGCTTTGGGAAGCATTACAATTTAGAATCTCATGTCTTGTTGCTTGGCAAATTGGCAAAAATGCCTTTATGAGCTCGAAAAATGTATTAGCTTGATTTCTTGCTTTAACGAAAAGTTTTGCCGAGTTCAGTTGCTGTCCATGCTACTGAAATAAAAATCAAACAACAATTTAACATCACTCTATTGCACGTCTGTCCATATTTCAGAATCCATCAAGTATTCTTGAGGATCATTTGCTGTGTTTTTATTGAATTTTGTTTGTCTCTACTTCAATTGCATACAATGAAATCAAGAATAGAAAATACTTTGCATAAAATGAAATCAAAAAGGTTCTAGAGAAAAAGTTTAAAATGAATACAACCAAGCTGTCATTTCACCGATAAACAATACAATGATGGTCTTCTATCAGTAAATTTACTTCCAATCTCTTATGAACTTGTCTTCATAGATTTCTTGGGTTTAAAAAAGTTTGACACGTAAACTTCCACTTCGGGGGAGAGAAATTTTGGGAAAAGAGAAATGGACATCCAAAAACACGATCTAACGAGAAATTTTTAATACTGAAACGAATGTAATTACCAGCGTTGCCAATACAATTTTTTTCTACCGAATTACAAACTACAACAATTCGATGTCACTCGCGCGTAATTTTCCCATTTATAGTCTGTACTCACGTCCTCCCAAATTCAAAAGGGAAGTCAGTGAATATCCAATTGATTTAGCTAAGAAGAATATATTGCGAATTTGTTCGGCTGAATTAAACTAGTTAAGAAACTCTAACAATTGACTTTTCATCGGCAATGAGTTCGGTCAAATTTTTCAATTTTTCTCATATTTTATCAAAAAACAAATTGTTCTTTTATAAAAATATTTTTAAAAAGCGAAATTGAGAATCAAATGAACTAAATATTTTCATAATAGCACATTTTGTTTTCTGATAAAATATGAGAAACATTGAAAAATTTGAACGGTTAAATCCGTTGACTACTTTATAAGCACTAGCCAATTTTTAGCTGGAATGTAAACTTTTCTGGGTGCAGCGTGAACATTTAAGTTCTAGCTAAAGTCCAGCTTAAAAAATTTGGGTCGAGCCAAATGGGTTGAACTATTAGGTCCAGCTTAAGTCTTTTCATGGGTTCTTTGGGTCGAGCGTGGTCTTTCCAGGCCAATTATTGGTCGAGCGTGGTCTTTTCATAAGCCGAAGTCTGAACCTGGGCTACAAACCCACATTACCTAGCTTCCATTTTTTTTTTATTTTTTGAGCTCCCGTATACCTTACCAATTTGAGAATCTGAATGACGTAGAGAGATATTTCGAGGGTAGTCGTAGTAGTGATATTTCTGACTGGCCGGGCAGCTGTGTTGTATCCTTCCATTATGTACTCGACCAGACGCACTTCATTAAAAGGCTCTGGTTTCATCACTTTCCCAGTTGATGCCAGCATGGTTCCGGGTTGTACTTGTTGCGGCTGGGCAAAAATACCAGACACAGAAGTGTTGATTTGTTGCATAACTAAACGGGTGCTGTAATATTGGGTAAAATGTTGGGTGGTAAATAAACGGATATTCACTAATTTCTCTCAGAAATAAATAAGTAAGTTTATACCAAGTAATTAATTTCAACAATTTCTCTTAAAAATAAGTAAGTTATATTTACTAAGTTTAACAATTTTTCTTAAGAATAAGTAAAGTTATACTAAGTAAATATGTTCCACAATTTTTGTTAAAAATAAGTAAGTTATATTAAGAAAAATTAAATTACACTAAGGGTAAAATAGCTGATTACTGTGTTCCCCCAAAAAAATTCTGTTAAAATTTAGCTAGCAGTTTTTTTTTCATTTTTCTTTGCGAATTTCGGATTAGCTACTAGAGTTTTCCCCGATTGAAAACAATTGATTTGTTGATTAGTAATGTGGCGATAATTAACTATCAATTAGTAATTATAAAACTACTGAAGTCGGTGGTAATTCATAAATTGGCTCGAAATTTCTAATAACAAATTCAAAAATCAAAACGAGACAAAAAAACAGACTAATTGCACCGAAATTTGACTGGACAGCATTTCTGTCAATCCTAGTTTCCTGGCTGTGAAATTGCAAATGTGATTATAAGGCTAAAATTGCGATTAGGTTTCAACTAAAAACAAATATTTTTTTTTCTGAATATTTCTATTGACAGATCTAAAATGCGATAATTTGGTTGATCAGGCAATTAATAACTAGTTAATGTTGTAACCAAAACAATAACCAAAGCAATCGGCGGCGGTATCAAAAGAAGAAAAAGTAAAGCTTTTAACCGCCAGGGACTAATCGTTTTCGTGTAACAATAACAGCAAAAAAATTTGACGGTAAGATAAATATTTTATGTCCAGGTACGTCTCATATTTCCATTTACGTGGTCACATCGAATTTTGATCCGTTCGTATTACATAATCTGTGATGTAACACAGTAAAAGGATATAACATATAGAAGAATTGCACTTCAAATAACCCCCACAACTAATAGTTATAAAGCTGATGCTAAAAAAAACGATAACAACAACTAATTCAATTAAGCTAGTACAATAAGCCGTTCCTTTATCTAGTAACTTTCAATTTTGATCAAAATATATTACGTAACATTTGAAAAAAGCTAAAATTTATCTCTTAGCCGAAATTTCGTCAAAATTTTACTTGAATTGTTTCTTTATCCCCGAACGAGTTAATTGGACCAACAAATAGCAACCTTTTAAAATCCTCTCTGAAAATTTTGAGACAATTCGATTTTATTTTAGATCAATAACTCAAAAATTCATTTACAAATGAACAGCTTTTGTCCGTTTTTAATAAAAATTGATCTATAAATTGGAGTTAGCACTTAAGAAGAGAAGAACTGTGATGGAGAATTTACTGGTCAAACATTGCAAGATCTTTGAACAAATTTTGGTTGTTTGCCAAAAAAGTGAAGTGCAAAAATACGTCACTTTTTATTATTGCGTATAGAATTGTGTACCGTAATATATATAGTATAGAACTTCAAATTGAAAATGCAACAAAATGATTGTATTTCTTAAGAACGCACTTTGCATATATAAGACGTGGGATGCAACTTGTTACAGTTTTCTTGGTGAAAAAGCTATTACATGAAGTTGGGTTAAATAAAGACACGCTTTTAATGTCTAGCAGGGATGCAGAACTTTCTTGAGAGTGGGAAAAATGGCGGCTAGGGGGGAAATAGTTGGTCAAATGTACCAATATCTATCTAAGCTGAGATAGATAGTTGGAGATAAATCTCAATTCGGGCTGAGAAGGTCGAAAAAAGTGGCCGCGCTGCTAAGTGTCGCATCAGTATACACTAAAAGTGCCTTCTTCAAGTAGATTGTAGGCTTGGTTTAACCCCAACCCCCCCCCCCCCCCGCCACGCTCAGTCCCCCTTCGACAAGTCCTTCCGAAGAGAAATCAGAATTTGTGGCTTGATATGATGACTTATTTTCCCACTTTCAATCACAATTTTTATCCACCCTAAGGAGTGAACAACAAAAAGTGTTGGGATTGATTTTAGACAGGTTCCTTCTGCCTTTTACTTCCTCATAACATCACACGCGCATACTTAAGACTGTCGAGTCGGCTAAGGCTGTGTGTGTGGGGGGGGGGGAGGGGTTTGTAGTACTCTAAGAAGGGTTAGGTAAGTGAGGGTAGTTGCACAGGATCTGCTCCACACCCGTAATCGCCCTGGATTTGACGAACGGAAGAAAAAAGATTAGGGGTTGATAAAAGGGACAAAATTTACCCATTTTGAGAAATTTTAAAACTGAAATAGCGAACTCAATTCAATTTGTCGTAATTGACAATTGCTGTATGTGCGTTTTAAAGTGATGTAAATAGCTGGCTTTTTTGTGCTAGCGATCGCGACATTTTGGCAGCGCGTTTCTTTCTGTATGATTTGGTGCAAAAAGTGTTAGTAAAGTGTTTGAGAGAGTGAGCGAGAGAGGGTTTAAAAAGGGGGTCTTAGTTACCCCTGATAAATTAATCTGTCTCTTTGTTTTTAGAGACCTGTCCTCGCTTCAAAGCCACGCGGAAGTGAATAGCCCCATAAAATTTGTTCACATCTATTTATCATTCAAAAATGTCGGGGGAGGGGTCAGGCAGGGTGTCGGGGTGTGAGAAAAGTGGGAAAAAATGAAGGATAAATGAATCAGAAGGAAATAAAATGAGCATAAAATTCTGGACTTGCACCACAAATTCAACCACTCGCCATTCAGAATTATTTACTGCTAGTCAGAAGGAAAAAGGGGGAAGCAAAGCTATGGTGTGTAGGCGTTCGTACGTTGGCAGAAATAATAATGGGCTTTCTAATACTAGTTAATAAGTAATATTAGTTGGTTTAAAAGGTTCATTGTTTTGGTCGGACATGGACACAAAGGTTGAAGCGAGAATGTGACGTTTGAAGATTGCAGCTTTATAAAGCTAATCTTTCACAAGTGTCCTTTCCATACGGAACTGAACACGCAGCTTAGACTCATCTTTTCATTCTTCTTCCTGTTTCACGACATGAAAAAATTGTTGTTCACGGGATGTTTTCATACAGATTAAAAGAAAAAATCAATTGATTTTTTTTGTTCAATAGGTACAGAGTTTTGATATAAAAATTTACGCATATATTTAAATAAAATGCAGTATTACTTATCCGGGTTCATGCGACAGTGTAGGTTCAGCGCATAATTAAGCGTTTTTTTTGCGCTGAATATGTTGAAAATATGTAAGACATTTGCTGAATATTTTGAACATATGTTAAGAAATCTGAATGAGATAGAATGCGGCGTTCAACGAGCGAAAAAAAATCTGAAAACTCAAATTGAATTCCTTTAATTGACATTGATTCATTTATTTCAATAGATTCGATGAAAATGATTCCATCACAATTTTTTTTTTGCAAAATGTGTGTATTAATTTTTGCCGTACATTTCGAAAAATTATACAGTGATATCAACTTTAACATTGCGCTGAATTTATTGCAATTCTGACTAAAATGACACCGAAAATAAAAAGAGTAAAAAATTATTGACTTAAAATAAATTTAGCTTTTGCTGTCACTGATGTTTTGGTTCACTATATTGAATTAGTTGAAAATGGCGTATTTGCTCGAGAATAGAGCCAAATTTTGCTCGAGAATAGAGCCAAATTACGCTCGAGTCACGTAACTTTGCACAAATTTGTCTGAAAACGAACCTAGAAAGTAATAAAACAGCAATTTTTGACCTGATAAATCAACTACACATGATCGAATTTTGAATACATCCTTTCCTAGGAATCTATTACAATAGTTCTCTTACATACCTTTGAAATTGAAGTAATACCTTTAACAACTTACCATGAACCGCAATGTAAAATGAACTGCATCCAAGATTCATTTTGAAATGAAAGTAGTCTTAAATTCAGATATCTTTAAATGTTTGTTCAATAATGGTCCAGACTGCATTTGCTTTATATAATTGAGAAGACTTGAACAGAAGATAATTAATTTTGGGGGACTTCAGGACAACATTTTCACTTTAAAACCTGGATGGATTACACCAACTTTACATTTGGGAATCTGTTAAGTTATCGAAACGTAATATCTCAATTTCATAGCTATGCAAGACAGATAGTGTTGGGGATCGATGTTGCAAAAATTGTTTTTTTTTTCAATCTCATCACAAGTTGTTCATATATCAATTTGAAAATAAAATGTTTACATCCTAAAACCAGAGGGTGATAACTTATTGTTCCGTATACGTTCTTATGCTTGTCAAGGGACCGCTTTTCAGAAATTTGGATGATTGCTAGATATCTTTTTTCAAAGAGTTTAGTCAGCGAAAATTCAGTCTATCTACAAAAAGGCATCAAGATTTTATTAAAAATTCACGCTGCTTTCGTACGACAGCTTTTGCTTTAATAGAAACCAAAATTGCAACCAGAATTTTGTCTGGTCAATAATCATTGCAACCTTAAGGGAGTCGAACTAAGTAAGAAAGATAGGAGAGACAAGCTCTGAAAATATTATTGATGACACGACAATATTTGGTTATATTTTTGAGCTAACACGAAGCTGCAAAACAAGCTCAAGTTTGAACCGTTAAAAACTCAACAAAGTCATCAATGATATAATTTTTAACAAAAACTCAACTACTAACTTGATTTCACTGATTGTAATGAATTTGTGAAGGAGAAATGAAGGAGTCTGCTGGTGGGAAAAACAAACAAAAGAATATGTGTTTGTGATGTGACCTTGTAATCCTGTTTTATGTTCCTCTTTTATTTCAAATCGATATCGGGGAAGAGTTATACACAATACTGTACATTAGTGCCAGAGGGAACTTTTTTGGAACACTGTTTTCTTTCACAATCTTCATCTTCATTTTGAAAAAATTTTATTGGGTGGGGGCAAAGCGCTCGTTAAACAATGTTAATTTCATACTGGGGTTAGACATTACTAAAGATGCAGCATTACAAATCATTAAAATGTAACGAAAAAATTTGCTTCTAGTCAAATATATTGTGCTATGCGATTCAAAATATTAAATATTCATTGCAAGCTGAACTATTGAAAAAAAGAAAACGACAAAAAACTCAATAACTAACTGAGAATTAGTTGCAAAAATTTTTCAGTCGCCCAAGTAACGGGGGTTGTTAAATTTTCCTAATTTTTATGAAAAGATTTCATTAAACTCAAATTGACGTTCTGAGATTGAGTAGACGAAATGGCCGATGAGTTGATTTAAATTGACCAATCAATAATTAATAAATTGGAGGCTGTCCGTGATGGCATTCCAGGCAATAGTCTGGCAATTGTAATGAACAATAAATAATTTGCAGAAATACTTCTAGAAGTGAAGAAAAACTCAGCTGGTACGCAAACGTTAATCATAAAAATCACTGAAGATCGATTCATGACATTTCTCAGGTTTTTAAGAGCTCAAATCGTGAAGTTAACTCTAGTATCTAGATGTCAAGAAACTGTAACTTGACGTCAGAGAAACTGTCTCTATACATTTTAATGAATTTGCTTCTTGTTTTTGCTCAGAAAAAACTCTACGCACGCTTAAAAAAAGAAACAATAGGTGGCGGAACAAGAGCTGATGAGTGTGGCACTGACTAATTATTTGAATAACTTGCAACAACAAAACAATTTTCGGTTGGATGTGATCAAATTTATCCGGCTAACCTTTTTTGCAAGACATCAATTGATACAGCTGCTCTAGAATCGTAGCAGAACCCAATCATCACAACCTGGCTCTCGAGTTTTATGCCGACCTGGCTCTTGATTTGAATTCCAATTCTCTAACAACCTCGTCGAAATAATTAGTTGCTAGATTACTTAAAAAAACTCAATTTTTAAATGGTTATATTTAAGAACATCCTTAGTTGAAAATTATGTTCAATCTCTACTGAAGGTTGTAGGGCTTCAGTCGAAAGAAAGAATTGTTGCTAAATTCTTTTAGGTATGCTCATTAACATATGAAAATTGACGATTTTAGGATCTAGAAATAGAAGTATTAGATATAATTTAATACAAAAAGATCAATTTGATTAGGAATGAAACTACTATCAATCTGAGAGCCAACTGTTGTTTGTAACAGTTTGTAATGGTTCTAATTAAAATACGGCTGCACTAATTAAATAACTGGTTGCAACAAAAAGTAATATTAATATTGTCATCTACATCCTCAATACTCAACCCTGATCGTTAAATCGAATAAAGTGAACTTGATCAATATTTACACGGTAAATGTCAAGAAACTGCGCTAGATGCCTTTATTGTCAAAAGCAAGGATGATGGTTACGTAGCACTTAATACCTTGAGTATAAGGTATTTAACCTGAAGAACAACTAAAAATTTGCCTTTTAAACATAGAAAGAGATTTGGCAAAACTTGAGAAAAATATTAAAGATTGAGTTTTTGCTTCAAAGGTGTGTTAAAAACACACAATTAGATATCATGCAAAAGAGTTCGTTGGGTCCATTGATAGTTTAGGGGATAGCTTAACCAGCAGCAACTGGTTTTGGTCACTATTGGTACCCTTCTGAAAATCTGAATGGAGGCGGCTGTACAAAGTCTCAATACCAACATGTAGTTTTTCCAGTGTCGGCTTTTTCGAGTCATCACAAACATTATGTTGTTGTGATTTTGTTATTTTTGCTGGTTGAATAGCCCATACTTCTGATCAGTGGAGGCACTACCATCAGCAGCTCTCATTTAGACTGCGGAAACACCATTATAGAAGAATGGCGTATGTTTCACCACTGGTTTGTTGAAATTTCCACTTGCCATTTTGACTCTTGCTGATTCTACGACGCCGTTGTAGTCAGTGAAAACTTGAATTGATTTTCCCATTTGGAATGCATTTCGCTTAACAGAATCACATACCATCTAAACAAATGCTTCTTTTAACAGTCTGGGAACGTTTTTTTGAGCATTTAGATCTTGAGCATTCTCGAGTCCACCAATTGCAAATCATGTCCGCACGTGATTCAACAGCTTTGAAGGACTTCATCAAATCATAGTACTGGCTGGCGTGAATTTAGCACTTGCGTTTTCTCGCCTTAGATGTAGTAATTAGGTGTGAGTTCTGTCAGGTCTTCTGTTCCGTCACTTAGTGTTGTCGGAGTCTCGTATTCAGTGTTCGCTTCGAAAGATACATTGTTGCACAGAGTACCTCGACGGTGATGCTTCGGTTGTCCGAGGTCAATTTTTTTGCAAATTTTAACAACCCTAACTCAGATTCTTATTTGTTGTGCCAGTCCAGGTTGGTAAAATATCCAAACAATCTTTTCCTGACCTGGCTCCACTTCTATCTTAGCTTGGCCCAATTCATGCATGAATGCTTTCCATTCCATTGCGGCTCCAACGAAGTTCTGGCTGTTGTTACTCATGGTGGTAGTTTGGTACCGAGATGTCTTCTTCTTGCAATGAATCTCCGTGTTGCGGCTAGACATGACTGGGTGTCTAATGAACTGTGTGACTTCGATTTATACTCATCTAGTTGCTAGGCATTAAAAAAGGCAGCAAAATTTCGTCAATTTACACCTCTTTGATACATCTTGACTTGACTTTTTTAGCACATTATCAATTCAATGATCCAGAGTTTTTCTTGATAAAAATTTTTCCCGTATTTTGTGCCTTCGTGAAAATTCACGATTGGTTCTCTGCAAAAGAAGATGTGCGACTCAAAGCTTTGATGTAGACAATAGTGGATGCTCTTCGTTTTAGTCGTTTTTCGAATGCTTCCGCCAACTTTTCACTCAAATTCCTCCTCTACCTTCTATGAAATGAGACAACTTGACGACAATCAATGATTTCGAGGTCTCTTTGAACTTGACTGTTGACTCTGAAACATTTGGTGAACCTTCACTTTGAACAAATCGTATTAAATTTTTATGCTTAATAAAAGTTCTTGCTCTTCAGAGATTCTTTTTGCTTCATTTTGAGTGTCATGCAGTTAACAGTAAAATTTATGATTCGATAAAAGCTGCTGTAGCAATTTGAGTCAATTGGTTGGCCAATTTGATATGCAAATTTGACAGTAGTGATAGCTTGTACAACTTCAACGTCGTGTTTCTAACATTACGATTTAGGCCAATGCTCTTCATCTAAACGTATCTACGGTTGCGCATTTAACCAAACGGTTTGTTTTGAGTCCGTCAATCAGCATTCCACTGCAGCCGATAAACATTCTTTTCAATTCCTTCACAAGGTGTCTCCACTGGTTAGGTGACCACCTTACGCCTAACTAAATTTTGATCAGCCTGCACATCGGGCAGTTTCGCCTTCTGACCTCGAGTTTACAAAACTGTCCTATTAGTGATACTTGTTTTAGCAGTTTTGTCGCTAGATGCCTTGAAATTCATTCAAGTTGTAATATTGATTCGGTAAGTTTTCTAAATTTGGGTGATCTGCTTTCAGTTGTTGACAATCTTGAGTTTTGTCACCCAGATTATGTTGCTGGTGATGATAGAATTGTACTTTGGCTGGTGGTCTTGGCTCATCATGAGCGATTTGTTGAATTTCAGTCCTGATATACTCTGGTCCATTGATCTCTGCTACAGAGAGGAAAAATTTCTGGCCTTGAAGTTGACGTTTAGACAAAGAAAATTTGTTTACAGCTGAGATTTCAGGATCCGGAGTAACACAAAGCTAGCACGTATGGCTTGAAGTCTAAGTTGAAGTTATACTATTGGGAGTATTTTTCCTCTTGTGTTGCTGGTTGCTACTGCCACTGTAACATCTAACACAAAAGTTGACGCTTCCTTCTCTGAGAATTCAACATGCCAAAGTGTTTTGTGTTGCCCAGCACAATGATGGGGACAGTGCATTACCTCAGTTTGCATTCCTTGGAAAAATGACCTCAATTCGAACATTTAAGGCAGTCGGAACTTCTGGAATTCCGATCAATTTCTTTTATAGATTTGAACATTTAACACGCTCTCCTTTCTTTAAAAGGATATTTGATGTTCATTGGAATAATTGAGTTTTACCCTTCGAGGTAAACGTGGCCGTTTTTAGCTTTTTTTCTTTGGAACATATTTTGTTCAGAAAGTATGAGTTTGTCTGTGCTAGGTTTGTCAATTGTTTAGGAATAGCGACTTCCGGTTCAAGCCGTTCTTTGGATACAATGAGATTATCTCTCAATCGTGGACGGAATTGAAGATAGTTCAACCAATTTCCCCTCAAAAAGGGAGAAAGTTTACTTGTTGCAAAACTCAGCCCTCCTTCAGATTATGAGTCGGATGCGTATCGAAGTTCATTTAACATTTTAACCTTTTGACAATTGTGTCCTCACTTGCTTTTTCGGTAGTGCCGGTAACACCGTCGCGCTCCACTGGTGAGTGGGTATATTTTTTTGAGGTGGGCATATCCCAAGTACAGTATAGCCGAAGCTTGATGGTAGGATTCTGAGCTGAAATCCATTGCTGGTATTGATTCTTTCGCTTGACCCATAAGACTGGTCTTCAGCAATTTCAAATTTTGTTTCCCTGATTTGTTTTTCATGAACAACAACATCAACGAAAGATGACCCCTCTTGTAAGTCCAGGGGATTCTGTGGAAACGCAGTTAATTTCAATTTTGGCCAGCCATTGAAATCATGTTCAAAATTGAATGATCAGTGACATGGGGTGTGATTGGTTCACTTTGCTTCCATGCCGGCTCTCAGCAGATCAGTTGCAAGAGTTGTGCAAAGAACACTGTTTCAGTTTCAATATGCTCATTTTCTGTGGACATGAACGCTTTGTTTGGGAATCTTTCCGCCAATCTGTCATTCTATCTGCTTTTGATTTTTCTGGCCTCGGTATCTATTGTTTTCCCAGCACTCATGCTGGGATTGATGAACTATGTGCGCCTGGTTTGAACACTGCATTTGCTAGCGGGTAGAAGCTGAAAATCGTGTCATGTTTTTTCGGATTGAGTTTGGGTCTCTTTGTTCTTACTTGGAGACAGTGGTCAATTGAAGGGTACTCTTTTGGTTTTTTATTTTACCAAATTTTCTTTGTTTCCTGACGAATCGAACATTCTCTACACCTACAGCAGATTGCTATGCTCTTGAACTTTTTCTCATTCAGTTCAACTTGCAGCTGTTGCTGCTGTTTCTCTGCTTCTCTTTCTTTTGATCGTTTTGTAATTTTCGCTTTCATTTGCTTAGACGTAGTTCTTGATCGTGTTCATACAGTTGCATCTTTTGTTCTTGCTGTTGCAGTCACAGTTCTTGTTCTTATAAGGGAAGTCGCAGATTCATTTTTCCTGGTTGTTTCTCTAAATCAGATGTATGATGTTTCAGCAGTTGCCCTGCTTACTGTTTAGTCATAAGATTTTTAAAATCCCTTCCTTCGGTCGCAAGTCCTTTAGCGGGCGCGACGTGAAAACATGTCTGCAGCTCCGATTGATAGCAGACTGCTGGCACTAAAAATCGACAACTTCGGCTTGTTAATTGGATTCATTTTTATCAATGCCAAATACAATATGAATTGGATTCTTTTCGTTTTTTTCGTGGACACGAGTAGAGACGTTTAGTTGCCACAATCCTTATTCTGCCAGTACTGCGTGATCAGGTAATGATAGCATCTACTACCATCACTGAGGTTCCTATACCCTTGAGTGCAAGCTCTGGCTGGTCTCAGACAATTTGAATGAACACAAGATAGACTATTAGACGCTAATAAGATTTAAAGAGATTATAGAGAAACAATAGTCAAATATTGATTCTACTTTCATATTGTTTCTGGTAAAAACTGCCGCCAAATGAGTTTAGTTGCAGAGAGGTCTTTTTGGAAAAGCAATTTTGATCACCCAAAAGTATGCAGTTAACCATCAAAACAATTAAAAACTGAAAAAATATGCCCTGGTTAATTTTAATGTAGTTTACACTTTTAAAGGTATGTTTGATACGTTTTTCTTTTTAATCAAAGAAAACGACTGATTTTTTCATTTCATAGTTTGACCACAAATAACTGATCTGTCAAAGATCGTTTATTCTGAAACCATTTATCCTCCTTTTCACTCAAGCCATCAAAAGCAGATAAAATTTCATGATAATAATACCCGAGCCAATACAAGAAAAATCGAATTACAATTATTTATGGTGGACTAATCGGTTAAAATTTAACGCAGGCCAAGGACAGTCATTCAGAATAGAAACGTCAATTATATGATAAAAAATCTCTTCTTGTTCATGCTCTTCTTCAGAGTAGACGAGAAACAGACCACAGTTTTTAATTGAAGTGAGGGCAAATAATGTAGGCACAAACGAATAGACCTGCTCACCAAATTTTGCGTAAAGAACATTATGTGCCGAGTTATTCCTCGGCAAATTGCCCGGAAGCCGTAGATGGCAGCTGGGTTCCTGATTGACGATATTTTGGTTTAGTGTCTTGCGTTTTGGTTTGCAAGACAGTATTTTAGCCTTACTTGAAACTCATTCTTCTGCAAAACAGCTATAACAAAGGGGTCTTTCACATTATCGCGCCCAGCTTAGTGGTCAGATAACCTACAGCCTGTCAATCATGGTAATTATACCATAATGAGGGGGGGGGGGCTGTTCAATATGATCATGGTTTCATCGTATTAAACAAGTGATTGCATTGCACGCTCCTTAAGGAAATTAAACGTTGAAATTGCAGAGTTATAAAGAAAACTGCTTGTTTTTGATGGGAGTTTATGATAATGTTCTTTAATTGATAGTTTTTAAATAGTTTTATTGGAGTTGATTTTTTTCGTTCTAAATTCTGTAAAAAGGACGAAAAGCGTTTGTAGAGAACGTCCAGATAGAATTTTTCCGCAGGAAGCAAAGCAGGGAGTTCAGCTCTACGTGAAATTCATTCTACTTAAATATTCCTCCATGGTTTCAATTTTTTTTAGATTTTTAGAGATTTATGACAAAATTCACGTGGTAGTCAGCTAATTATTTTTAACGGAAAACTGTTAGACGTTTCTCTGGATGTTCTCCGTAAGTATATTCAACATCAAAATAAGTTAGCACACCCTAGTTTCACGAAGTAAAAGCTCAATTTTTAGAGCGATAATAATCCAATTTGAACTCAAATTTCGACACAATATTTCAACTTTGTTCCCCTACAGCAGTGGTCTTACCTGAATAGGAAAACCATATAATAATTACAAAGTACCCCAAACAGATAACCCAAAGTAAGGATGACCCACTCCATCCAATTTTAACAAAAGAAAGTTGTCGAAAGGTTAAAAGTTATCCATATTTTTTCTATCTATAAGTTTAAACACAAATGGAAACTTGTGAAAAACTTGTGAAAAAACCTGAAAACATAACATTTTAACACGTCTTTAATGTGAAGCTTGAATGGAGCTCATGAAATTTACCCTGGGATTTCTGGTAAGTAAACTTTGCTATTTATCGAAATGCGTTCTCGAAACTCATATATAATAATAATAAATTGTTCTCAGATACTGTGAATACAATTTTTGTATCTAAATGTATCTGAAAGGACGCCAAAAAGGCATTAAGCCTGTCAAGTGGTGCCTAAGAGCAAATTATTTCTTTATGGGTTGTATGATTTTCTTTACCTCCAACACCCATCCCCCGAACTAAATCAAAAGTTAAAAACTGAACTGGAAAAAACACAATTCAACTTTGATTTTAATACAGAAACAAAAAAAACACCAATAGAGCGAAGTCTTACCAAAAAGCCTTTATGAGTTCCTCATTGTCACAAATATAATTATCTTTCAGATCATGAAGTAGATGCGGCAGTTGTTTGGATTTACACTGAACAATTTTTAAAACAATGCTGACATCCCATTTCACTAAAACATTAAACAGTTTGCGTAAGCGCCACTTAAGAATTTTGCTCTCTTGCTTAGTGCCTTTTGACCTACTTTTAATTGTTTTGATTTTTTTTGAATCATTAGTAATAACTTCTATTTCATCTTTGGAAATGACATCATTTAACTCTGTGTTATGTTGTTCATTTCTTATAATTTTACTCAGACACTTCATCAGTTCATAAACATGCAGTTCACGTATTGATAGTAAACGATGTTTTTGTCTTATGTTGTTAATTGAGTTAAACTTTTTAATACCAAAGAGTATTCTCCACACCAGTATTTGTATTTTTTCAAGCGCCAAGAGATCTGTTTTATTACCAGAGCCATAAATCAGAACTCCATATTGGAAAACAGGTTGTATGTAGATCTTGTATAAATGCAGCATTCGTTTTTGACTTACCAACTGTCTGAAAAATCGTAGTGGTTGAATGTTGCCAAAATTTTTTTTTTGTACGAACTTAACATGTTCTTTAAAAGTTAGGTTCATATCAATATGTAATCCCAAATACTTGACACATTGTGCATAGGCAATAGTCACACCGTTGAAAAAAAAGTTGGCCCTATTAGTTAGCAATGGAGAGCTTGGGGTCAACAATTACGTTTTTTTGCTGATTTATCGTTAGTTTATTTTCACCAAGCCACTTCTCAATTTTGGTTAGATCTTGTTGTACGCAATCAATGTTTTTGTTATCGTAACTACAATGCAAATAGGTGTCACCAGCAAAAAGAGTGACCTTAAGAGTATGGCAGACTTTCGGCATGTCATTTATATATAAAAGGAATAACATGGGTCCTAACACTGAGCCTTGTGGAACCCCACAGTTTATTGCTAAAGCTCTAGACTTTAGGCTGTTGTGTAGCACAAACTGCTTTCGGTCAGTAAGGTAGGAAGTAGTTAATTCCATAACATGGCCTCTAAGACCATAAAGTTCACACTTTTTTAACAACAGGTTGTGATCTAACGGTATCAAAAGCTTTTTTAGATCCAAAAATGCGCAACAGCTTTTTGTACTAGTGATTTTGTCTGACCTTAAGCTATCTATCACAATTGCTATAGCGTCCACTGTACTTCTTTTATTACGAAAGCCAAACTGTTGATCTGTAAAGACGCTGTTTTGGTCCAGAAAATCTACTATTCTCGACTTGAGAATTTTTTCAAAAATTTTTCCTTCAGTAGGTAATAAGGAAATAGGTCTGTAATTAGAACAAACGCTCTTGTCTCCGGAATTGTGTATAGGAACAACTTTGGCTGTTTTCAAACAGTTTGGGTAAATGCCGTCTGCAATTGATCGGTTTGTTAAGTCAGTCAAAAGGGGTGCTATGGTGCATTTTACTGCTTTAAGGAATTTGTTGCTGATTCCAGACTGGTCCTCAGAGATTTTGTTTGATAATTTATCTATAATACACTCTATTTCCTTTTCATTAGTGCCAAGAAGTAACATAGTTGTTGGTACTTTGTCATTAAGGGAGAAATTTGGACTAGAGTCTAACTTACTGTTTAAGTCAGATCCTATTGTGCTGAAGAAAGTACTGAACACTTCACAATTTGGGCTAAGATCATTATCATTGAGACTTGCAGTTGAGGGTTTCAGACTTTTCACTGTTTTGTAAAAGTTTTTATTCCCTTGTTCTTCCTTGCAGGAGAGATATACATCAAAGTACTTCCTTTTAGTCTGTCTTATAACTGCTCTGGCTTTGTTTCGCTGCTGCTTGAACTTTAACCAATTTTCTTGTGTTTTACAGTGAATGTTTTCCTGATATAGCTTTTTCTTGCGCTGACATTTTTTTTAACCTCATTATCCACCCAACATTTTTTTGGTCTCTTAGTAGACTTTTTTGTTTCTTTCGGAACATATTTGTTCAAAACTTGAGAAACAATCTCAAAAAACTTTGTGAACGCTGCCTCACTTGTTCCATACGTAAAAATTTTAGCATTCTTTACTAATTCATGTTGTAAAACAAAATTCATATTTAACAGTGTTTGTTCATTTTTTAGTTTTTTCCAACACCTATAGCTGCATTTTTCGTTATGGTCAATGTTGCACATCTCAATCTGTGTATCACAAAGTACAGTGAAATGATCTGTTATAGCCGTTTCTACAATGGACACTGTTACGTCATGATTAGCAAAGCAAAGGTCTATTGATGTGCTTCCACCTCTACATGTTCTGGTTATTGATTCCAAGTTCATAATTTCTAACTCAAAGAGTCTTAACGTGCTTTTAAGCACTTCGGATGAACTACTGCTACGAAGCAAGTCTATATTGAAGTCCCCACAAACCAAGTGTTTCTGACCCAAGGGTATGTTTAAGTTAAGTATGTATTCTGTCAGCTGGTTTAACAGAAAACCACATTTTGTAGAAGGCGGTTTGTACACAACTGTTAAAAATGTGAACGGATGCAAAAAAATTGTAAGAATCTGCAATTCATTCAGCTCAAGCTTTGCAACAATTTTATAGGCAAGATTTTTTCTAACATAAAATGCAACACCCCCACCTCTGTTCTCCCTGTTAGCGACTACCAAATTTTGATAGTTTTTTAAAGAAAAAAAATTATGAGTGGGGCTTTTTGAAAGCCAAGTTTCAGTAAGTGCTATAACTTCGGGTTCAGATGTCTTGGCTAGGAAAGCTTCAAGTTTAGAAAAGTTCTTAGTAATCGATCGAATATTCTGCAGAAGTAATCGCATTAGTATACTGATTGCGTTGCAGCCTCATTCATCTGGTCTTAAGAACACACGCAATGAGAAAAACAGTTAAAAAAAAATGCAAGTTTTTGAATTTTTGATGTCACCACGTTTTTCCTCCGCTTTTTTGGAGTTATTACGCAGCTTTCACGATGTGCTAATTTGGAAGGTTATTGTAAATGGTATAATTATGTACAGAATCTAAAAATGTCCGCGGAAATCACAGACACTCAGTTCCTTACCCTTATGGATAAGCAGTCGCGAGAATCACAACCACTTTTAATTTTAAACCTAGTAAGAGTTCGCGAAAATCACAGACACTAGGTTACTGAAGCTTCTGACTAAGCAGTCGCGGAAATCACAACTACTTAAATAAAAATCTACTAAGAATCCGCGGAAATCACAGATTCTTTGTTGTTTTCATACATAATTTCGTAGTCGCGAATATCACAACTAATCTTTTTTATGTAAAAAGCTTATAGGTGTGTCCGCGGAAATCACAGACACCCGACTGCCAACAAAACAAGTGACTTTGTTTTAAATATAAAAAATTTCTTCGCAATCCGAATTTACTAAAAAAAGGCACAAAAGAAAAAAAAAATTTAAACAAAGTAATACAAGACCAACAAAATGAACACCCTCCCGCCCCCTTGAATACCTGGAGCTTTACAAGACACAAAATACTTTAAAAAAAAACACCAATGTCAAATTTGCTCTTAGTTTTACGTAATACACAAAACAAAATTCAAACAATCTTGTCCGTTTGGTTGAGTTTCTTTCCATAGACGTTTACTTTGTCTTTTTCTGGTCCGGCGTTAGATCCGATTTCTCAGTATCGCGATCTCTCTTTTGCCCCACATAAGATCCGGTAGCAAATTGTTTTCGCGCAACTGGGTTCCTCAGATTGTCAAGACATTGTTTTGATCTTACGGGAATAAATACGTCTTTGCCATTTATGTGACAAAGTACACATAGCATGCAGTTTCTGGTAGACACCACATAATTTCGCTTATCAGCTTCCGCCCTTATATCATGCTCAACAGCAGGCAATCGTTCCATGATGTAAGTGTTTTTATTGTTTATGGGATTTTTAAAGTCGCGAAGTTTTCGTCGGTTTTTGAATACTTCGTCCTTGTCTTTGAAATATACAAACTTGACAATAACTGTGGGCATTAAACCTCCAGATACTTCTCTCCGGTTTGGCAAGATATGATACGCTTTCAAACTTTTATCAACTATATCCTTAACTTTAAGTTGATCTTTGAAAAAATTCAAGATAATTTGGCACAATTTTGCTTCGTCTCGGGCGTCAAATGGGGGGTTTTGCAGAATAACGCAATCTTTACTAGTGTATCGTTCCTGGTTGCGGAGTCGTTCATCAAGGTAGTCGCAGAAATCAAAAACATCTCTAACCTTTTTCGCGGTTTGTTGGTTACCTTCTTTGAGCTCTTCGTACATCTTTTGCATTGCTTCTTTGGTTGCTGGGTCGGTAATTGCTTCCACCATTTGGGTAAAGGATGCCATGATAATCTGGGGAAAAATTAATATTTGTAATCCAGGGAAAAATTTGGGACTAAAAGATGAAGTTTTCTCAAAATGGTTTTGAAGAATGAGGCTTGCAATGATGTTTTTTCAGTTCACTTGAGCCATTTTTCCTATGCAGAAACGAGCGACCAATTTATAACGTTGAACTCTTGGCTCGGATATATAAGCTCGGAAACTAGTGTAGGGAATTAGAAATTTGGTTACAAGCGGTAAAAATATCAGAATTAACTTTGATTTTTATCGGAACCGATAAAATGATAAATCATTGAGAATTGACAAGCGGTTTTGGAAAAACCCCCCACGGAAAAAACCCCCCACGGAAAAAAAACCCATCCAAAATTTGATAGGAAAAAAACCCCACGGAAAGAAACCCCCAAGGAAAAAAACCCCCAGGGAAATAAACCCCCACTTGACTGTCAAAGAGATTTAATTTCAATCAAATAAAATTAATTGAATAATTAAATGAAAGATTAAATTCCATCAAATAAAATTAATTGAATAATTAATCGACAAATATATGCCTACAGGACTGGGTTCCCTTCCATTAAACTATGGAGAGTATATTGAGTTTCGCTTTCAGCTGATTTCATCAGAGCATCTTAAGCACAATCGCCGAACGCATCTTCACAATGGCAAACGCAAAAATTTTTGCTGTCAAATGTCTGTTTTTTTTTCAATTCCATTCATTTTTCAAAATACAGTTGCTTAAAAGGATAGAATTATGATCGAGATAAAAAGTTTTTATGCAATTTTCATTTAATAATGTAGTTATTGAAAACCAGCCGTCTTTTATTGTGTCTTTTTTCTGTTAATTTTTATGTCACTTTTTGCTAAATTTCTGTTGATTATGCGAGAAATCATACAAAAGAATTGGATCAAAGGGGCTTAGAAAGATCGCAAAAAGGGCCAAAAAAAGTAGTTGAGTTTTTGCGGTTTGTCCATTTACATTTGCCTGCAAAATTTTTACCAATTTAATCAAAGTTTAACAAAAATTAACAAAAATGAACTTCTGTTTAAATTCATCTCCATACGCATTTCAGGTATCTGTGTACATTTTGGATGAGAAAAATTTCCTAGTCTTTTACCGAGGACCCAAGTTCATGTCAAACCCAAATCGGTTTGTTGCTCGATTTTCTACAGCAAAACAGTCAAATTACTTTTTTAAAACTGCATGCTGAGTTTACAAACTTGGATGTACACTCGTATACAAAACTAAACATTCTAGTCGCAAATTTAATTCTGAACAAAATTTTTTCAGAATTTGCCAAAAGCACAAAAATTGCCACGGGATTTATTCTGTTTCGGCACCCCCAGTGTTTTTTATGACCCCCAGTTACAACTTATATGTTGTTATATAGCACGTTACTATGTAAGAAAATAGCACGTGCGCCTGGGGGTCAAAAAAAAAATTCTGCTCACTGAGCTGGGAGGGAGGGGGGTTAAAACAGAAAAGATTCTTGTCACGTAACACGACAAAAGCTCAGAATTTGCCATGTAACACGAAAATTTGAGCAAAATGTGAAAAATGAAGTTTGTAATATGGCTCTAACTTGGATATGAAATCACTCAGAGCTGTTCAGAGCCTTTCAATTGGCATCACGCGTAACTGATGCGCTCTTATAAAAAAGTTGACAATATGTGATCAAAACAGCATCTTTTCAATTCGTAATGGATAATTAGACCGAAATTATGCAAGATCGATAAAATTTACATTGATTACAAAATATTTTTTAATTTAAAAAAGACAAATTTATTAGGTTAAAATTGACCCTGACAAAATGGAGCTGAAATGTAGTTATTGTTGTGAGCGGATTTCGGCTTTGATAAATTTCGCTTATAGGAACGACATAGTTTAGATTTATGGGGCGTTTTCCTGGCCAAGATTGAGAGTACGATAAAGATAAGGAACTCAATTAAAGGTAAATTATGAATACCTCGGACAGACTAAAAGTAGTCCGGTTAGTTCTCAAGGTGAAAATATTACGTACATGGAGGGTTTATTGTTGCCACTAAGCTCTATAAAAAGAGAGGGCTTGCTGCGAAAATATGAAAACAAAGTTAATTATAATTTTAGTCGGTAAAAAGCAACGTTAATTATCGACGTTAATTAACTAAATATAGATTGAAATAGCACATTGGCACTGAAGGAAACAAAATTTTGTAACAAAATTATATTTGGCAAAATATGCAAGCTTGATCCTGATTTTTTCTTGAGAAAAAAATACAATTCTCAGCAAGGTCTTGTAAAGCATTAAATATATACCATGACACCCTACGCATCATGTGCTTTCAGCATAGGTTTGTCAATATGATTTGGCAATTGTGCCTTCATTCATAAAAAAATGCAAAAAACTGCTGCATGCTTTTTTTCAAAACATCGTTAACGAGGGAGGAAAATGCCAAATGATTTTTCAGAAGTAATGGAAATCTCGAGCATTTTTATTTTCAATTAAATTCAGCTTCTCTTTTTTCTAGTTTCATTTTCCAGTCGATGGTTTAATTTTTGGCCACAGTTTAACCACAACTTTCCGAGAGTATAAAGTTTTGTCAAAAACCAATTTCACTGATATTTACGGTTTTTTGCCTTTATTTGATTAACGAGCATTAGAATTCGCTAGTCACGAAAAACATGTTGTTGTTTTCCAAGCGGCAGGCGCTCAAAGAATCAGCAAAGTTTGTTCAGTTATACCCCCAATTTTCTATAAAGTAACTGAGAAGAATTCTTATGATAAAAAAAATCAAATTGACCTTCAATCATCTCTGTTTCATTAGATATTTTGCATAACATATTTGCGACTGTAGAATTTATCATTTTTAAAGACAAAATTGAGCGAAATAGATGAAGAGTAAATGATAACCATATGTAACAACAATATGAAATTAACTGAAAAAGTTTGAACAATTGATTAGCATTGTTTTGAATTGTTCTGATAAGCGTCGATCAGAACTATTCAAAATAACAGTGATGTAAAAATTCGATAAATTTGTTTATTGTTTGGTTGAACAGTATAACATATAAATTTGTCTATTGCTTCTTTTGGTTGAGCACTACATTATTCTTCCACATTATTTCTAGACTCTATGTTGAACTGATTTGCTACGTTTTTTTCCTCAATTTTTCAAAATTATGTTTCGAGTTGCTTTTATTACAACACCATCTTTTTCAACTTCTACGATAGAAAACACTTTTTGAATCATGTCCGGACCGTTTTTTGTTTTTGATATTCCCCATAATAGCAAGACACAAAAACAAAACCTCCCATAATACCATTGGGGGGGAGCTGTAAACTGACTGACTACTAAGCTCGCGGTTTCTTATCGTTAACCAACCATATTTCAATTGATGTCAAAATTTCCCTCTTATAACTAGTTGTGCTATTATAGTTGATGGTTTATGTATTGGCATTACTGTTTGACTACAACTATACCTTCATTTTTCTCATGGATCAAATTGACCGCGTTTTACGGTAATTTTGTGTCTTCATTTAGCAATTTAACAGACTCTAGAAATAGCTGGTTGCTCGAAAGATTTTAATTGTTGTCCCAGCAGTTCCTATCCTTCGCCCCAGTTTTCCAAATGTGACTATGAAGCATCCGTTGTGTAAAAAAACTCAAAATTGTCTCCGATTTTCTTTATATTATCAAGGCTTATACAAGAGTGAGAGGTTCACTTATGCAGTAAGAGAAAAAGTGGAGAGCAAAATTATTCAGCAATAATTAGATTTTGGTTTCGAAGGCATAACATTGTTCAGAATTAATCAACACAACACTGATCAAAAAATTATGTCATTTTTTTTCGTGAAAGCTTCTTTTTGATGAACAGTGTAACATACGTACACATCAATTATAGATTCTATGTCGAACTCGTTTGAAGTTTGTGTTTTTTTTGAAAGCCCTTATACTGCTGGTCCGTACATTAGATACTTAAACGACGGGGTTAATCGCGGGACCACATGTATAACTTGAGAGTTCAACCCCTAGTTCTACTCTTGGTATATAGTTAAGTATTAAAGAAAGTTAAATACAAATATGAATTAATAAGTTATGTTAAACAGCATCAATTATGAACCGAGCATGAAGGGATAGAATAATTAAAGTTGTTAAGACTGAGATAGCACTAGATAGTACAGGTTGAATTATTCTAAGTTAACTTGTAACTTAGATATAGTTTAAGAGATATTAAATTATAACTTAGAGTAGTTAAGTTTAACTTACCTGATTTCCAATTTTGTGCTAAGTTAATATTTTATGACTTAGAGAGTTCTTAGCTAAGAACAAAACACAAAATATTCTAAGTTAGAAAAATATCTCAAGTAAGTTGAGATTGAGAAAGGGGGCAATACGGGAGTTTTGATTTTAATTCAGAAGTTATCAGGGACCAAATTGTGCTGGTAGTTGAGCGTGCAAGCGCCTTTTATACTTGCGGACACGTGGTTCTCTAGTATCCTATTGGATAGAGATAACAGTGTCGACAGAGTTACCAGGGTTAACTTGGTGTAATCTGTGTGGCGTAATAATATCACGTCATAGTATTCTCAGTTTTAGTTAGTGATCTTAAAATAGTAGCTTATTCAAAACTACTTAGTAATTTGTTCACACGTTAAAATGGACTTTGTCCAAATCAAGTTTGTGCTTCACGCACTATAACGTAAGTTCTCAAAATAGCACTAAGATTATCAAATAGTGTTACTGAGTGTAGCACACTTCAGTACATCCCATCCCGGTCCATAGGTATTAAATCAAAACATCAAATTTTACATAATCGAATAAATTATTTAGCTTAATTTTATAATAATTAAGCATTTAAAGTTTGTGAGGTAGATTAAGTGGTTAAAGTTCTAAAGTTCATCGTAGCTTCTTATTTCTGAGTTCTCTCTTGAAGAAGGGTTGACGATGTCCTAAGATACAAGGCTGTACAAAATAATAGATCCAATTTTTTTGGCTGGCCGTTATAATAGACCTTTTGCAGTTTTTCTATAAAATTGTGCTGCTAATACATCTGACGTTGAATAATAGAATAATATAAGTTGAAGAATATACTGGTTAAGTTAATGGTCTATAATGACAAGCGAGGTAAATGAATAGGGAAATTAAAATGACTGCGCACAACATCATAAGGGCTAGTGTTGTTGAAATAACTCCCCAAATAAAGAATTCCGTTTCGTAATTCATCTTTATTTGAGTATTGTTGAAGAATAAATCAATTGAAGTAAGCCTTGTAGCTATAGTTTAAGGAATTAATATTTAGGCTTGGTTGATCATTATGAATTAGCTTCATGAAATAATTATTCTTGCTTTTCGTCATTGACTCAAAATAAATAACATTTTTTTTGTTCAAAGTCTTCAAGGAATAAAAAAACTTCGCATTGAAATTCAGAATAATATAATTTGGAGATTCTGAAAACTTTATCGTTAAAAATAATCTGTTTAGAAAAGTTAACCCATGAGGATTCAACATGATCAGAGAGTTGACAATAATCTTTAAACCATTCGAGATCAACACCTCCTTCAAAATATGTGTTCATTGTGAATAATATAGTAATTCAATTTTTGTGTCAATGGGGAGAATGGAAGACCATTTAATCTTTGAAAGGAATTGACAGGAAGATCCAAATAGTACTTAAACTATAAATGGCGGATGGCGATGAATGCATACCTGTTAACGAAAGATTGTAACATTTCTATATCCGTGATCACCAAAGTATTGAAGATTAACATATTAATTGAAATAAGTGAGAGGTCGAAAGTTTAGATTATTGCTGTTAAGAATTTCTACTGTATGAATAAGTTTTAGAATTTCAAATAAATCGTACTCAGGAATTTGATGAAAATAAACTACAATTTCATTGGAATTGTTATCTTGCAAGAATAAGATAATCTCCTGTAACTCAAATGTCCAATGAGCTGACAATGGTGTATAGAATTTATTTCCAACTAAGAATGTCTTCGAAGTTTTAATAACTTGCGATTGAATAAATTCAGCGAGATCACAATATGTTTTGAAATATTTAATGTCTACTGAAAGGTTGTAAGACATTAAATAAATTATGGATATCGAAGGAACAATCGAATGATGTCGTAAGCAAGATAAATTGGTAAAGATAAATAATAGATTTTATTAGAGAAGCGAGAACAACTCAAATCTGCAATCTAAAGATAAGAATGGACTCATTGTTCACCATAAATTGCGCTAATTGTAAGCATTGAAGATAGTTTCAATGCGGATTACTTTACTTGATGTGAGTAATGGAATCAGAGAGAGTAAGGTAATCGAAATGACTAATAATTAGGCGTTTAAACTAACGAATAATTTTCCTCACCGCGGGAGAAAAAGAAGAAGTAATGAAGGAAGTACTGAACATCAACAACCACAAATTTATCTATTCCATTCCGTGAGTGCTCAACGTGATGAGCGGAGGATGTGGAGTTGATGCTTCAGATTTGCGATCTCTAGTTGGAGCTCAGTAATCCGTTGTTCGAGCTGTTGAGAGCGTTGTCTTTCTGTCAAAAAGTTTTGCTGTACCTGATAAGTGAAGGTGTCAAGCTGAGGAGTGAAGTTTGCTGTAATATTATCAAACGGGACTTGTATTGTTTGTCCTTGTAGGTTGTGATTAGTTAGTAGATAAGAATTTTTGTTTGACAAATAACCAATGAGATTGATTCTATTGATGTTGGGTTGCAACTGGTAGATTAAATTTGTATCGTAGTTCGGGTGTCCACTAAAACCGGGGGTTTTAGCTTGTATTTCAGCTTGATGTTGTTTTTGTAGGCGGTTTTGCGTGAAATGATGAAGATTAGGAAAGTTTGGTCGTGACGATTGAGTAGTTGTAGTGTTTGCTAAGACGTTGGGTGCCGTACTGTTTGTCTTGGGTATATTTACTTCTAGCGGTGTCGCGGGGCTGAATGTCTCTCTAATGAATTGTTTACGTGGTTGTTTCTTTGCAATTGTATCTGCGGTTTTAGTTCTCTTTTTGGATGATGTAGATGATGATGTAACTGTTGTTGATGAATTTTTACTAGTTGCTTGAGTTTGTACTGCTGAAATCTTGATAGCTGAGAGAAAAGTTGTAGATGGGTTAATATGAGTTGCGGTTGTACTAGTCTGTCAAGTTGTTTAACTCCAGATTGAGGTTTAGAAGTTGATTGTGTATTGTATTCGGGCCAACCACTTGAAGGTTCCTTCTGAAAGACTGGTATCAATTCGTTAGGAATTGAAGAAAGTTCCTGAAATATCAAGTATTCTCTACTCTTATTCTATTCTAAGAGTATATATTTTGAAGTTATTTTGCAAGTATTCTCTTTTTCTTATTTTTTTTGTATTCTCTTTCAAAGTAAATCAGTAGTAAATGTGAAGTCAATCTGTATTATATTATCATCATATAGTTTGATGATATTAAAGTAATAGAGGAATTAATCCTATACTGGAGACGTAGGAACGTTGTGATCGTTTCTATTTTCGTCTTTATTATCCTCATCATGTAGGTTTGGGTAACCACTTTTATTCTCAAATCTTAAAGCTTGTAAGCCTATATTCTCTGCATAAGATGGAGTTTGAATAACTCGTTCTCTAATATTAATATTTTCGGTTTTTGGAACTTGCATTGTCCGTTCTCTATTTTCATCAGTGTTATTATTATCAGAATTAGTTGCTTGATAGATAGAAGTCAAAATTGGAACTGACATTAAGTCAAATGTGGCAGCAAAGAGTGCCTTACCAAAGTGAATAGATGCATCTGTAATTTTGTTAATTTGCATTGCTCGAATTAAGCATAAGACTATGTCGATGAGTAGCTTAATGAATAAGAAAGCGGCAAAGAATATTCCGCATCGCTCGATTATATATTGTATTTTACCAAAGGTTTCAACAAATTGATTATTAAAGAAGTCCGGTGAAATGAATGAATCTAGATAAATAGTTCTAGAGTTATAATAATTCGTGCCTGAAATATTTGAAAAAGATTCTCTGCTATCTAGTAATGACTTAGTAAAGTGCTTAAGAACTCCTTTCATATTGGAGTTGAAAGTTATTGAATTCCAGAAGGCCATCATTTCTTTATATGTGTAAATAGAAGCATAAATACTTGCAGTAATAACATTCGCAATTTGTTGAATAACTATGTGTGGTTTGAAGAGTGCAGGTCCTCTTACTTTTGTGATTTGTGGGGTTAGCTCATCCCATGAATTGTCATCGTCAACATCTAGTTGAAATAAGTTTGAATGTTTATCAGAGCACAATTGTTCTTCGGCTTCAATGAAGGTTTGTCTAGAAATGGGATCAACAAAATGAATTTCATCTTCATAAAGAATTGGTATTCGATTATAGCACTTATTAAGAATCTGTAAGGGTGAGTGAAATTCAGGACAATTATATAGCCAGGCAACATTGCCATTTGTTTTGAGAAACATAGATCTGTTTCTCGCTAAGGTATATCCAGCTAAACGCGGATTTTCATGAGAAATCTTTAAAGTGTTAAGAATAGTTTAGCGCTCCAATTCACAGTCATTTCTTAATAGCTCTAGAGTAGAAGTTTGAAGTTGCCGAAGATTATTAAAGTGCAAATAGTCAGTTTTTGTTCCAAGATGTGCTCCGAAATCAATATTTTCATAAACTTGAGAATATGTTGTATCAACTGTTTTATTGTCACTGGAATAGAATTTATTTTTCAGAGTTATAGCACCAGTATCGGGTTTAAATTTGTGAATGGGTTCTCCAGTGTTCATATCAAATCCGTCACGAAGACTAATATATACAGAATCATATGGCGTAGGATATACTATTCGTGGATGACTACATAAAGACTGTGGTTTTTTATAAATTTGGAACATAAAGCTTTGTAAGTCGAAATCTGACTGAGCTGAAGTAAATTTAGGATCTTTTACTATGTAGTATTTGTCATTAGCTTTAATCATTTGAGCGTCAAAAGTGCGAATTATAGTGAAAAGACAACTATTGGGTTCATCCCAAGTATATGCAAATGGATCAGTAGATGTAGAATTGCAGCCTCCTGCTGATAAAGGACAAGGTAGAGGTATATTTTGCCAGTTATTAACTGTGCCATCTCTAAGGTTTACATTCAGGCTAACATTTTGCATATATGTTTCATAAGTGTAGTGTGTAATCCAACCTCGGGAGTTACATTCATTGTTTCCAGTTCCAACATCGCCTGAGTTAAAGTTTGAGAATAAAGATTTGTCAAAATTGAATTCTACTGAATTAGAAGAAGGGGAAAGCTTTATCTTTTTTCTTTCCTTTGCAAGTTTGCTTTTCTGAGCATCAAGCTTAACTGAAGTAGTAATAGTATTATGTCTGGCATCTATGCCGCTAGAGTCAAAAGAATCGCAAAACCAGCGTAATTGCTGTTGGGTTGCTTTACACATAGTTGCTTCCAGTTTAACTTTATAATTTCTTTGGTAGAGAGTGACTCGTGCTTGATTAGTGCTAATTTTATCAGCGCGAATTTCGCAGGGTGCTACCTTGTTGAGAGAATACATCTGGTTTGAGATCATTTTTGAGCAATCAAAGTGGTTAACATGAGGGTTAGGAGCTGTGTTTTCATAGATACTCATCTTTTCAATTGGCCTGGCGTCAGTGAAGGACGTTAAGAGTAATAATACAAGAAATATAATAAAGATCAGATATTTTGTATAGCAAGCAGTTATAACGCAGAGAAGTGCAAGAGGTATTATAGCAATAAGTTTAAGAAACTGAACAGAACGAATTTGGTTTCCTATGTAGGTAATAAAATATTCTACTTTTGAAAGAAGCGCTTTCTTATCAGTAAGTTTTTCTTTAAAGAACTGGTCTTTAATCAGTGATAGTGGCATATGGACGTTGCGTTTTGACCAATTTAATAGCTTTTCAGGAGGCTCTTGTAATTTAAGGTACGGAATTTCTTCAGGTAGACAATTATTTCTATGTACGACACATTCTATGAAGTGTGGTTGAGAATCGTTATATTCAACTAGGGATTTTAACTCTGCAATACGCTGAGCAATTTCAGATTCAATATCAGTTGCTACAGGTAGGAACAGAGTTGAGCAAAGTAATATAAAAATAAACATTTTGTAACTTACGTTTATTACTTCGTCTATTGCTGGTGATTTCTTGATTTCTCCGTCTTCCATTTAATAAACGAAGACAGTATAAGGTGAGTATAACAAATTCAAGTTAATATTATCCGTGAAAGTAATCTGATATTTTAGCTCGTAAACGTGAGCGGGATTATAGGGTACCCAAATTATGACAAACTTTGCGTTATTTTCTGAGGTTACGAAGAATGCAACTGTTCTCTGTTGATTAGAAACAAAACACTTGTCAAGTGTTACAGTTTTATTTCCGAATTTCAATATTTTCTGTAGGAGGAATATTCTAATATACGATAGCGGGTCGAAAGCAAAGGCAGTAAGAACTTGTGTTCCAAGGGAAGGTGGTAACATAGATTAAGGGTCTACAGTAAAGGGAGCTTCGATGATATCAAGGTCTATTTCGTCTCTGTTGTTCAATTGGAAATGAAAGCGTTCAATATGTTCTGGTTTGTTAGGGGTCCAGCAAACAATTATTTCTAAGTTTACAAACTGTTCTTTAACGAAGAAAATAACAATGTTTTCTTTATATGAAATATATGATCGATCGATTTTTGCTGACTTGCTATTATATTTCAGAATTTTATGTGGGATGTTATAAGGACTGTAAGAAGTTGAGAAAGTTGTTCTTGAAGCTATAACCCAATAATCGTTTAGCGGAATATTCATTGATCAGTTGGTGGTTCTAAAACCAAACAAGGGACATTTAAAATGTCTAAGTCAACTAGGCTTGAAGAATGAATTTGAAGTAATAAACTGTTAAGTTGTTGAGGGTTATACTTTCCCCAGAAGACAGCAATAGGGTCTTCGTTAGAGTTAGTAGCAAAGAATACTACAGTTCTTACTTCGTTAGAAATTTGACAACTGGTTAAGGTGTTAAACTCACTATTAAATTTCAGCTTTTGATTTGCTTTAATGGAAACTTTCATAAGTGTATCAGGGTTGATAGAAAGAGAAATAAGAAAACCGTTTTGGTCGATTGAGACTTCGGTCATATATTAGGATTGATTGTCTTTACGGTGTTGGTGTATTGCGGTGTGTTTAACTGGTGATGAAAGTGTTTAGTGTAGGTAGTGTTTGTCGGGATTTAGAAACTATCTGAATTGTCAGTCTCTAAAGAGTTATAAACTCCTGCTATAGTTACTGACTGAGAATTGAATTGAGAATTAATATTGAACTGAGATACCTGGTATATGTGTTGTGGGGATGTGTTGTGACGAGTATTTGCTGGTAGTCACAATTTGGAAGGCTTGAAAACTTTGATAAGTTTTCTAAGTTTATTAGTTGAAATAGAATTTGGGACAGAGAAAGAGAAAGAGAGAGAGAGAGAGAGACAGAGAGAGCGATGGTTAAGTTAGAGCTGAATTTGTGAGAGAAAGAAGTGATTGATTTCAGAAGGTAACTGAGAAAAGTGATTTTGAATTTGGGTAAGGCTCCTAAATAGTGGTTTTCAGGGTTAAGTTACCAAATTTTGTGTGCTCTGAATTGTTTGCTCAAAATCTGATTGGATGGTGATTAATCTTGAATAGTGCTGTCACGAGCGGTCCGGAAAATAGTTTAAAAAACGAAACAAATACTCGCGCTTCGAATGGTGCCAAAATTACTGCGCTGCGATTAGCGGTTCGCTTGGGGTTTTGTAATTTTCATTTTCTGATTTGTTTGCTCATAATCTGATTGGATGATCACTAGCCTTGACTGGTGCTGTCATGATTGGTCCGGAAAGTAGTTTAAAACACGAAACAAATAGTCGCGGTTCGAATGGTGCCAAAATTACTGCACTGCGAATCGCGGTTGGCTTGGGGTTTTGTAATTTTCATTTTTTTACGGATGCGAAAATTGGGTTACTCTGGTGTTTCAACTTAAACTTAAAGAAAGGTTTCAACTAGTTGTGCATGGAATGTTGAGCGGGAAAATTGATCAAGCTATAGCTTTTTCTGACGGTTGAGTAAAGTTTGCGCTTAGGTGACATAATTCTTACGAGGGGATTTAAATTTGCGGTTAGTTATTTGTTGATAATTGCTCTAATGTTTATTTTAAACAATCCTTGGGTGCTTAAGCTAGTAATGTCAGCTCTTATCTGTTGTGCATTCCTGACTAAATGTGAATTAGTACGGGTTATATAGCTTGCAAGGGACAAAATTCTGTACTTAAGGTATTTAACTTAAATAAGTGATTTGCTCATGTGGGACTTGTTTCTACTTAGCTGTGCTTTGGGTAACATGTGTTTTCAGCGTTAGTTTGCAATAAAAGGTTTGTGTAAATGTTGAAAGTGTATGAGTATTAAACATGTAGAGAAGTTATGTGTGTGTAACAGCTTGCAATGGTGATTAATTGCGTACTTTATGTAGGATTGGCGTTGAGTGGGCTATTTGCTTTTTGCCTTAAACGTTCATACTATACAGTTGATCTCCCTTGACTATTAAATTTCAATCCTTTAACTTCTTAACTCTCTTTCTTTATTTCGTTCTTGACCATTAATTTCAATTTTAGTTCTTTTAGCCTTTCCTTAACTTTTATTTTCTTAATCTTAGTTCCTTCTTTAATTTGTATCTTCTAGTCAACTAGGCTTGAAGAATGAATTTGAAGTAATAAACTGTTAAGTTGTTGAGGGTTATACTTTCCCCAGAAGACAGCAATAGGGTCTTCGTTAGAGTTAGTAGCAAAGAATACTACAGTTCTTACTTCGTTAGAAATTTGACAACTGGTTAAGGTGTTAAACTCACTATTAAATTTCAGCTTTTGATTTGCTTTAATGGAAACTTTCATAAGTGTATCAGGGTTGATAGAAAGAGAAATAAGAAAACCGTTTTGGTCGATTGAGACTTCGGTCATATATTAGGATTGATTGTCTTTACGGTGTTGGTGTATTGCGGTGTGTTTAACTGGTGATGAAAGTGTTTAGTGTAGGTAGTGTTTGTCGGGATTTAGAAACTATCTGAATTGTCAGTCTCTAAAGAGTTATAAACTCCTGCTATAGTTACTGACTGAGAATTGAATTGAGAATTAATATTGAACTGAGATACCTGGTATATGTGTTGTGGGGATGTGTTGCGACAAGTATTTGCTGGTAGTCACAATTTGGAAGGCTTGAAAACTTTGATAAGTTTTCTAAGTTTATTAGTTGAAATAGAATTTGGGACAGAGAAAGAGAAAGAGAGAGAGAGAGAGAGACAGAGAGAGCGATGGTTAAGTTAGAGCTGAATTTGTGAGAGAAAGAAGTGATTGATTTCAGAAGGTAACTGAGAAAAGTGATTTTGAATTTGGGTAAGGCTCCTAAATAGTGGTTTTCAGGGTTAAGTTACCAAATTTTGTGTGCTCTGAATTGTTTGCTCAAAATCTGATTGGATGGTGATTAATCTTGAATAGTGCTGTCACGAGCGGTCCGGAAAATAGTTTAAAACACGAAACAAATACTCGCGCTTCGAATGGTGCCAAATTACTGCGCTGCGATTAGCGGTTCGCTTGGGGTTTTGTAATTTTCATTTTCTGATTTGTTTGCTCATAATCTGATTGGATGATCACTAGCCTTGACTGGTGCTGTCATGATTGGTCCGGAAAGTAGTTTAAAACACGAAACAAATAGTCGCGGTTCGAATGGTGCCAAAATTACTGCACTGCGAATCGCGGTTGGCTTGGGGTTTTGTAATTTTCATTTTTTTACGGATGCGAAAATTGGGTTACTCTGGTGTTTCAACTTAAACTTAAAGAAAGGTTTCAACTAGTTGTGCATGGAATGTTGAGCGGGAAAATTGATCAAGCTATAGCTCTTTCTGACGGTTGAGTAAAGTTTGCGCTTAGGTGACATAATTCTTACGAGGGGATTTAAATTTGCGGTTAGTTATTTGTTGATAATTGCTCTAATGTTTATTTTAAACATTCCTTGGGTGCTTAAGCTAGTAATGTCAGCTCTTATCTGTTGTGCATTCCTGACTAAATGTGAATTAGTATGGGTTATATAGCTTGCAAGGGACAAAATTCTGTACTTAAGGTATTTAACTTAAATAAGTGATTTGCTCATGTGGGACTTGTTTCTACTTAGCTGTGCTTTGGGTAACATGTGTTTTCAGCGTTAGTTTGCAATAAAAGGTTTGCGTAAATGTTGAAAGTGTATGAGTATTAAACATGTAGAGAAGTTATGTGTGTGTAACAGCTTGCAATGGTGATTAATTGCGTACTTTATGTAGGATTGGCGTTGAGTGGGCTATTTGCTTTTTGCCTTAAACGTTCATACTATACAGTTGATCTCCCTTGACTATTAAATTTCAATCCTTTAACTTCTTAACTCTCTTTCTTTATTTCGTTCTTGACCATTAATTTCAATTTTAGTTCTTTTAGCTTTTCCTTAACTTTTATTTTCTTAATCTTAGTTCCTTCTTTAATTTGTATCTTCTTTATTCCCGGTTTTAATTTTTGTTATATATATTCTTATTTAGAAATGAGTTGTTATCCTTTTGACTATACGTGCCCTAATGATGAAATGAAGGAGGAGTTGGAGACTGCGAACTATCAACTAACTGTTGATGGATTGGAGTTTACTCCAATCATTGGTCGTAAGAAAACGGTGCGCCGTTATGCTTATAAGGCGTTCCTCAAAACAGGGGTATTTGGCTTAGATGCCCTTAGTTTTTTATTTTTCATGTCCACGGCATATTGTTATCCACATATTGCGTTATGGGACGAGGAAGTCTTAGGAATCTGTCGAGTGAGGAACAGATTCAATCCGTGGTCCATGAGGGAAACAAGATGTGTTTCAAAGTGGACCACTGAACTAATCGAATTCTTCTTAGGAAAGGATGTAAGTTTACACCGAATAAAATTAGCTTGTTTTATTAGGGTTGTCACGGGGTGATAAGGGAGAGAAAAAGGGTGGGGATAGGCGTTACATAAAGAAGTCGTGAAATAGAATGTTAAGGAGGCAATAATTTTAGTTCTTCAAACGATTCCTGAAGATGGGGGTGTCCTTAACAGAACAATAAGAGGACGAACTTGACAAATTGGAACAAAGAGTTTGGGCCCTATCTCAGGCGTGGTGGTGTCCCAAGACTGGGCCAACACTACAGAGGTGTTATAAAATGTTGAGGGATCTCAACTATAAGGAATGCCTGGTATTTGAGGAGAAGACGTTGGTGGCTGCCACCGTGAGGAGTCTCTTAGAGCCTCATATGTAGGTTAGAAGGGGAAAAAGGAAAGAAAAGAGAGAAAAAAAGAAAACTTAGTGTATTCTTGGTATTTTGTGCTCTAGTATTATTGGTTTGCGCTTTTGATATTTCTGTAAATATTAACTTTTGTCATTTTTATGGTTTTGCGCGTATATAACGCTTTTATTATAAAGATATTGTTTAAAAGAGATTTTGTGTCTCTATTTCTTTTTGAGTTTCTGTATCAAGTCAGAAGGAATAGGTTCACCAAAGATTGTAGGTGCTTTTCTAGTACGCTGAGGTCTGCTCAATACTTCATTTGCGTCTGGTAAATTAGATATATTAGGTGATGCTGTAGGTGTAGGATTATAAGGTGATGATGTGGGGCTATTATGCGTTGCTTGGGGGAATAATTTGCTTGTAG
Organism: Convolutriloba macropyga; assembly: GCF_964194025.1. NCBI lineage: Eukaryota > Metazoa > Xenacoelomorpha > Acoela > Convolutidae > Convolutriloba > Convolutriloba macropyga. The sequence goes on from NC_134468.1 coordinate 82,831,037, forward strand.
CTTTAAATTTAGTAGTATTATCAGGTGGTGTAGAAAAATTTTCTTGCTGTGGGCTATTAGGTGAATACATATTTTGCATAGGGTAGGGGGTTGAAAAGCGTGGGGGTAGAAAATTAGAAGGGCTTGTGCCTTGTATATGCGTAGTATTATCTGCTCGTGTTTGTAGCGATTCTAAGCCTGAATCTTTTGTTGGAGTAGCCTCAACTTAAATGTTGGCTGTAGTGTAGTGCTAGGATTAACAGTATATGGTGTTTCTAATAAGGGCCACTGCGAAATGGCAGTATGTTGTGCGCCTCTATAAGCATTAGATTTGGATATATTATGCTTATTATATTGAGTATAATAATCATCCGTATCGTCTGGGACTATATAGTTCTCAACTAACTCTTGTATTTATTCTTCTTTCGGGTAATAAGGTACTATATGATTTCTATGCACGGTTTTCTTCTCATTTGTTTTATCATGTTGTATTTCATATGTAGTATTTGTTAGCATACGTTGCACAGTGTAAGGGCCTGAGCGTAGCTCTTGTAGGTTTTTAGACTTTAGTAGTCCTTTAGAGTGATTTTCTAGTAGTACTTTTCTACCTTCAGGTATAGGCTTTTCGAGTTTGAATCTATTTCTATACTTGTGCGCTTTATTCGTAGTTTGTCTACATTTAGTGTAGGTATTCGAGTATATTGTTTTAAATGTATTCTCTCGCTTTAACATTTCCTTAGATAATCTAATTTGTAACAATTTCTCTATCTTTTTGTTATTACAAGTTTCTTCACTATGTGAGTGTGGCGGTAGATTTTTACAATACTCTGATGTGCATTTCTTTTGATTATCTCGTAGTAGTCCTAACTTTAGTGATAAGGGTATTTGAGGTTTAGTTCCGAATAGTATTTCATAAGGGGTATATCCCGTACTGTAGTTTACTGCAGTATTGTGTGAAAATGCAAATTTACTAGTGTACTCGGACCAATTAGATCTACTTTTACTAATAAAATTTCTTAGGTAATTAGTCAAATGTTTATTTTGTACTTCTACTTTGCCGTTAGTCCACGGTGAATATGCGGTTCGGGGGCATAGTGTAATTCCCATTTCATTTGTGTTGTGAACGAAATCATTACTAATAAAAGCATTGCCGTTATCATGTACTATTGGTTGCGGTATACCAAATGCAGTTATAAATTTCTCTAGTTGATTTACTGTTTCGAGAGCTTCAGCATTCTTGCTAGGATATACTTGTATGAATCTAGAGAAAGCGTCTACTATTACAAGACAAAATCTATTTCCTTTGCTAAGTGGTCGTAGTGGACCTTTATGATTAATATGAAGTGTATATAGGGGTATAGATTCTAATTGTCGCCATGGTTCTAAGGGTGCTTCGTTCAAGTCTTTGCGTGCTGACTTATTAGTTTGGCAACTTAAGCAATCTAGCATTAACATTTCAATCAATTTAAACATACCGGGCCAATAGAAGTATCGCTTAACTCTATTGTAAGTTGTGCTTTCTGCTCTATGACCACTAAGTTCATGCGTATGTGCGACTTCGAATATCTTTATAAATAGTGAAAGTGGTGCACATATCCTAACGTCAAAAGAGCCGTCTTCACAAGGTTCGGAATAACAGAGTAAATCATATTGATTCTCTAGAAACAACAAGTTGAAATTATTCCTATAAGTTTGTAGTGCTTTAGATTGTTTAATAATATAGTCCTTTTCTGGAGCTTTGCCTACTTTTAGCCAATCTCTAACTTTATTTATCACGGAGTCGTTTACTTGTTCTTCAAGAATATTATCGGTGTCAAGATTAGCGCTTTTTGCAAAATCTGTAACTTTAGCTGTTAAATCTAATGTATCTGTGTGGACATCCTTTTCTGAGATGTTTTGAAAAGCTTCTGGTTCAATAAGTTTCTTAAATTTTGTCCGTCTGATATAGTCGGCTTTAGCAGATTCTAATTGTTCAATAAGTGAGTTTTCAATATTACCTTCTACTAAGTCTAACCAATCTTGGTCATCATAACCTTCTCGGTCATCACTTATTTCAGCTATTTCTTCTATCTCGGAATAGTAGTGATTATCATACTCGCTAGTTAGTTCTGAAGTTAATTTCTTTATTTGATTTATTTGTGTGCCGTAGCGAAAACAATCAGAGAAAGTATGTATAGCATTACAGTGTTCATTTATGTAGTCTGGTGCATCATCTACGCTAAAGTCACCTTCATCATTTATATTAATAAGTTTCTTTCTTTCGCCTTTGACTTGAGCAATAATTGGATAACAGTCGTTAGCTGATGCGTCCTTATCGTCCTGATGCAATACAGAGTAGTTAACTTCTTTTCCGTTAATATAAAACTTTATATCTTTAGGTATCACTTTGTGTTCTAGTTGATAAAGTTTAGCATCTGCTAAAGAAACGTTTCGGCTAAGAATGTCAGGGAACGCTAAGTTTTTGCCTTCAGTGTATATAATTTGCAAATTTTGGAAATTAGTTATTACAACTTGATACTTAAAGAAGCGATGTGACATTTGACCTCGTCGTGACCCAAGAAATAGAATTGGTCTGTGATCACAATATAGGTAAATTGGAAAAGGGGATCCAATAACATAAAATTCATATGTTTGTAATGCAGATATTATTCCGCATAGTTCTCTATGTTGAGGGGACATCTTTTGTTCAGCTTTATCAAATACTCTCGAGTTTGCTGAAATCATACGTTTCTATCAGGAAAATCGTGTATAAGAACACAACCTGTTCCTAAATTAGATGAATCAGCATGTATATGAAAGGGATAGTCATTAGAAGGAAACGCGTTAGAAATATCGTGACAGAATCTTTGTTTAAGGTCTGTGAAAACCTTTTCGTGTTCTGGTAACCACTTGAATAATGTTGTATCTTTAGTTAAGTCATATAGAGGTTTTCAATCTATGTGAAAGTTCAAAATATAGGTATGATAGAAACCCATCATTCCTATAACTCTTAAAACTTCTGTTTTCGATTCTGGCGATTTTAGGTTTCTAATATCATCTATTGGCGAAGCAATAGGCGATAGTCCGTCCTTAGATATAACATGTCCTAGAAATCTCACTTTTCGTAAGAAAAACATTGTTTTATCGGGGGCTGCTTTAAGGTTTGCCTTTCGAAGCAAAGAGTGATACTCTCTTACTATTGTGAACATTTCTCGCTTATCTTTAGCTTGTAATAAAGTATCGTCTATGTATGTTATGGCTTGTTTACGCTTCATAAGAGGTCCAAATGCATAACGCATTAGTTTGCTAAAGAAACTGGGTAATGGTTTAAGACCATAAAATCCTACTTGATAGGTGTACTGTCTGCCTCCTACAATAAAACTTGTAACCTTCTGTGTATCTTCAGTTAGTGGTACTTGATTATAAGCCGATGACAAATCACTACTTGTAAATATAGTTCCGGTTATTCTTGTCATTAGAACGTTTAGTGGTTCGAGTGGCCAACTAGAATTACTTTTATCAGTTATAGAGTTTAGGTATCTAGCATCAATGACTAGTTTTACATAATCCTTCTTAGGTAATATGATGACGGGATTGACAAACCAACTATTCATATCATCGTTCTCATTGAGTTCTCTGATTATTCCTGCTTGAACTAATTCGTCCATTAGTTTTTCTAATTTATCTCTGAGATGAATGGGTATTTTGCTTGGTCGTTGCTTTTTAAAGGTTGCGTCTTTCTTTAGGGGTAAAAGGAATTTATGTTTAGTTTTGCCAATATCATTCTTATGATGTGAATAGACATCATTATCCTGAATTATTATTTCTAGCAACTCAAACAATTCATCATCAGTCAAATCACTTTGCGTGAAATCAAAATTATCTAAGAACCTTTCTAGATACTCTATGTCTTGAACGGTATTTCTATTTTGCTTAATTATAAAATAACTAACTGCCTTATTTATGATTCGGTTGCTTTGTAGTTTATCTCTAAACTTAGGAAACTGTTCGTTGACTTTAGGGCTACATAACTCTTTTGCTTCGGTAGAGAAGTCTGTGGCTAGTTCTCTCTCATTTTCTTTGCATTTTTCTATTAACTCACTCTCAATAATTTCGAGCACCTCTTCCTGTTCTAGTGTATTGGTTTCTACTTTTTGTAGTTTATCAATATCATCTTTGCTTGTATACACATAGATAGTTATTCCTGAATTCTTAAATGTTTGTTCAATTAGAGAAGATATCTCTCTCCAATCCATTCCGTCTAAACCACAAGCTATTTTTGGCATCGCTATACAGCGTAAATTTAGTCCTAGTGCATGATCTCTCATAGCAAGTAGTGTTGTTTTGATTGTATCAATTGTTGGCTTTTCATAATGATTAGCCTTAGTGATGAGATTATATACTAAGTTATTATCTGCTCTGAAAGTTATTATGTCACCTATATCACAGTTTCTACTTTTACAGTAGTCCTTTAATAAGGGTATTCTTTTGGAGATTGTGTTAGCAAAACCTTCTCTCATTTCTGCATCTGAGGATATCGTGTGCGCTATAGGCATATTAGAGTCATATAGATTGGGTACGAAAATCTATATATCTAATGCAAGAATTAGTTTGGATTTGCTGTCCTTCTTGTAAATTGTTTACTACTGTGTTCAGTATGAAGCAACTGTTATAGTCCTCACTTTCGTTTAGTATTGTACTTGTAAATTCGGTACAGTTTTTGATATTGTATCTTTGTATAGGTTTGTCAGTTATATCACACATAGCATAACCTATTATTCCTCTATTTATCTGTATTGGGTGATTCTTTTGATTCTCCATAAATATGGGTAGAAATTCTTCAGGTTGTGGACAAAGTGTGTTCACAAAGACTAGGTCAGTTTTTGCAACGTTAATATGGGGCATGAAATATGTTCCTGGTGGAAATAAGGCTTGACTGGGGTGCTTTTGCTTATGCAATTGTTTACTTTTCTGTTGTAGAAAGATTGGTTGAGCTATGTTTAAAGCAGTAATCTCAGTTATGTATGGGTAATCTTTCTCATTGTTGAGTGAGCCGTAGCAAATTAGGTTTCTCTCAGTTTTCAATTCTACTGCGGGGATATCGAAGTGAAGTGCTTTTAAAAACAAATGACAAAAATTAATACCTATTATGTTCTGTCTCTGTTCTTTAGTAACGAATACTTTATGGGGGACTGTACATTTACCATCAGTTTCGAAGCTAGATTGAATAGTTGTGTAGCCAAGCATTCTGATTGATGAACCAGTATATGTATTTGAATCACAATTTGTATTTTGTAAATGCAAATTTTGTCCAAGGTTTACTAGTGCAAGGTATGTAGGATGATTGATAATAGTGCAGGTTGATCCTGGGTCAATAATGACTTCTACTTCTAAACCACTATTATTTTTAATGTCTCCTGTATAGCATTTACGTAGTCATCGTCACCTCAACGAAATTATTTGATTTGGTTGTTGATGAATATTGTTGGGTTTTGATTGTCTTTGTTGTAGATTGTTATTTCTACTTGGTGTATAGAGACTAACACTTTGTTGTGGCTGTTGCTGTTGTTGTGGTGATGGTGATTGTTGTTTAAGATTTAGTTCATTATATCTATATGTGTTTTGCTGAGGGAAGGTTTGTTCGTATGGTTGAGTGAATCTATTGCCATAACTGCTGAAAGATGTATTTTGTGGTTGATAGTTAGGCTTGTTGAACCTAGGATTATAGTTTGAGTAGCCACCTCTTGGTTGATAGCCTTGGTTTCTAGGACCATTGAATCTTGTATTGCCTCGGTTATTCTTAGGCCTAGAAGTATCTATAGCATTCACTTCCTTGCTTTTGAAAAGACCGGTTAAATCGTTAATTTTGCTCTTGAGTGTTTTAAGTTTATCTATTCCTGTAGCTCCACTAGATTCTGTTGTTACAGAAAATGTTAAGTCTTTCACGACTAAGTGATAAACAAACTGTGTCCAAGTTATTGAAGGATTCTCAATGAGTTTCTCGTGCGCTTTGCGTTTTAAACCTTGTGGTTTTAGTCCTCTTATAGCAAAATCTATGTATTTCTGACTTCGTTGTCTTTGTTGGATTTCTTTTTCTTTCCTTATATTGTCATCTCCTGCAATACTTGATGGTATCTTTTCTGGCCAACCTTTATCAACTCCACTCTTTATTCTATGTAGATAGTTCTTTATTAGTTCTCCTTTTTGCCTGAATGTGTTTTCAACCTCAAGTCTAAACCTAAATTGGTCTCTACCGTCTGTAAATCTTTTTATAAATTCATCTTTTAAAGTATTCCAATCTGTAGCATCTGTGACTTCACTTTCAAACCATTCTAGTGCTGTATCAGTTAAAAGTGAGCCGAATAAGGATTGTTGCCTTTTATCATAGCTAGTTTGTGCAGCGGGTGCTGTAGGCCTAGTTCCTAGTGAAAAGAGTATTTTGTTTTCTACAGAGTTCCAAAAGGAAGTGGCATCCTGATTAGGATCATTGCCTGAAAAAGATACAAGTGAAAGATTTGGATGTGTTATGGGAATTTCAGGTGGGGGAGTAACGGCGGGTGTAGGAGCACTACCACCAGGACTGGTCATTGTTTAAAGGACTGAAGTTATTGTATTAAAATTATTAAGAACAGAGGAATAGTTTAAATCAAAATCAAAAAGGGATTTTAGTGAGAAGCCCTTTGACTAGTTAACTTACACAAGTTAATTTAATGGCTTTTCTACAATAAGTGAACAAGTTAAATTTAGGCAGGCTTCTCTGATAGTTTAATTGAACAAGTTAAATTGAGAATGCCTTTTCTATATTAAATGAACAAGTTAAATTAAGTTGCCTCTCTATATTAAATGAAAAAGTTAAATTGAAGTAGCCTCTCTGTATTAAATGAACAAGTTAAATTGAAGTAGCCTCTCTGTATTAAATGAACAAGTTAAATTGAAGTAGCCTCTCTGTATTAAATGAACAAGTTAAATTGAAGTAGCCTCTCTGTATTAAATGAAAAAGTTAAATTGAAGTAGCCTCTCTGTATTAAATGAACAAGTTAAATTGAAGTAGCCTCTCTGTATTAAATGAAAAAGTTAAATTGAAGTAGCCTCTCTGTATTAAATGAACAAGTTAAATTGAAGTATCCTCTCTGTATTAAATGAAAAAGTTAAATTGAAGTAGCCTCTCTGGGACCACCTTTTATACTGCTGGTCCGTACATTAGAAACTTAAACGATGGGGTTAATCGCGGGACCACATGTATAACTTGAGAGTTCAACCCCTAGTTCTACTCTTGGTATATAGTTAAGTATTAAAGAAAGTTAAATGCAAATATGAATTAATAAGTTATGTTAAACAGCATCAATTATGAACCGAGCATGAAGGGATAGAATAATTAAAGTTGTTAAGACTGAGATAGCACTAGATAGTACAGGTTGAATTATTCTAAGTTAACTTGTAACTTAGATATAGTTTGTTAGATATTAAATTATAACTTAGAGTAGTTAAGTTTAACTTACTTGATTTCCAATTTTGTGCTAAGTTAATATTTTATGACTTAGAGAGTTCTTAGCTAAGAACAAGTCACAAAATATTCTAAGTCAGAAAAATATCTCAAGTAAGTTGAGATTGAGAAAGGGGGCAATACGGGAGTTTTGATTTTAATTCAGAAGTTATCAGGGACCAAATTGTGCTGGTAGTTGAGTGGGCAAGCTCCTTTTATACTTGCGGACACGTGGTTCTCTAGTATCCTATTGGATAGAGATAACAGTGTCGACAGAGTTACCAAGGTTAACTTGGTGTTATCTGTGTGGCGTGATAATATCACGTCATAGTATTCTCAGTTTTAGTTAGTGATCTTCAAATAGTAGCTTATTCAAAACTACTTAGTAATTTGTTCACACGTTAAAATGGACTTTGTCCAAATCAAGTTTGTGCTTCACGCACTATAACGTAAGTTCTCAAAATAGCACTAAGATTATCAAATAGTGTTACTGAGTGTAGCACACTTCAGTACACCATGCTGCAGTTTTGTTTTGAGTACGACACATAAAGCATTTGTAGTATCTTTGATATATATATTTTTTTCATAACAACAAAAACTTGAGGATCAGAAGTTGTATTTTTGGCCTCCTGCGGATAATTTTTGCAGTACCGTTGATTACTAATGGGTATTTCCCATTAGAGCTAGCCACAAAGTGACAAGTCCCGCTATAGGATGTTGGGAGGGGGGGGGGTTGTGCACGATATGGCAATTACGCTAGGGTTTTTTAAATGGGAAGACCGGTAATTTTAACTGAATTCAAGCTTTTGCCCTTATATCTAGTCGTGCTTTTTCAATCAATGGGTTAAATGATGGCATTAATGTTTGCTTACAACTATCTTAGAACTATTTTTTTGTCAAAACTCAAGTTGACTGCTTTTTTTGGCTTTATTCTGTATTCATCTCAAATTTCAATAAGCTTTAAAATTCGCTAGTTACGCATTTGTTTTGTTTTCAATCGGCAACTTCTCATTGAATAGAGAAAATTCTTCAAATTTGCCCATGTTTTGAAATGTATCTATGGGACATCCTTATTGTAAATAAAAACAAACTTTTCTGCGATATATATATATATATATATATATATATATATATATATATATATATATATATATACAGCAGGGCAGTATTCAACTATATTTTTTAACCCAATATGTTAATTAAACTTCGACAAAATTTTGACAAATTAATTATGATAACACCCTTAAGTCTGACCTCTCGAAGAATTCCAGTTAATAATAAAATAGTTGTAATGTCTGTCCATGAAAGAGGAAACAGCGTTTAATTTTGTAATTTTGTAGTGGTGCTTGTTTTAAAAGGAAGCTTAGAGGCGAGTCACGTGTTTATGACATGAAGAGCCTCTTGTTTTCAAGTGCATTTCTCCAGCCTATCCCCCCAAACCGTCTTAACACGCTTTCTGCACCATCTACGCCGTCCTTGGCAATATGCTAACAAAGCGTGAAAGCATAAAATTTGGCAACTATCTGTTTATTGTCACAGGAAAGCTGTTACAAAGCACCAACATGGCGACCGAGAACCCGGAGAAACTGAGGTGGGGCGAGGGAGAATCGGGGAAACTGAGGGGGGGGGGGGATTAGATATCTACAAAAAGATGGAGTTTCAAGACTTTAGGCGCTTTTCTGTTGAGAAGAGCATCTAAAGTATAACCATTTCAATAAAACTATTCCCAAATTGGATAATTAAAAAATCAAAAACAAGGATGCTCGGTAATTTGCGTCCGACATAATGTTAAGATCCCATTTATCCGCAAATCTGGCTGAAATTTCTACCAAACGAGGAAGAGATAGACTAGAGATTGAAAACTTTCAAAGAATCTCGCGTATTGATCAAAAAAAAAAAAATGGTGTATGAATAAAAAATACCTTCAAATCGATTCACGTAAATTTAGGAATGTCACATTAGCAGGCCGACGAGACCTGCCATTATTAAAACTGTGAGACAAGACAAACAAAAAATAAATAATATTTAAATCCAAACCTCAACAACATAATGATAAATGTAAAAATAATGTCAAAAAACCTATTCTGAAGAAACTAGTTTGCTCTTCACTAGAAAAAGCATGAGGCCAGTCATTGATGAGACTCAGTAACAAGTGAACAAAAAAGAACAGCAAAGTGCAAATTGAAAAGTTATGTCAAAATATTTTTCTAAAGCATTTGATTTCAGAGTCATGAAAATCTTTAGCTATCAACAGAAATCAGTACATAGGTTCCTTTGCTCATCAATAGGAAGCCGCCAAAACCTACAATTATCCGGAAAATGTCAAACTACTACAGATGATCGACAAACAACGACAAAAGTAAAATTTTCATTAAATACTGCAAGAAGACGGCGTCAAAGCAGTTAAAATTATAATCTATTCACGAAAAAACATGAAGAGCTCCTTATTTTTAAATGCAAAAAATTTGATATCATAACTGTCGTTAATTTGAGATCTTCTCAAATGACCTCGGGACTAAGCCAGTGCCTGAAGTCACCAGCAAACGTTTTTTAGTTGCATAATCCAGAGTTAGTTTTTATTTTTTTTGCTCATTCTCCGATACTCAGTAATCTTCCATAATCTACGCTTTCTGTGAAACATCGAAGAAGGAAACAAAACAAATTTGTTGAATTTTTTTTATGTCATGCTTGAATTTTTTGCAGTTGTTTGGGATCTGTCACAATAAAATGCACCAAGTGAGTGAGACCAGATAATCGGATCCTTGAATATTTAAGAGCTTCATCCAAATCTCATGAGGCTTCAATTAAAGCGTTTTTGTTGAAATCACTTTGATCGGAAGATTCTCTACACTTCTTTTATAATAATTGAAGATTTTTTCCATAAAACAGCTTCAACAATTTTGTTTCTGATCAATTAGCTTCTGAAGTGTTAAGGGGCTATGTTTTCAGTCTCAATGGTTTCGTTTTTGGTGGTTTGAACAACGATATTTTGGTGGTTTGGGAAAGAGGAGGAGAACTGAAAAAGTTAGCAATCATTTGTAAAATCCGAATGGAACATGAACTTCCGGGAGGGAATAAACAATGAGTCAACTAATGACCATTCAGTAACTTTATCAATAACAAAATTTTACTTTCACTCAATTACACACATTTTAATTCAGATCACCTTAATAAGATGATAGACAATCATATAAAAACATGAGCTAAAACAGCCACAAATATTTGGCAGAAGAGACGTCTCAGTTTAGATAATTTCTAAGAAAGTTTTTGTTATTTTTTATGGTAGTGAATTTATCTGATTGACAAAATCTTGGTAGCGCATGAAAAAAATCTCGGGTTTCAAATTTTTCAATTATTTGAAAACAATTAACACGGCGATACGGCAAATAAAACAGATTGAAAAAGAAGGGAGAAAACAACCAGATTTTAACAATTTTGTCATACTTTTTCTTCAAAAACTTGCCCAGCTGAAAATAAATGGAGAAAATCAAAAAGTCTTCATCAGTAAAAAAAAGAGAAAATAGAAAAAAATACTTGGAAAAGCATTCAGAATTGGCCTGTCCATTTCATCATATTTTAATAAAAACTGCAAAAACTAATCGCTGAAAATGAAAAATGTTTCTTGATCTGTGCGATATCTATTTACCATTTAACAATACTCACACTTAGATAAAAACAAAGCTTGTATTTGACAAAAGTTTCGATTTTGGCCACTCCAATGAACAAATCTGTAATTTGTTTCCATCTTTAAATTACATGACGCAGAATTATTAAAGAAAACTTCGTTCCAAACAGAATTTTTCCGAAAAAATAACAGGTCTCTAAATTTAGAAAACTATCCAGTAGATAGAAAAAAACGGATCTAAATCCGCCATTAGTCCTTCGGCAGGAATCTTAGAAAATTTAATGCAAGACTAAATGGAGGGTTGTCTTTAAGATTGTATGCAACAAAGAAAATTAAAAAAATTCCAGCAAAAGATATCAATTCACTATGATAATGAAAATTCAAAAAAATTTGGGAGCTAATTTTTGGCACCTTCAGGAACAAATGAGAAGAAAATTTGCAGAGCTGACAAAAGAATACAAATAGGAAATTAGTAAACTATTTTGCACCTTATTGAAGAAAGCCTGGGCCTTTAATTCTCTCGAAAAATGCCACTGAACTACAATTATGAATAGTTATGAAAAGTGGTTTTTGAACAAGAAGCCTGAATGGAATTAGACTGAGGTAAAAGACTTCGTAAAGCAAACTAACAAATTTAATTATAACAATTTGGGTCTCAAACAATCAAATTAAAGCAAATGCACATACAACTGGGCGTCTAAAAGGACAAAACTGTGAAACTTACCAATCGAGTGAAAAAAGTACTCAGAAAAACGGCTCATGGTTCTCGGTCTCTTTGTTCTAATAATGTAAATTAATAGTATAACCGAAAGGTTAAAGTTTACTTGCCCTCAGATTAATCAGGAATATATTTTAATATTAATAAAATTATGCGAATCTGGTTATTGATTAATGTTACCCACAAGCTGTTCGTTCCTCTAGATATAAAAATAAGGCCAAATACACCAATAGAAATTGTCTTTCTATTGGTGTATTTTCAGGCTGACACTGCAAGAACTCTGTAGCAGTTCTTTTCGAAGAATTTTCCCCCTCACTCTTACATAAAAGGACAACTTAATCCAATTTTCTACGCTCTTCAAAATCAATTATTTTTGACTCTGCTTAGCATACGCTTGCTATCTCATTATCAGCTGTTTGGTCTTTTTTTGTTTTTTCATCTGTTTTGTTGATCTAAGCACACGATTTATTCTCTTTAAATCTTTGGCCAATTCCAACTTAAATTTCAGCTCTTATTTGTTTTGTGCGTTACCTGAACAAGGGCTCAATAGGGCCAACAAGCAAATAATTTCGGGGATCAAACTTGCGTCATGAGAGAAAAATACCAATCCAACTGGTAATGGCTTCTAGGCAAGGGGAGCTTACCCAAGGAAACTACCTATTCAAGAAAACAACTTATGTTTTTTCAAATAAAAATAAAGTAGTTTTGGGAATGAAAAATGAGCAGAGGTATAAATTGGAGGTCTGATCAAATAATTAGGCCTACCAGAGCAGTTAACAGTCGATCGTTTCCTTGAAATAGCTTAATATGTAGAATAAATAACCACAAAATCTATTTAGCCTAATTGTTGTGATAACTTATTATATACCTTCGGATGTTTAATAAGACTCTTCAGATTAACTGAAACTAAAACATCAGACAAAATGGGTCACACTAGAAATATCTCTTCAAACAATTTGGGCAGGAAAGAGGAGGGGAGCAGTCATCTTGTGGAGTGAACTGGCCCAGGGTTTGATGGGAATGACTGAATCATCTGGAAAAACATCCGGCTGCCGACACTCATTCCCAAAAAATACTTCACAAGGCTCTTCCTATGTGGTTTTTCTGTTGTTCAGGAACTGGAAAAAACTGTTGCAGTGCAGTGGAGGACCTGTCATCAGACATAGAGGCAGTCATTGAGCAGTACGATTGCAGGGAAAATGTGCGTGTCTTTGGTGTGAATAAGGATCCAGGTGCGGACGTCTTTATAAAAGTGGTGAGTGTAACTGAGATGACCGGTGTCATAATCACTTCAAATGATATTTGTACATGTCATCGCTTACCAAGTCGATGTAAAGACCCAAAGCCGATAGTTGCCAAAATTGTCAGACGTGATACTAAACATCAGTTGATGAAGAAATAGAGAAATTTAAAAAACACTAACATACATGTTAATGACAACCTGAACCTAATTCGTGCCAGGATAATTACTGATTTAAGTAAGAGAGAAAATGTTGGTAATTTTCCTAATGTTAATGAGAAAAATATTGTCCTCATGTGTGACAATGAAATGATTGTGTTCGAGAATCTCTATAATGTCCAAAAGTGGGACAATGAGCTGTTCTCTGATGTATGTAAGAACGCCTGTGGTGACGTCGAGCAAAATTTGCTCCTTGAAATGGAATACAAACACTTGTTCAAAATTTCGCAAAAACATAAACAAAATTCATTTAACAAAATACAACAACAAATAAACAAAAATTATGAGCGTTGCTCATAATAACTTTCAAAACATATCAAAGAAGCTTATGCAACTGAAATCTGTCGTTTGTGACATGGTTAAGATTGATTTTGTGGGTATATCAGAAAACTGGTTAGAAGCAGATGCTAAAATGTCTTTTTGGAATGTAGCTCCCAATATTCAAGAACTATTTAGAGGTGCAATTGACTCAAAAAGAAAAGGCGTGCTGTAATGCTTTATGTGCCCCTGAAACTCAAAAGAACCCAAAAGAACGTAAGTATTTAATCATGATCAATCAATCAAGCCACGAATCATTGTGGGGTTAAGGTTGTTGCAATTTTTCAAACAATTGTAGATCTAAAATGCTTTTCAATATAACATACAACACCCATCAAACATCAAAAATCAAAATTTTTGGAATATGTTCCTTGAGCAATTACTGACTAATATAGACAATTCAACTTACGAATCCAATCCTGTCGTTCTATGGGTTGATTATAACATAGATTAACGTTATTTTCATAAAAAGAAAATCTGGACCGAGTAGAGCTACCCTACGTTTTCACAATAGCTGATCCATTTTTATCTACGCGCGTATGTAAAACGACCAAAACTCACTTTGTTTAAATTTCAACAGAAAACGTTGCCGCAGTTAGAGGTTTTGTGTTCGACAGTCTCTTCAAAAGGAAATGCTTTGGTTCTGCATTTTTAACTGGAGTAAGCGTTGGAAAACAAAACAGCATCATATTAAAATGTATCGATAGAAAAAAGAATAATTAAAAATTTTTTTTGCAAGTCATTGTCAGATATGCCATGGTTAAAAGTATATGAGTGTTCAAATGACAATGATATGTTTATTATGTTTGTTACTTCTATCAAGTGCAGCTCAAAAGGATGCACCCCTTAAGAAAAACTTTTCTAAGAAAAGAACTCCAAAATTGTTAAAAGAAACGTGGTTTGACGAGAAAGGCAAAAGTTTACTACGTGAACGTCAAGCAAAGTATGAGAATTATAATTTAATTTTATCGCCAGAAGATTGATCACTTTACAAAAAGATTTGAAACAAACTGTCCTCCAATATATTGAAAGAAAGACAGGAGAAGTTTTCCTGGAACTGTTTCCTCTCATTCATTACTGCTAAATAATGCTTATCAATTGTTTTGGGGGACAAATAATTAAGCTGTAAATAAAACTGCAGTAAAAAATTCCTTCATTGATATTGTTGACAAAAAGATGCAGAAATTTTAAATTTTGTACTCTCAAACCTAGGGCAGTGTTTTGGTAAGAGGAATGAAGAAACACCATGTTTCGATGTTGACGACTTATCATTAAAAATCAATGCCTTAATGGCTGTGTTTTTCCTAAGATGCTCAAAAAGGTTGTCATAACACCAATCTGTAAAAAAAATGACAACATGGACCTTTTGATCTAGCGTTTTGTCTCAATTACTAATTCGGTTTGTAAAATATAGAAAAAAAGCTTGCATAAACAAATCACATTTTTTTTGAAAGTAGAAATTACTATCTTCTGTTTGGATTTCGATGTTTGATATAAGCAAGAAATTCCATTCTTTTTTTCATTGCATCAGTGCAACATGAAATTGATAAGGTTAATGTTTTTATGCTTATTTTGCTCAACTTATCTGAAGCTTTCGACTCATTATCAAACCAAATCCTTTAAAAAAAATTACAATCTTTAACCTTTTCAACTTCTGTTTTACAGGTACTGAAATTTTCTCTTACAAAGGGCATATAACATGTTTGTGTTAACGGATTTTTGTCAAACTGGGTTGAGCTAAATCAATGTGTTCCTCAGGGGAAAATTTAGGGGACCATTTTTTTCAACTTATTAATATATTAAATCTCAGAGCAAGTAAAAAGAACATGGTAAGCTTTTGCAGTATGCGGACGATTGTCTATTGTTTTGTAGTAATCAAAACTTCGATGTTGCCCTAAACGCTTTGCAGGAAAACATTAATGATTTGGAAACTTAATTTTGTATCGATAGGTTAAATTTGAATGCCAAAAACTGAGTTTTTTACGTTTTGCGCGCAAAAGTGATAACAGGCTGAATGATTCTGGGACTGTAGTTGTTCAAACAGCAATAGTGAAAAAACCAAACCAGTGTAAATTTTCAGATGTTTCCATAAACAGACACCCTTGTTTTCAAACACAAGTAAAAAAAGTTATGAAAAATATGGCTGTTGGAATCAAACTATTGAACACGTACAACATAGTTTTCCCACCAGAGTTTTACTCATGCTTTTCCACGCACTTTTCATTAGTCTTTTAGAGTACTCTTTCAAATCAGTTTCACGTTGGTGCTTTCTTTAGAGAAACAGAATAAATTGGGCTTTGAATTGTGTATTTTTTTGTTCTAGTATCAAGTCGTCAAATGAATTAAGAAAACGTATTAATATAATAGATATTAGACAGCTGATCGAGTTGAAAACTTTAACGTGCTACATAAAATACATTAAGAATATGAAAAGAGCCTTTTATCTCACCTTAAATTACCTGCAGCGAGCTATAGGATTAACAAGCGTACTAACCAAATAATTTTTGTTGCGAATATTCCATCTGTTTCGTTCACGAGATCATTCTTTAATCATGTATCGTTGAAGTGGAACTACCATTGTGCCTGCGAGATACGAGTGTAAGTTTGCAGGTATTGGAAAGCCGATTGAATTTTTTTTGATAGACGAGTCATCAGCAATTTATATCCAAAAAGCTAGCACATGGCGTTACTTCCGCTCAATTTATTTGTGACCAGCTAAACTTCAATAAAACTATTTGTGTTTCTTCATAAATCATTCACAGTTGCTCTATATTTAGCAACAGCTCTCCCTATACAATAATATAGTGTTCTCTCTTTCAATTTTATAGAGATAGAAAAAAACAATTCCACTACGGCGTCATGAGAGAAAAATAAAAGTCCAACTGGTAATGGCGTTATCCAAAGTGTGAAGGGTTTGAAAATTTTTTTGCACTGTTATTTTTTTTTCAATTTAGTTTAGGTTGGCCTAATAAGTTTAGACAGTTGTCTCCTAACATTTTTGGAAAAATTAGAGCTGATGATAGTCTAAATCTTGCCTCTAAGCAGAATATCGTTATTTGAAAGACCCTTACATGATCTTAACAATGGATAACCGCTGTTGTCAAGAATCTTGCAAGATTTAGCATATAACTTTCTTAGTTCTTTTAAAGGACGTAAAAATACTGAAAATCAAATGTGCCGGAACACTCGACGCCAAAAATTAAAATACCGAGAACTTTTGGCATCTATCAAGTCAGGTTATATGTATCCGTGGAGATCACTTTAAAATTCTGGCTGACATTTAGAACCGCTATACGCTGTTCTAGATTACTGTCAGGATTTCTCGGGAACATTAACACAATGGTACGGTCTTTTCTTGAAGTCTGACCACGACATCAAATTTTCCCTCGACCAGTGTTGATTAATGAACCGTATCCGAATAATTGAAATAATAGAGCCGGCTGCTAATGAAATCGAACTCTTATCGTAAAACTGCTTGCAGGAAGCAGTGGTCTGCAATTCTTTAAGTAAACTTGGAATAAATTTAGCAAACTACTTTCACTCAAGCTTTGTAACTGTACAACATTATTTACTGATTGTGGCGGAAATTGAATTGATGATTAAATTCACGGCCCATAAGTCAAAGGGTGACAGGGACAGCTGAAATATTTCACTTGATAACTAAAATATAATATCCCAAAAGGCCGTGAATCGTGAACTGTTGCCACCTCCGTTGGCCCAGTAACGTGTTATGGGGTCTTAGCACGCGCAACTTGCAAATTGCCCAATGCTGGATTGAAACCATGCTCTCTTAATTGCAAGCCTAGTGTTTTAACCGTTACACCCACTGGTATTGAGCTCTCGAATTTAGTTATTTCTTATAACCCGTTCTCATTTTCTTTCTTGGTCCTCAAGGCTTCATTTCTCCAGCCAATTTATACGCTGAACATACGCTGATGCATAATTATACGCTGATGCATAATTTACGTTAGATGTTTCTCTCAAACTTCTAAAACAACTTGATAATAACGTGTTCAATAATTTCATTATGCTATCCCAAGTGTTCGCAGAAATTTTATCGTGTAGGTTATGGCAAATTTCTCGACAAAACTATATTGCTAATAGCCTGTAAGGGGATGAAACTTCTTATCAGATCTGATAAGACGTTCGTCAGATCCTAAAACGAAAAAACTTCTCTTATAACATCACACACGATAAAAATCAGATCTTACACCATAAAAATTTTTCATGACAAAAAACTTTATCGTGTAAGATATTATAAGAATCTTATAAAATCTTGTAATAGAAACATTCGGGAAGCTATGACTCATCTTTTTGATAAGATCTTATACGATAAAAATTCTTTGAGTTTGGCATGTTCCTCAAATTGAAAACAATTTAGAGTTGCTTTCCAGCTCTAGCCAAATGGCTACAGCATGCAACACTATTATTACAGCATGCATTAATAATCAGATCAACAAAATTATTTTACATTGTCTTTTGAGTATTATAGAATATTGTGCAAAAGGTTACTTCGAAAACTAGGCTGACATTTTTTTTTCACAGACCAAAACTATCTTGGACCGCTAAAATTAGCCATCGTATATAGTCGAGCCTCAGAATAAAATTTCCGCCAAAATGGATTCAACAGACATTTTTTTGTTTCGTAACTGGTTAGCTGACCGATTATTTTTTACTTTCGTAGGAACTTGACTAAGTCATACGGCCAAAATGAAATCTTTAAAACATTTTTTATTAAATCTTACACGATGAAAAACTCTGCCTTACGTGAGTTTTTATCTTGTAAGATCTTATAAGACTACAATTCAGCAATATTTAATTATCATCTTATAAAAGCTGATAAGTATCATACCAGATCTTAGACGATTAGGTTTCCCGTAGGGCAGAATTTTAATCATGTAAGACCAGATAATATCTTACAAGGTTCAGATTTTTGATCAACATTTTATCTGATCTTACACTATAAAAATTCAAGAATCACTGGAAACTTTCTCTGATTAAGAGGAATGCAGAGAATTTCGACGATGATTTTCTATCTGATTCAGAGAGTTGCTGAAACACCTCAGAACCTCCTCTGAAATTTTGCGGCATCAATTCGTAAAACTTACTGGAAATTCGTCTGAAAAATTACTGAATCAGTACTGGAACCTTACTGAAATTTTCTTTGAAAATAGTTGGGATCTTTTCTGTTTGTGCCGCAAGCTCAGTGGTTGCATATTGTTTGAGCCCCCACACGTACGGGCCATGTTTTTACATGATGATTTACTTTGTAATGTTCACTAACTGGGCAGTTTATTATGTACTGGAGTGGCACAAATGGAAAAGATCCAAATTCTCAAACAGTTCTGAAAGCGTACTAAAAAATTCTCTGCAAAATGTTTGAATCAGTTTTGATTGTTGAATAGGCTCAACAAAATGCCTAGAAAGACGTAGCCGTGTTTCATTTTTGAGCATAAACTAAGCACATCATGTAATTAGGAGTGTCTTCTCTAAAGAATTAGTTCTACTGATGATATGATTTGGCATTATTTTCGCGAATAATTCTTTATTTTAACACATGACAACTTTTTATAAATTTGACGGATTACGAAAAAGTTTGTTTTGGCCAATTAAAGCAAGTTGTTTTTTGCCAATTAAACCAAGTTGTTTCAAAAGTTAGGGCTGAAGAAATTTGAGCTGAGGTCCAAGTTTAATTTGAAAACGGACCACGTGATAAAGTTTTGCCCTAAAGTTAATTTGTGTTTTCGGATAATTTTCTTTTGTGACCCCCGTACGTTGCGCAGCCCCCCCCCGATACGGCGCACGCGTCACTACGCTGTAAATCATTTTTGTAAAAGTACGGCACCTGCGCCTGTGGGGTTCAAATAATATGCACACACTAAGCTGGGGAGGGAGCACAAACGGAAAAGGTCGGATTTTTTTTCTCCAAATATCTGTTGCAAAGAATGCAGCGAATGCATCCAAATTTTTAAATTGCTATCCAGAAAATTTTTAAAAAATGTTGTTAGGAGATGGTTTTGCTCATCATTTTATCATCAATATTTGAAGCATGTGTAGCAAAATTCAGCTCATCCAGTAATTTCCCCTTTAATTTGCCTGTTTGTCTTGTTCTCATGAAGACGTTAAAAGATTAAGAAGAGGGAGGTTCAAAACATTACGGGAGATAGCTGGAAGTGGTGGTCCGACCTAAATTTATTAGGATGGCCATCAAAAAATTAAATCTACGCTCCAACAAAATCTTTGGTCAATTGCAGACTCATAGAACGAAACCACTATTTTTAGCTTACGTGTTCTTCTTTAGTAAGTTAGTTGTATAACGGTTTAATGAGACCCAGTCCAGTCATAGTACTACAAAAATTGCAACAAACGCTGGCGAAAGCAGCAATCGATTAAACTAACAACATTGAGCTATTCTCTAAAAATAGCTATTCTCTAAATATATTTTTATTGGAATAAAGTTGAACGTAAATGGGCTCCAACTCTGAGGAAAATTTGAAAGTCTGATTTAAAAGCTCATTGTATTAAATTGGCATGAAGATAAGATGAAAACTTGTCAAAAAAGATTTTAAAAAATGCATTGCCACAAATCAGTTCGACCTTTTTCATTTAAAAAAATCTGCTTTGGTGACATAAACTATCTTTTCTTTTACACTTCTTTTGAAAACATAATTGTAGCAAAACCTAGCGTAAGAACAAATTTCAAACAGAAGTTTTAACATAAGGGTCTTAAAATAAACAAAAATTACACTAAAGGTAACGAATTCACACACACAAACGCACACAACACACAAACACACTTAAATACATACTTACAGACATACATACATACATACATA
>NC_134468.1:82854133-83009133 GCF_964194025.1 Convolutriloba macropyga
GTACATCAGTCTATAGCAGAGCTATTTAGATTCGGTTAATCTTTATGTTAGTTATCAATTGCTCATAGTGATAGTGGAAAGTGTTAACGCAGTGTTGACAGGTAAATGTCTGAGTTCACTCCAAGTGCGAACGCACAACATTGCTTAAGTGCAGTTTTGCCTTTATGTGTTTATGACATAGTTGTTAACAGTCCACGAGGAATTTACGATTAATCGCTATTGCGTTTTATCACTCACCACATGGCGCAGGCAACAGGACTAAAATCTCCAATAGGAGTTCCGTTATTTCGGAAATCTGGAGAAAACCCGTGTAGGGAATGGGCCCAGTGGTTTTCCACCTTCAAACTAGCCGTAATGGCATAAGAAAATCTAAAGGTGGATAAGCTACTGAGGACAAAACCAACCCCAGCTGACCTATTATATCCAATATTACCCAGCCTAGAAGATACTAGACCAAACGAATCAGAAGAGGAGGCAAGGAAAAGAGACATAAGAAACCAACGGCGCAAAATAGACTGGGAAAGCGAATGTAAAACAATCGAATTTTGAGGTCCGTACGTTGACAGATACTCGTGGGATGAAGCAGATACAAAACAAAGAGCTTGCTCTACCTGTCAATTGGACAGGAAGGAACAAGAATATATCACCAAAACAACCCACATACAAAATTCGGTACATGCAGTACATATGAATTCACTCACGAACTATCAATCACCTTCACAAAGCCAAGAAACACCAGGTATGACAGATTTCAAATCATCAATGCAAGACAAGAACCAAACGAATCCCTTGAAACATTTTATAGCAGACTCAGAGAATTCGGAGCGAAAGCAGCATTCGGAGCAGTAGAACAAGATCTAGTCAAGGATTTTTTCATTGGAAAAATGAACAACACCGCCGTCCTAATCTATCGGAGATGAGAACACCTGCACAAGCACTAAACTATGCACTGCACTAGCACGAGAAGGCAGACAACAAAATCAAAAAGAGATCCTGAGAGAAAACAATTCCAATTGGAATACTACAGTGGCACACTTATCTGCACGCAAAATCAAACCAGCAATACTGCCAACACCAAACATGAAGCAATACCCACAATGCTGGACACGCAGAGGATCCGTCATATCCAATCACAACAACAATTGTCCAGCAAAAATCTCACAATGCAACATATGTAAAAAAAAGGACACTTCGCAAAAATGTGCAGATCACAAATACCACCACTTCCAGAAAGGAGAGGACAATTCCAACAAAGACAACAACAACAAACAAGAAACGTAAAGAACAAAAACGAGGAGGACAATAAAACAATAGCACCACCATTAGAAAAAGAAGAGGATGAAATAGAAACAATAGATCCAGAACCAACAATGTACATCACTAAGCTAATGGAAGATTGGATTAAAATTAACCTCATCGAAACAAATTTTAAGGACATCAGAACAATCTAAACAATACAACTCCACAAGGCAAAATTATCGTACAAAAAGTTTGAAAAATAACAGCAAAATCAACTGGCTAGCAGATACCGGATCACCATGCACCTTCATAGATATCCATACAGCAGAAGAGCTCATACAAAAAGACAAAAACGTGAAAAAAGAGGACTACAATGGATACATGAAATTCAAATGTTTCAACAACCAGGACATACCAATCATAGGTCAAATCCAAATGAATTACGATCTGGTTCATGGACAGCCAAAAACTGTAACATCCTCGTGGTAAAGCACAAGTCACAAAATCTGATGGGCAGAGACATCCTTACAAAACTAGGACTGACCCTCACCCATTAACAGGCAACCAAAGATTGCAGACTTCTGAAACAGCCAGTATTATTGCCAGCAGCTGTATGGGAAATGGACCAAGATTCCGAACTGGAACTAAATATCCAGTATAGAGAAGCAGCCCAAAAGAAACCCCAAACTGGCAACAACACGGATACCGGAAGCGATGACTCTGAGAATGCTCCGCTGCCTGTTCCCACGCGCACTCCCGAGGAAAAGAGACGAGCAAAGCAGAAACAATATCACTAACGCAAGGGCGGAGCACATCATCACCAAGAACTCCACATGGAGACAAGGAGCTATACAGCCATGAACAAATCGTATCCATTGCGAAGAAAAAACAAAGAGCACAGCAACAAAAGAAGAGAACCCAACAGAAACGCGCAGTAACCACAAAAAGAGAGCAAACAAGACAACATGTATCACCGCGACAACCAGAACAACACACACGGCCACAAAAAGAGTCAATGCCTAAAGACGCCGGAAAACGTAGAATCAAACAAAATTCAAACGACACAATCTTGGCAAAGTCAAAAGCAGCCGCCCTTCAACAATCAAAACTCCATATGGAGAAACAGAAGAATAGGTCATTCATCCAAATGAACGAAGAGGAAATTATAAAATCCCCAACAATAGAAGAGGTAATCACACTATCGGATTCGACCCAAAACAGCCCGATCAAAGTGTTTACATCCAATAATAAGTATGACTTTATGATTACATCCCCCGAAAGACCTGATATACCAACAAATTTCTCATCGACTATTTCAACTCCAAAAATTGACAAAGCGGTGAAGAAGATTCAGAAACTGAATGCGACTCAGATGTCAAGTAAATCCCCGATTGAAAATAACGCAGTTCCATATGGAATCACACAAACTGAACAAGCAACATCAAACAACACAAGAACGAGTGATAGCGCCACTGATATCGCACTAACATCGAACCCCAAGGCAAAAACAAGCAAAAAGCAAAATGTGGAGGACGAGCCTAAGGAGTACAAGATCATGATCACAACGAGGAACATTTTGCAGCCTCGACATCCCCCGGGAAACGTTCAATCACTGATATAAAACCGGGCGACTTTTATGACGAAGAATTCCATGACTGAAATTCTTCTCGGTGGCAGGGGGAGTGTGGTACCCACCTCCAGATGGAATACAGACTTTGCAACTAAGCACTATAAAAGTATTAAATATAAACCCTGTTAAACTATATGATACTATATCTATCTTATAAACTGTTGCAAATCAATCTACAGTGGAGCTATATAGATTCCGTTATTTTTTATGTTAGTTATCAATTGCTCAGAGTGATAGTTGAAAGTGTTAACGCAGTGTTGAAAGGTAACTGTCTGAGTTCACTCCGAGTGCGAACGCACAACATTGCGTAAATGCAGTTTTGCCTTTATGTATGTATGACATAGTCATTAACATTCCACGTGGAATTTACGATTATTCGTTATTGCGTTTGATCACTTACCACAAAAATAATAACAATAATAATAATTATATTAATAATAACAATATTAATAATAATAATAATATTAATAATGTTAGTAATACTAATAACAATAATACTACTAATAATAATAATGATAATAATAATAATAATAATAATAATAATAATAATAAAAATAGTAAAAATAATAAAAATAATAATAAAAATAATAATAAAACTAATAATAATAATAATAATAATGATAACAATAATAAAAATAATAATAATAATAATAAAAATAATAAAAATAATAATAATAATAATAATAATAATAATAAAAATAATAATAATAATAATAATAATAATAATAATAATAATAATAATAATAATAATAATAGTAAAAATAATGATAGAAATAATAATAATAATAATAATAATAATAATAATAATAATAATAATAATATTAATAATAATAATAATAATAATAATAATAATAATAATAATAATAATAATAATAATAATAATAATAATAACAATAACAATAATAATAATAATACTAATAACAATAATAAGAATAATAATAATAATGATAATAATAATAATAATAAAAATAATAATAATAATATTATTAGTAATAATAATATTAATAATAATAATAATAATAATAATAATAATAAAAATAATAGTAACACTAATGATATTAATAATAATAATAATAAAAATAATAATAATAAAAATAATTGTAATAATAATAATAGTAATAATATTGAATTTCATTAAACTTGGTTTTATCAAGGTTAATAAGTCCCTTGAGTTTGATTTCTCTCAAACACAGACCAACCATATAAGTATGATTTGTACTTAAAAAACTTCTTGTCCTTATCAAATAGATATCCGTTGACTTCCTCTCTGAACTGGAGAGGACTTGAATCCAGATTATAATTGGGAAAATGAGGCGCCAGTGACATCGATCTGCTGTAGCTTGAAAACTGGTAGAAAAAAATTATATAGGCATCGCTGGTGAATAATGGCAACGCTTGTGAACACATTCGTTTGAGTACTGAAATATTTTCTCGTTTAATCGTGTCTTGGGATGTCCATTTCTTATCTGCCAAAATTTCTCTCCTCGAAATGGAAATTGAATTGTCGAAAATTTAGTTAAAACCTTGAGATCTAAGAGAAGTCAAGTAGGTATGATATTGGATAAAGTTCCTGATCGAAAAAAATCATTGTATTCTATGTCAGTAAATTGTTTGCCTGATTGTATCAATTTTAAACTTTTTTTGAAGCCTTGCGATTTGCCTGACCTTAGTTCTTCTGGCAAACCAAATATTTGATTCATAAAACAAGACCAATTTTATAAAACTAATTTAATGTTGACTAGATTGCCTTTTACAGAAAAATTTACTTCACTTGGAATTGATCTTTTTAGATGTGCAATCTTTTGATTACCTTTTTGTAGAATAATACCCAAGTGCTAATACCACGATAAACTTTCTGACAAATGTATGACCCTTTATTTGGGATGTCTTTCCTGATAGATGGTTTCATTGGTGCTAAGAAGCAGAAATTGATTGTTTTCTTGTTTTGGTAAAGCAAATTGAACATTTTTAAACCTACAGAAATTGAAGTTTAACCTATCGCCCTTGCTCCAAAGAATAAAATTTTCTTTATTTTTTTTCCAGCTGCCTTTTATAGTCCACAGCGCTGATGATTTCTTTTTTATCCGCGTATGAATGGTACTCACTGACAATAATTTGTTGTAGGTCAATAATGAAAATGGAAAAAATAAACACTGTAATAATTGACCCTTGAGGACCCTTGATCCAAAGTCAGATTCTCCCCAAGATGTTACAACGGTCTGCTGTCTTTCAGTCAAATATGATGCAACATCCTCAAGAAAACGCTATCAATTCCCAATTGACATAGTTTTAAAGATATGATATTAAAATTAGTTGTATCAAAGGCTTTTGCTATGTCGAGATACACCGTCATCAGTATTTTGTTTGCCTCGTGTAACTCATACAACCTGTTGAATTAGAGAAGCAATTGAGTGTCGGTTGGCCATTTTTTCGAAAACCATGTTGCTCTACGCAAAGCTTTTGTTGCAGAAGGATCGAGAACTGTTCATACACGTTACGATCAAAACGTAGTGACAAAGAGCTATTCTTGACAAAAAGCTATAGTCAGACAAAGAGCAGTAGTTGGTAATACTTGATATCTAATTTGCTACCTTTTTAAAATGGGTTCGCACATGCTCTTTTTTCAACAGACTAAGATTTCACATTTGCTAACACAGCAGCTGAAAAATAACAAAAGTTGATTCGAAATATACGGTAAAGCTGACTTGAAAAATTTCGGGCAAAAATTTATGTTTTTTGTCTTCATACATGAGATTTACTTGATCTTTGTCAAATTGGGTTAGCCTAAAAAGTAGCCTAATTTGAAATGAATTTGAAAACTGAAGTGCGCAAAGTTTTCAAATTCAACGATTGCGGTATCCCGGCTACAAACTTTCTAGCCTAAATTGTCAATTTGAATTGAACAAAAATCCGAAGGGCGTATTTTGAATACGCAATGCCAAAAGAAAAAGTAAAAGTTAAATCTGGGGACTTAGGTGTTGATTTAGAAGAGCTTTGAATTCTTTTTCAGCCGCATATGTCATTTTATCCGAAGTCATTTCAGGTCTCTTCGGCTTGAGTGGAGAATTAAAAAAAATCATGTCATTAGTTGAAAATCGTGTCTTTCCCATTATAACCCGCTGAAATTATAACCCCCATCATCGTTGGGGGGGGGGGGGGGGGGTTAGGTTATCTGACCGGTAAGCTGGTGGGGTCTATAATGGGAAAGACCCGAAAAATCGGATCACTCCCGTTTGTGCCCCCAGTACACTGTGCGTCCCCAGTTACAGGGCACGTGCCATTAATATAATATATGGGCCATAATATGGGACGTAAGTCTGTGGGTGCAAATAATAAACGCCGACTAAGCTTGGGGGGGGGGGACGAACAGAAAAGATCCAAAAAGTCACATCAGGGCAAGTAGTTCGCGCAACACGTGCTCCCTGAATCTTCAAGGAGCAAAAACTGCCCCTAAATTTCGAACGATTTTTTGAAGCCAGTTTTTTGTCACACTGTTATTAATAGAAAATAGAGGTCTATTTTTAGGATTTTTGGCAATCGGAAAATGAATAAAACTCTTTTGAGAAGCAGAAAAAACTTTTTCGGGTATTTTAAAAAACAGTGTTTTTATAGTTAAATCGGCTCTTTTTACAATTCCACGGATGATAAGATTGTGGTGGTGAATTTAAAGAGTTTCGTTAGGATTAACAGTTTCTTGAGGCGAATAAAGAACATAACTTTCGCAAACTGAAACAGAAAAGAAAAGACACCAGCTCTTGTTGGGGATTGGACTTCTCGGCCTAAGGTAGAGCAAGCAACTTTAAAAAATTACAAAACATTTTTCGGTAACAAAACTTTTGACTCTGTATATAGTCAAATTTGGGGCTTCAAATCGTCTCTCGTTAGCTCCTATTGTGATAGATTTTTTTTCCCATTGAGCGCTTGCACTCGAAATGTTCTATGACTTGTCACATTTGTGATTGAATTTAGATATCAATTGTATTCGAAATTGTCTCTAATCAGACACAAGTCACCATTATGCTCGATAAACGTGTATCCAGTAAAACTACACATATAATTAATTAAAAACCGCTTAGAATTAAAAACCGCTTACAGTTAGGAACCGCTTATAGTTAAAAGTTAAAAGTTGTAGTTATAAGATAAAAATACTTATAATTT
This sequence comes from Convolutriloba macropyga, assembly GCF_964194025.1. Lineage (NCBI taxonomy): Eukaryota > Metazoa > Xenacoelomorpha > Acoela > Convolutidae > Convolutriloba > Convolutriloba macropyga. Next base: position 82,861,161 of record NC_134468.1, read on the forward strand.
AAACAACGCATATAATCAAAGACCGTTTTCGGTTTATTTTCCCAATTTTCGGATTTAAATTTGTTTTTTCTATCTCCTTTCTGAACCGCAAGGTCGCAGTACATACCGAAATCATCTCGGACGGTCTCAGACAAGAGTGTTCTCTAAGGAATGATGACAAGAGTGTGCTTCAACAGCGTTGACAAATGTTGGAAATGACTACCTTGGCCCTCCCAATGTAAACATTGGGCAAAGAAACGAAAAGCAAGAGTGTTGTCTGTTCACATGTCTAATTATGAGAGCGGTGCACTTAGAAATGATACCCAATTTAGACAGAGATTGTTGTCTCAATGCAATTTTGCGATCAATTATGTACGAGGGGCAAACCGAGTACAATCATCAGCAACAAATGGAAAAATTTGTTGAAGGATCTGAACGATTTTTTGCTGAGTAAGTTGCGGCATGGAACAAAAAAGTGATCGATGAACGTCTAATACAACGAAAAATCAGATGAAAGTTCAACCCACCCGCAGCACTTCTTTTGAGAGAATTATGATAACGATTGGTGAGAAGATGTAGAAAAGCATTGTATGTTGTGTTGGGGACCAGATCAGTCACCGAGGACATCCTCTGAACAACGATGTGAAGTTTTGGTCAACCAAAATGTTTCTTTACCCTACTAACCATGAGCTGAAAAAATTGTTGATCATTGAAAACTCTTTCGATAAACTAAAAACTTGGCTATTTTCATTTGGTACAAATTTTGTATAAAATGCTTATCAACGTTAAATAACAGGCAAAAATGACGATCTACACCAAACAAAACCCTTTAAAGGGCGATCTGGTTTGGTTGATAGAAGAGAGCAATTAGAAATTACCCAGACGATTGATGGGTGGGACGACGTAGTTCAATTAGCGATAGTTTGAACGAACGGTAGATTTTACAGAAGACCAGTAGTGAAGCTCGCTTCTCTACTGTCAAACGGGAAAGAGCTAAACAAAAAACTCTATATCTTTCAAGCAAACAAATCCAGTTCCATACTAGATTTATGTTGCCAGGCCCATAGGTTTAGAAACAATCTGATACGTCAATTTTTCACTGAATTCATGACATGGAGTTGAAATATTTGGTGGATATTCGTCATGGTTAAAAGTAATTCATGACGTCGATTTTTTATGAACAAATAAACTGACGTTATTCTGTCGCCATCTTCAACCAATCAACGGTTCAGAATCGAAATGCAGAGCGTGAGATTCAGCGTATAAACAGAACTTTAAAAATTACCAAAAAATTAGTAATTTCATCAATCTTGATTTATTAAATTGACCTAAAGTGCGTATTGACATACAAACACCATTCTTGAGCGTTGAATTGTCTGTTACTGTTTCCTGTATCTATTTATAGCTTGCTTGAAGTGAAATTCAACTGTTTCTGCAATAACTTCTGATAATTGGATATATGAGTACAAAGTTCCAAACGCAATTTAAGTTTGAATTTAAATCTTTTTCTAAAACATGTTCTAGACACATATATTTGTCTTCGATTTGTTCAGATATCGCAGTGAACTGGTGTGCATAAAGAAATCCTAAATAGATCCGTATCTTGTGATCTGTAGCAAACCCTCTCCAAATCGATGCTGAAAAACAAGACTCAAGACTAGCAAATATTCAAACAGAATGGGTAATGCAACGGTAGTAATATAACGACTGTACAGATCAAAACGAACAACAAGAACAAAATATCATGACAGAATTTGAACCACTGAAGCGAACTGGGCCGTGTAAATGTTTCCTCGTCGCAACCGATTAGGGGAGCAGCCGTTACAGAGAAGCACGACATTAAATAGCTATTTAATAAAGGCTTTTTGAAATCCTTATTCGCTCAAGTTTTATTAAATAAGCTAATTATTTTGACGGGTACGAGTTATGATGAGCAATTAAGATGTGCAAACTGTGTCAACATTTTATTGCAAATTTATTGCAATTCGTCTGATACAGCAAATCCTGAATGATTGGACCGTTAGTTATTTTTTGGCGCAACTTTTAGCGAAATCTAACACATCGTCGGGAAAACGGGTCTTTCCCATTGCAAACCCTCACCTCTCTCTCAAAGAAATTATAGCCCCCAACTTGATATAATTGTCATGATAGGCTGGAGGGGTAGGGTGCTGTACGTTACAAGACCACTAGGCTGGGCTTTGAACGCTTTTTTTGTGATACAATCAATAATGAGAGTAAGTCGGCGAATAAAACAGGCGTGTTGATGCCCGCGTTTAAAATAGCTAGAGAAAGAAGAATAAATCTGTGCTGATTGTCGTTTTTTTGTCGCCTGTCGCGTGTTGTCGTCTTTCTCAAAAAAAATAAGAACTATGCATTTTACCTCTTTCGTCTATGTCGTCTGTTGATCCTCAAGCTTCAGTTTTACTTTCATTTTGTGATTTGCGTTTTGATATGCATTATTTGCTTATTTTATTCCCGAATCCTAACTTTCGCACATGTATGCGTAGGTCTTTGTATTCAAGAAACACATCTATAGAATTTGTTTCATAGGATTGTAAAAAAAAACTTGCTGTTGATTTATATACAATTTTTCGATAGAAAACTCAGAGAAACTGGGAAAATTTTTAGGTAATTGGAACTCGACAAACGTTTCCAACGCTTGATTTTTTCGATCCTAATAATTTTCTAACGAAATTTTATTGACGTTCCGATGGGAGTTTGAAGATTTTTGAAGATTTTTGACTTAATTTGAAGATTTTTTAGATTTTTGACTTCCGATTTTTTGTTTCAATTGGAACTTTGTATAGATTGCCTATTTCAAATTTTTCTCTGATTTTTTGGATAATACAACAAGGATACACAAAAAAGCTCAAGAAAATTAAATTTCATAAAAATTGAAAAAAAATACTGGTATGACTAATGACAAATAGGCAAAAAAGCCATTAAAAATTTCGGTGCATGAAAAATATCGCATGTTTGGAGGCGAAAAATTATGCAATCTCAGTCACTTTAAACTTGAGGGCTCCTATGTCGCCCTAACAATTGTCTTTATGTGAAAATATGTGCAAATCATGTATGTTTAAATCTAAATTTTTATAAAAATTTTATCTATTTTCATCTAATTTCATCTGATCCGATAAATTTTATTTAAAACACTTGCTACTACCCGAGAAAACAATTTTCACGATAACCAGGAGAGGAGTGGACATTCATTTGAAACCTTATTCGCAGTGCTCAAAACCAAGAGCCAAGAGCCATTGAGACTATAAAGTTCGAGAAAAATTTCAAGTAACATTTGGTGGCTGGAGTTATTAAACTGAAATGCTGCAAATGCTCACTTTGTTTTCAAAAAGTTTTGACTTTATAAGCAATTTAAACATACACACAGGGACACTTTAAGGACACTTCAGTATTCTATCACGTCAAGTGGATTCTATTTGGGAAACTGCTTTTACGTGTTTAAACTGGATTTTCAACTAATGTCTACAGATCGTTAATTGGAACTTTTGCCTAACGGCTACAAAAAAAGAGTCTCCCAAAAGATTTTTTGACTAAAATCCCCTTTGCCATGAAAAGGCGCATTCCCATTCCCGTTTCACTTACGCTTGTCTTTTGACAATTCCGTAAAAAAATTACCATACAAAGAAATTGAGAAAACCATCTTTAATTTATTACGTCAAAAATTTGTTCCGAGGGGTATGAGGTTATAAAATAAATAGGCAGTAACAAACAAACACTTGAAAAATCGGTTCAGACAGGTTTTAGAGGCCTTAGCGTTATAGTCATAAATATTTTTAGTTTCTCAGAAGAAAAAATGGGCGAAACTTTCATTGCAACAATAGTTTGACCATTTTTTTCGGTTACTCCAACAGAGACACTAAAAATTTCTGTTATTAGTACTCTTTATGTCTTCCACTCTAATGGCAGCTCATCATTAGCTTAGATAAAAACTTAGATCTTCGAATGAATTTTTTAGTTCAACTATAGGCGTTTTCTAGAAGGGCGAAAATGAGCTCAACGATTATAAAATGATAATCAAAATGAACTGAAATAAATAGTTTTTGTGATAAGTTTTTTTTATGGTTCGTCAATTGAGCTTTTGTTTTAGCGTATTTCTGTCAGTTTTTATCCAGCTCATTACTTTGCCACCCGTTTTAAACGCATTTCCACTCACAAAATCGTTAACTCAAACATTTCTACTTTGAGAGCCAATAAAATGAATCATTAAATTGCCTGTTAAGCGATTAAAAATAACAATTTTTTTAAAAAAATTTCGTTGTTTTCTAGCATCCCAATTCGACCTTTCCCGCTAATCCAAGGATCATATACGATTTCATACAAACGATAGCTTATTTCCTAGTCAGATCATTGCATGGAAACCATTTGTGATTCTAGTACTACTTTTACGGACAAAATGTCAGAAAAATACTTAACAGTTTCAGAAAAAACTGATAATTTATTTATGAAAAATGTGTGAAAACGAAGAAATCATATATGATCCTTGTATGATTACAGGGAAACTTGTAGAATGGGCACCCCGGGTTTTTTGGGTAATTCCTTGAGTGTCTCCATTTCGTCCCTCTTTTGACTAATTAGTTCCTTGTTATAGCTAGAACTATAATGTGGTTTCGCCATTTTCGCTTGTGTTTTCTTTGAAATGTTGTCTAACGGACTGCATAGCACGTGGAAAGTCACACCTCGACTTTTTCTCAATAAATTTATGCCAAATGCTTTCCAAAATGTTGGTAACTATAGCCGCGATTGTTCCGAAAAACAATATCCAAAATATACCCCCGATGTTATTGTAAGTCAGAGCTGAGCTTCCGTCATTTCCGCCGTCCACACATTTGCTCTCACCCTCGAACCATTTTTCCCGAATTTGTTCCAATTCTCCGGATTCTTGCAGGGAAAGAATGCTTAGGGTTATGGTCGAAAGATATCCGGACCCTTTTGGCACAGCGAATGCGTATTTTTTTCTGTTAAATGGTTTTCCAACTGTCATATAATCACAGTTTTTCTTTTTCTGGTACTGTAAAACCGGGTAGTCCCACATAAAAGCGTAGTCTGACTTCAAAACCCGGTCATAGCCCTCAGTAAGGTCTCTGACCATAGGACTTGGGCTGGTTTTGTTCATGTACTCCCAAAGCTGGCTGTACAAAACGTCTTTCTCAGCTTGCTGCTGGAAAAATGTGGATAAACTTGTTTTGGCAATGGTTCCGTACGCAATGGCAGTTTGCCCGGCCAAGTCTCGAAGCTCCTCGATTGGGGTTGAAAGTCGGGTGACAGTTAAGAAAGCGGCTAAGTTGGCAGTGTAGATTGAAACGAGAAGAACTGTTTAAGGGATCTGTGTTTTTTGTGTGAATGAGGTATGTCTTTTATGGTCAATAAACTTAACTGTCCACAATTTCAAAATAATGACAAGGTTGGGATAAAGTGCTTGAGCAATGATTTTTTTTTGGATGGGACTGCAACGGTGGGGGAAGGGGGGGTGAAGGCTGGGTAATGCAACCCATAATATTTACATTGAAGAAAAAAATTTTTAGGCTTTTTTAGGCTTATTTAAGCTTTCGTTCATTTTGGTAATTACATACTGTAACCATGGAAATGCGTGACGCGGAGGAGAATTATTTATAGTGTGGAAACTAGTGAAAAACGATTGTCCCAGGTTTTTGCGATAGCGCATCGCGAAAATTTGAGGCAAATACAACCAATTTTGAAGGAAATTTGAACTAAGTTAGCCTGGTGTCACTTGTTTCCATACACATTTAGAACTATCTTAAAGCATGTGTCGTGAGAAGTCTCAACAAAATCAATTATGCATGCTCAATTTTTTGGACATAGGCCAGCTAATGACCAAATTTCGGTTTAGCATTTGTTGATTTATTCTTCATCTCTTTCCTGACAGGAGTGCTGTTAGCTATTCCCGGTTCCAACAATTTTTTTTTAAAAAAATTGAGAACTGAGAAGTTTAAGCAAGCCCGATTTTTTAATGAGTGAGTTTTTGGCTTATCAATAAACCCAATTTGTTATTTGAATAAGAAACCCTTAGAAAAACACATCCAAGAATCATTGCTGATATAACGTTTTACTATCGAAATATCCCGATTTGGCACTGGTTTACTAAAAAAATGGGCTGCGGATCCCATAACGGCACTTAAATACTTGACTTATGTAATGGATGTAATGTGGTGTAAATCAGGGAGTTGTGAATCGGAGGTTCATTGGTGTCGTTGAGATTCAGGGGTTAATTTTCAACTGGCTAGAATATAGGAAAGCCAGTCTGAAACATAAAAAGTTGTAAACTTTAGACAGCAAAAAATCACTTAACAAAAGAGAACCCTTTGGTTTACAAAAAGTATTTTATCTAACTGGCAACTTCTTCCAATCGTAGAAATTAGGCTGATGTTATCTTATATGGAAGAGTACTAAAGAATTTTTTATTTCACTGTCATTTATTTTTTTCACAAGACAGCGATTAGTAGTATTTTGCGTAAAAAGATTTTTGTGATGTGCCGAAGAGTAACGTAAACCTAAAGTTTTAAATGAAAAAAAAATCTCGCAGAAACAATATTTAAACAAAAAAGAATGGAGGAACAATTCTGGAGGGGATACCAGCATACTCGGTTATAGGGGATACCAGTTTACTCATCTCTGTTTAAAATATAAATTATTTGCCATTAACTGGTTAGAAAATTATGTAACAATTATTACAGACCTAGCAAATTTTCCTTTTTCTGTGTTGCGTTTCAATTTACTTATTTCTGTTCAATCCTTATTTATTTGAGTTCCTTTTTTTCTTTAATGAAAAATTGGACGTACTGGCTGTGTAATAAATGTTTTCCCCTTAGATGACTGGTTTTTTTTCTAGTCTAAAAAATCTAAATTCAAGAAAAGTCCTCAAGTTCGATGATAACCTAACATATGACACTGTTTTTACTCATGTAGTTTGCATTTCTTTTTTCTTTTTTTCTTTCAATAAAACTCAAAAAAACTTGCCATTTAATTTCATATTTTGATTTTATCTGTTTTTGTGGACAAAAATCCGCGCAAAGAATTACTTCTCTTTGATTTTTGAGTAAAATTAAAAACTTTGTGTTGCTCTTTTTAGCAACATGTGTTTTATTCAAATGGAAATTGATCCATCACTAGCTTATAAAAATAGAGATTGTACCTAAAATTTTTTACACCCCGTGACTAAAAATTGGAAAACATTTTTATGGTTTCATTGGATTTGATCACTAGATTTGAATGTTAGTATTCCAACTTATATTACACAAATGTTATATTCACTCTACGTGCAGAATGCAGGTATTTTCCTCATATTTAAACTTGAAGGTCGTAAAAACTAAAGTCCCACGTCAGTATGGCTTTAATCAACAGTTCTTAGGACAAAAAGTTGTTAACTACATAACGCTATTTGCTGATGTACCAACATTAGACTTCATTGATATAAAGGTCTTTATACATGGTCTTTTTTATTAAAAATTTATCAAAATTATCAATACATTCTAGACCTTTTGTTTCGTTTTCCTCACTTTCAAAATTTCCAATTGCCGCTTTTTATCGATGCAAATGTGATTTTAAAATTTAGTAGCAGTAAATTTTCGTCATTTTAAATGTTAATTGAACTCAGAAAAGTCTTCAGTTCAGAATACCAGACTTAAGTTGTAATTTTTTTCTTCTGCTTAAGAAACTTGAGACAAGCTTAAAGGTTCTACTTCATTTCACCCCTATTCATTTAACCCCCTGTCATTTAACCCCGATTTATTCACCCCTCTATCATTTAACCCCGCTATCACTTCACCCCTCCATCATTTCATCCCGCTAATTAGCAGTCGACATTAAAGGCATGTTTTGTCATATTTAAGTGGATAGATTAATCCCACGTTCGGTTGTGATAGTTTCATATCAAGTCCCACGGGCCGCTGAGGCATGGCCATGGCCCGCGAGGCATGGCCAAATGATTTTATTGCTAATTTAATAATCCTTATTTTATAGGGATTAAAATCGGGGTGAAATGATAGTGGGGTTAAAAGATAGAGGGGTTAAATGATACAGGGGTGAATAAATCGGGGTTAAATGATAGGGGGTTAAATGAATAGGGGTGAAAAAATGGGACACCAGCTTAAAATAACAAAATGACAGCGGCATTGATCAGCCGTCAATAAATAACTCTTTTCAAGTACAAACAGTGTAGATGTTTTCATTTTTGTCTGGTTATATTTCTCGGTGATTCAATATTGAAATGACTAACTGAGCAAGCAGCTACAATTTTTGTTGTTTATACCTACAGATAACACATTAAAACAGCAATGTGAAAATTTTGTTCAAACCACAAGCAAAATAAATACGGAAGCTTCAAGCCGATAATTTTTCAAAATTCTCGGCAATTTTAACAAAAAATGGTTAACATTCTATAAGATTATTGCAAGATTTTCACTCGCAATTTTTTGGAGGGCTGTTAGTTTGTTCCAAAGTTACTTTGACAGCATTTGAACGCGGCTTCACATTTTTGCTAACCAAGGTCTTTATCTTGTAACACTATAGAAAGAATCATTTAAAATTGAAATCAGCGTGCCGCTTGAAAGATTCTTACAACATATAAATTTGCTTTTAAGTAGGGAAGGAAATTAATCACCGAATTCGACAAAATCTTCGAACATTTATTTCTCTTAGGATCGTTTGAGCGCATTTTTATTCACTGCGGTAGCCTATGTCCGGTATTACCTAGAAAAATTAGCTGTGATACTCTTAGCAAAATTTGGTTCTTAAAAATCTGAGCTCAAAGGATTTCGAATCTTTTCCCTTTGTGCCCTCCCAGCTTAGTGGGCGCATATTATTTGCACACCCTAGACGCACATGCCATATTTTTACATAATCATTTACTATGTGGGGGGAGGGGCTCTGTAACTGGTGGGGAGGGGGGCATAACTTACGGAAAGGGCACAAACGGAAAAGATCCAGGATTTCAATCAGTTGCTATAGGCTAATATAATTATTTTTATTTATTTTAAGACCTGTTGCAAATGCATATGAAAGCAGAAGAAAAACAGATCCCTGAAAACATCCAAACAACAGTACACAAGCAGCGGTTGGACAGTGCTTTCGGGTTATAATCTCCCCCCTGTAACATCAATGCACCCATTATCCACCAGGCACTGTTTGTAAACGTGTACACTCCCGGGCTCAAAAGTCGCTCATAGGGAGAGAACTTGGTCAAGAGGTACAAGAGTACGCTGGCTCCGAAGGCGCACAAGGCGATGAAGCACCAGAGACGTTTGCTAAGGGGTTCCATGAATCCGTAGATATTGATGTCTGGTTGGGGTTTTCTAATCATGATTCCGACGCCGTAGTCCATGTAGGCGGCTGTGTAGTCGATTACCTAGCAAACTAATAGTTATTATCAATATTTATTTTGCTTTAATAGATATCTAGACTTAATCGATCTCAGGCTTGGACCTCGACTTATAAAGAGACGATACTCGACCAAAACATGGTATAAACCCGGGCCGAGCATTTTCCCTAAAAATAACGGGGAAAAGATTGTTAAGTGTAAAATCTTGCAAGACGATACATCGTCTTGAAAGATTTTCTTCCAAAGTCTTGCAAGATCTTGCAAGATAACCATCCGTCTTGCAAAAATCTTGCAAGATAACCATTCGTCTTACAAAAATCTTGCAAGATAACCATTCGTCTTGCAAGAATCGTGCAAGATAACCATTCGTCTTGCAAAAATCTTGCAAGATAACCATCCGTCTTGCAAAAATCTTGAAAGATAATCATCATCTTGCAAGATCTTGAAAGATAACCATTTTTTTGCAAGATTCTTGCAAGATCTTGTAAGATAAACATTTGGTCCCATCTAGGGTTATTTCTTCGCTTAATTAAGGGTGGACGAGTGTATTTATAAGAGCAAAAAAATAAACGTGGAAGGAGGTTCTGAGGTCTGATCCCCCATCTTCTGAGTTCGAACCAAAAAATCTATGAAATGACCTCAGCTCGACTTTAGCGAACACCTGAGTTTTGCTAAGCTCAACTTCTGCACGCTGGACATTTCTCGACCCAAATTATCATGCTCGATTTTTCTTTGATTTGATTGATTTGTTTTCACCCTGGTCTTTAGCTCGATGTCTGACGCATCAATTTGATACGGAAAGTTAAAAGGTCGGGAGGATACTCCAGCTGAAATTGACCTTTTAGCAAATTTTCTACCTGGATTTATGCTAATATTATGATCAACCCACTGTGCTCAACTCAAAAGAACTGCTAACAATCAATTCACTGTTGCTTTGCATAAATTTTTACTCTGGACTTCAGCTCGAGCTGCTATTGTCGCGCCACACATTTCAAAGAACTTGAAATTGACTTCCAACAAACCGAAAAAACTATATCAATCTTCAGTGAAAACATAAGGGCCCAAAAAGTGTTTCATGAAATTTTTTATCGCAACATGAAGTACTGAGAACAAACTGTTTTCTGAAAACAACATTTTCCATGATAAGAATTCGTAACTCAAAATAGGGCATTATATTGGCACCTCAACGACTAATTTTTGATCAATAATCTTGGCTGCAATGATATGCCATGTGAATCTGTCAGACGCTAAAGAGCCCTGGTCAATGAAACCAGAAGCGTTCGTTCAATTCACTCGAATGATGTTTCGTTACCATTACGCAGAAACGAGGACTGTTAATAGGAATTATTATCACATATAGAAAAAAAAAATTTTTGTAGTGGTTGAAAAGAAGTTATCTAGTTGTTTTTTTACCACAGCAAAAACAAATGTTACATAAAAAGCTATTGCTTTTATAGCCAGTTGTTCTTCAAGACTCGGCTCTTTGTTAACAACCAAAACATTCTTGGCTACGAACCTTACCTGCTATCGTTAATATATCACTATATCAAAAATTTACCCGTAAAAATCTAATTAAAATTAATTAAAATCATAGAGTTTTGACAGTGTTATCATATATCCATTTATTCAAATCTCTAAGCACTCCAGATATCAGCAGTGATAAAACTATTTTTGGAAGTAATATTAGCAAAACTCGATTTTTACGTAACCGCGATCTATAACCGCCTAATATTACACAAAAAAAGTTGCAAAAGATTTTAAAAAAACTCGTCAGTATCTTTCCCAATATTTCATATGAAACAAAAAGAAAACAGCTCACAATTACTCACCCCAAGGTACTGCTTGCGAAATGACCATTTGTAATCTATTTGTAATTGTTTGAAGTTTTTGAAGTTTGATGCTTTAGTGTTAGGCATTGGATTAAATTGATTCAGTTGAACCACAATGAACTGGCTCAGTATCCTGGCTGTTTCCTCGGAATATAAAGTAACCGTCACTGATATCTGATTTAAAAAACAGCGCATAATTGTGAAAGCTATCGATGAGTTCTCGTCACTATTATTAGAGATTAGTTACCAAGACAATTGCCATCAATTTAGGCCTGCATCAAAATAAGTGATTCTTGAGGACTGTTATCCACATTAAAATTTTCAATTAGCCTACAAATTGTTTCAACGAGTTATGCTACTGAATATTTAAGACCTAAATTTATATACTATTGAGTCTTTGAGCCATGATATAAGTTAGTGCTTGTCTGATTTCTCTGTTTTAATCAAAAATATGTTTGAAAAAATATATATCACGAAATTATCGACACGTGTGTTAAGTTAACAACGTTTACTCCCTAATTGTTTGCTTAGTAGCTATCAGATATTGAGTAAAGTCCATTTCATATTCATTAGTTTTATTATCAAATTCGCGTATTTAATTTCAAAAATCCAACAGTAGCAAGGTGGTTGATACAACCGGGGTCGAGGCCGAATGGTTAACTTGAAAGCACTTGCAAATTTCTGGCAGAAATTAAAAAGGTGATACATCGCCTTGAAAGTTTTTCTTCCAAAAACTTGCGAATTCTTACAAGTTAACCATTCGACTTACAAGTTCTTAGAAGTTAATCATTCGACTTACTAGGCTCCTACAGGTTAACCATTCGACTTATAGGGCTCTTGAAAGTTAATCATTCAACTAACTGTTTTCTTACAAGTTAAATAATGGACTAATATAATTTCTTACATAAATTCTTGGAATATATGATGTTACAAGATAACTCTTTTGCATATATTCTATCAAAAACAATTAAACGTTGCAATATATGATTGTAAACAGATACTTTAAATATATAAAATCTGGAAAAGTGTGAATTGAATTTATAATTTAAAATTTGGTGAAAAAATGAAGCGTCAAGGAATTATTTTTTTTAAGAAAAAGCTGACATATGAATTTGTATCTTCGTGCAAAATAACCGTTCGGTCTCGACCCAAAAACTGTCTTTGTTCAGTCTGTAACGTCTCCTGTCTGCTCCGTTTTCTTTCTTCCAAGAGATTGCTTTTACAATGCAGAATTTACTTATATTATTTTGTGAGAATAGATTACAAGAATTTTTCAATATGTTTGTAACTACTATCTGTTATGGCCGCCACTAATTTTTAAATTGAGAAGCAATGACCACATATTGACAACATACGCCGAAAATCTGAAAAACAAGTAATTGCAAAGTTATAAATTGCAATTGAGGGCGAAATCTGACTTTGAAATTGGTACCAGCTCTGTGGTGGCGTCAAAATGAAAAAAAAAATTGAAAAAAAAACTTTTCCGTCAAAATGAACTCACTTCATTCTCGAATTGATCTTGGGATGAACAGTTCTGGAGCAAAAGCATAGATCTAAACCGAGATGTTCATTATCTTTCTAGAATGTTAGAGAAAAATTTAGTGAATGATAAAAGCAAAATTGTACCGCAATGAATGCAAAATGATATGTGTACCATAGATAAGATAGACACTTACGATTGACGCTTGAATTTTTACTTCTAAAACAGCCGAATTTAACAATTAGGTGCCAGATGATGAATTTTATTAAAAGCAGCAAAAATGCGATGAAATTGGTTAAACAATTGAAGATTTCGTCAAATAATTTGACTGCAAATGTGCCGAGTAGGGTTAACAATCCCGTGGAATTGGGCTGGAAAAGATTGTTTTTAAAACAGAGTTATCCCCATCAGCAGATTGCAAATAATGTTTGTCTGTTTCAAGGAAATTTAGATTCTTTCCGATCATAACACTTTTCAGCATGTAAAAACTTGCCCGTATTTGTTGCAATTATAGGCCACGTGACTCTGATGTAGTCACTGAGAAAATCTGGCATTAATCGAGAACCGCCGAACTAGTTTGGAAGTGACTTCTACATAGTCAGGAAACTTTCCTTGAAACACAAGACACACTCTAAAGGAGAAAGTCCGGCATTGAAGCATTTTAGAATTGGGCACTGCGGAGAGAATCTGGCATTCAAAAACTTACACGAGCGTGATTAAATTGTGATGAGTTGTGATTCGATTGTGATCAAATTGATATTCAGGTTTCAGGGGTTCATGTTTGAAGTTATGGCATATATACCTTTTCCCTGTCGAAATTGCGTGTCATTCCTGCGACTGCAATGTCAGCCCTCCCACTCAGAATCTCAGCCACCATACCATTCCATTCACCTGTCTCATCGTCTATCACTCCATACCTGAACAAGGAATATCCAGGAGAATTGTGGCTGAGCCACTGGACCGATCACTTCTTACTCTTAAAACCCAAAGATGCCCGCAATAACTTAAAAAAAACGTAATTACAAAAAAGGAGTTTTCCTGGCTCATTGTCTAAATAAAATGGAGCTCGCCGACAGTTTGAATGTCTTAAAGCGCTTTTTGCTCTTGGAAAATTCAAACCATTGGGTCCTTCTACCATTCGCTCCAGGGCTTTGCGAGACGCAGCTAGTCAACTAGCTGAACCTAAATAATTTCTATTGAAAGAATTTATAAAAACAGAAACATTCCCTACTGAACTCAATAGAGCCAACATCATTCCACTTTTTAAAAAAAGGAGACCTTGATGATCATCTAAACTATTGACCAATTTCATTAACACCAGCATTAGCAAAAAATTTTGAATCTGTTATTAAGCAACAAATTGATGAACATGTACATAAGAATGCCTTGCTTTCTAAAACACAGTTTGGTTTCAGAAAAAAATTTTCCTCAACAGATGCGCTCGTTTATTTAACTGAAAAAACACGATGCAACAGATACGAGAAAAAAATTACTGCAGCAGCGTTTTTAGATCTATCAAAAGCTTTCTACTCCATTAATCACGAGCTCATGGTTCAAAAGCTTTCCATTCTTGGATTTTCGACAAAAACTCAAAACTTAATTGCCAGCTAACTTTCAACCAGAACACAAATAGTCATAATCAATAATGTTAAATCAGGGTGGATTAAAATGGCTCAAGGAGTTCCAAAAGGAACAGTTTTAGGTCCTCTCTTGTTCAATCTATATGTTAATGATCCCAGCAAATTTTTTCTAGTGAAACAATACAATACGCTGATGACACAGTCCTGTTAGGTTCTCATGATGAAGTTCTCAAATGCTAAGAAGAGCTTGAGAAGACCTTAGAAAATGTATACAATTTTTTAAATTACATCACCTCAAGATCAATCCGGATAAAACTAAATTTATTATTTTTGGTAGCTCTAATCCTCAAGAACAAACGACATTAAAAGTTGGAGCGAAATTTAGAAGTTGGAAAGCAGAAATCAAATATCTCGGTGTTTATATTGACAAAGACTTTAAATATCAAAAACAAGTAACAATTTTTTTTGTCAAAATGGCCCATGGCTTTAAATGCATATATGAACTCCGGAGTATAATGCACTCTGTTCCCACTGTATACAAAATACTATTTTGAACTCTTTTGTTCTCATTCATGTTCAATATTCTTCTGTATTACTTGCAACTCTCAGTCAAAATCTCATAAAAACACAAGAAAAGCGGTTGAATTGGGCCATTAAAGTTTGTTTTCACAGACAAAAGTTTGACTCATCCTCAGATCTTAAAATGAATCTTGGTATACTACCTATTTCGCTGCTTTTTGATTGAAGGGCTGCTACTTACTGTCATAGCATCATGAACAAAAAGAAGCCTGTCTTCTCAGGCTCAGCTTTGAAATTACCAACAGCAAGTTTTTAGATACACGAGAGAACTCAAAAAATTTTTACCAAGACAATTTCAAAATGCAATATGCATGAAAAAAAATTAATACGAGGGATGTTTTGCAGTACAATTCTTTTCCAAGAAAGAATGTGTTAAAGTCATACAGTCTTGCAAAGAAAAAAATGTATGCAGTTTTTTCTTAATGAATACAAGAAGGACCCGACGAAAACCGAACTTGGTTCAATTACTTGGAATCTTTTTATGTTCAATTAAATTTTTTTCTGTTTTGTATTAAATTTACGTTGCTGTCGTCCCTCCTCGCCAATACAAGTGATTTTTCTATTCGGTCGATATCTTAGTTATTATAAATTATTAGTTTTCTCTGTTTATAATAATCAAGTTTCTACACTGCCTATCTCTGTAAATTTTACTATGACTGACAAATTTACAGATATTAGGAGAATTACAGTGTTCTTTCTTTTTCTTGCATATGCTCGTCTAATTTTTACAAAAAATTTTCAACTTCTTTGCTTTCAGATCAGAACATTGTTTTCCGGGTGCATTCCTTGCATTTTTTTTCAAGGTTTTAGAACCCTTTATACATATTTGATATATTCTGGCATCAAACATGGGGGAGTCTTACGGCATAAAAAAAACGAGGGAGGGGAAGACATAATAGATCCTATTATTCAAGACCTTACGGTTATTTTTTTGAGTATTGTCCGCACATTTGTTTAATTTTACGTTTTCGTCCACTTACTTTGCTAAAAACAGGCTCTGCAATGCAATAAATTTCTTCCTCTGCCTTTTAGAATTCCCTTTCAATTTTCTTCTTGAGTTCCCGTATACTATCAACTATTTTCTTGGATTTTTTCGAGAAAAACCCGAATTTTCCTACGATTTGCGTGGTTTATGGAGAGCAGCGAAATAATTCTTTTCAAAAAGTCTAAATCTCGACACCAAATAATAATCGCTGAGTCAGATCATTCTTAATTTCTTCTAGGTAGGAATGAAACAGAAAATTCTCATCAATTAATTCAGTTTGCTTTGAATTCTTACCCGTCAGCTTCTTCAAGGTCATAGTCGAATATCTCGTTGAACTCAGATGCGACCTGTTGTCGGATGGCCTTCAACACGTCAATGCAGTAACCCTCATACACCACATTTCCCGCCTGAAAACGTTTCCTTTTCCTCCTCGCGATGAAATATAACTATAGATATTTAAAATTGATAATCTTTTTAAAGATATAAGTTGTAATCGCTATGGTCTCACGCCTCTTGTTAGGGGATAAACTAAGCAAAAGAAGTTTGAACAAATGTTTCAAATGTTGAACAAATGTTTCAAATGGTTTGAACAAAACCATTACAAAAGAATTTCTCGCCTGCCTGTTTTTATTGAGGTTTTTTGATTTCTAACTGAGAGATTTAACAAGAAAACAAAAAAAAACGAGAAAACCCGTTTCAAACGGGAAAATGAGGCGGTTTTCATTTATTTAACTTCACAAAAAGCTATCAGAGTTTGATTTTTGTCAGTTTGTTTGTCATCTTTCCTCAATTTTCAACAAAATATACGTCAATTTTTGTGTATTAAAACGTCGGAGGCGTCAATTTTTGTTCTATTTTAATCTACTGAAAAATCTTCTGTTAACGGGGAAAAGGAAAAATTTGCCCGCCTGGTTCTTCTTTCTGATGATGAAAGGTTCTTCCACAACTGTCGTGATTTTAAGGGTGCTCCCGTCGAGGGAGGTTTTTCCCACTCGGAAGGGCTGCACGTTCTCGGGTAGGTGCCACGTGGGTGTGAATGAATATGCGTTGTACGTGTCAACACGTTTCCACCCTGATAAACAACACATGACTTTGAATTGCCGATTTTTCCATTGCAGCCCTACTAACTTAGTGAAGATAATTTTTATACCCTCATCAATTGCACAAATTCGTGTAATGGTGCGGCCTGTTCCGACCTGTTAGTCTTTCACGATTTTTTTAACCGAGTATTATCTGAAAAAATTAATTTTCTAAATCAGTTATTACTAGATGGTGCATTGCCTGATTAATACTCTGTAAAAAACTTTGTCAGATTTCGGCAACAGGCATTTTTTGTCAGGTGTTAAAAATAAATAATAAATAATAATGATAAAGAATAAATGAAGTTTATCAATTTTACATGATCGAAGTTCCAGCGAACAACGAATCTTTCAATCATGTAAGATCTTTTAAGCTCTACGTTAAAAAATTTGGTCTATTTAAAGCTGAAATACTAGCCGAAAAAAGCTACCATTTACAGCACTTAACAGAGCTGCACAGAAACCAATCGAAAAATAATTTTCAGTCGCAAACATCTTCGAAACAATAATTCTCAGATCAAAAATAAAGCCTTCTTTAGGCTTCAAGTTGCACTAGCAGTAAGCATTAATGTCTTCCGTTGTAAAGGCTGCCAACGCTATGTTGCAACATGCTGTCAATCAATAAATTTCAACTGTTCTTAAAATTTGACAGAAAAGTTGTTTTTTCGCTTGTCTGGGAAAAAGTAAAGAGAAGTTCTTCTCACTTCATTATGAGTGGTTCACTACATATTTCCACACTCGAATATGTCATAAAAGGTCTTTTAAAAAACCGTTAAAACAGTGATTCTTTTGGAAACGATTTTGTAACATCCTACAAGTTCTCATAGGTTTTCTTATAGCAATTTTACGCAACTTAAAAACCGAAAAGAAAGTTATGATTTTAAAACTTCATGATTTTAAAAGAGATCGAAGCTCCAAGTTAAGTTGATGCATATTTTTAAAGTCTCATTTTCAACAAATAATGCTTTTTATTAGTGTTGATCCAGAACAATTTATGTGAACCGTAACCTCAGCAATTTTTTGATTATATAAAAATTCGATTTTCAATTTTTAAAAGCAATTCAATGATGTAATGATTTTTTTTCATCAACGGTTATCTGGATAAGAAGAAATAACTTGGAAGGTTGAAGCATTTTTGTCAAAACTATAAAAAAGAGAATAAATTTCAGATATTGGCAATTTTTAACCACAAGAACAATTTTACGGAATTTTGAACAGTAAATCTGATAATTAAATTTGCACACTAAGGCAGACACTAGGACAAACGAGCACCCTCACAGCTTTTTAAAATTAAAAAAAATTATATTTTTTAAACAGAGAGCAAACGAAATACTGTTTTGAAACAGCTTTGAGCAGTCACTTAATTTTTTAAAACTTTAACATATCAAACTCTCGTTAAATTTTCCAACACTTACAGTTATTCCCTAACTCAATTCTCTGAATAACTTAAACTCGCATATGTTTGTGAATCACGAGAATTATTTTGAAAGTGCACAAAATTTTGCTCCCAGTCGATTAATTTTTAGATGGCGATGAGAAAAAAAATTGGTCCCGCAAATGAATTGGTGCCACAAAGAGGGAAAAATTCAGGGCTTGTCATTTTGTCTCTAATCTACAATCATACATTCTGAGCAAAAAAAAATACGGACATGTTAGCTTTGAAAATGAGAAAAATGTGCAAAAGTTGGTTGCCAGCATGATTATCGGTGATGTGAAAACAATTTGAAGACCGTAAGAAGACCTCTCCAAAATATCAACTTCTGAATTAATAAAATTGAATCGAATAATTATGTTCATCTAAGTGGCCGTAATAGGGTGATCAATTATTAAAAAATAATTAATATTTGAGTTCTAGTTAGTCGTAACGGACTCACTCTTCGCCAGAAAATAGAGTAAAACGTTTTTGTAAAGCCTAGAAGAAAGCATTCTTGTAACTTCTTTCATCGATCGCTTTGAATGCAGTCATCTTTTGTAAGAACTGTTTCAAATTGCATCAAAACTTTTTTCTGGGATTAACTGTTGCAACAACAGTTTTTGCACAAACTAATTAATCCCACGACGCTATTTTTTTGGTTCTAAATCGTTGAATACTATCTCCACCTACCGATATTCTTTTGATAGAGCAATGAATTCACAGATCAAACAACAGTAAGTTTTAGAATAGTTAATTGTTATTGCACTTGAACAAAAATGGACACTAGTTTTGTAAAACTCACAGGTGTAATAATTTTCATTTAGTTCGCTTCAACTGAAATGTTGTTTTCTTTTGCAGCATACAATGATTCCTTTCTTCATTATGCGGTAGTTTTTTGTTGATAATGGCAAACTTGATGAAAATCCACCTCAGGGAAAACAAGCTTAAGATAAAAATATGTTTTTGTAGATTTAAATTGCACATTCAAAAAAATAACAACAAATTTTGAACGATTATCGAGCGAGTCCATTTTAGGTTTCAAAATCTTTATTGTTATCAATTTATGTTGATCCGAAATGGAATGAGTTGTTGTAAAAAAACAGAATACCGTCAATAGTTTGTTGGTATTTGACAACAAAATAACAAAAGAAAAACGATGTAATAATGTGTTTAGTGGCAAAAACTGTTTCTTGTTGTACCAAGAGGACGAAACAAGGGGATCAGAACCCAGGTGTTTGGCTGAGTGACGTTTTAACTTCTTCTGAACTACTAAAACGATGTAGACTCTCTTCAGTCAGAAATTGTATATATAATACATGTGTTTCAATTTTATTTTATTTCTTTTAGCCCAGAAGCTCTATTGAGGTTGAATCCATGTCAAAGAAAATTTAATTATCTGAAAGAAAAAGAAAGATACAGAATTATAAAAATTAGAACTTCGAAAGAATATATTTCTCACCTATCGAAAATTGAGCACAGCTATTTTTTTTCAAATAAAATGTTAACATCGTTATTATGAGGCTAAGCGATCATCTATGTTTCCTTTTTCGAATCAGATTGGACAAAAATATCATTTTTACGTCAGCAATTACCCGAAAAGCTTGCTGATAAAATTTTATTAAAAAAATTTCGTAATTAACAAATTTAAATAAAAACCAAAGCTTTGATTTTTTTATATAAAATTTTAGTAGTCAGGATCTTTTTCCATCTGTGTCTGAGTTGGAATCGGACAAAATTGATTCAAAATATGACCTGAATCAGACTCTGAATAAGTACCATTTAATTTCCGATTTTTAATCTCATTTATTACTGAATTTATCCAGAGGTATAGGTACGGAAAAGCAATTATATGTTGTTTGCTAGCAATTTGGGTTAAAGCTACTGTTCTCTGTTCACATTTATCTGTCTAAGATGTATGTGATCAAATTTCAATAGAATTCTTCATTGGGAACGGTTGTAATAACCTCTAAAATATTGTTAAAATAAAAATAATCTTTATCGATTTCAAGTATACCTATACTTATTGACCATCAATGTGATTTTCAATGGGAATCGAAAATTTGTTCACAGGCTACTAATTCCAGCTTTTCCATTTGAAAAGAAGAGCAGACTCTGTTGGTTGCTCATAATAATAAATTTCTTAGTTTTGAGCATATTTAGTTTTCAATAAAATGCATAAGACAGACACCCAGGTTGGGGTCCCAAACCCAAATCCGATATGTCCAGACCGTCCCAAACGGTGTCTATGTCCAGACTTTTGTGCGTTCATGTCCAGATCTGAGTTCAAATTTGGAAAAGTTGCCGTCATGACTTTCATTTGTTGACAATAAAACTGAATTTTCTGCGCAAAATAATGAAATTTCAGACCAATAAAATAATTTATGAGATCTACGCTCGACAAGAACCAAAAATAAGTGGCAAGAGTCCTGCAAGCTCTAGCAAAAAAAAACATTTTATTTTTAAAAAAATATGCATGATCTACCAAAATATAACCATCTTGTCTCATCTAGGGTCCAAAAAATTTCGTTCCCATTAAAGGAAAGCTCGAATACGAAATTTTGAGTTAACTTAGTAAATACCTGCTAAATAATCGTCTCCTCTCATATCGTAGCGAAGCATCTCAAGGTGGGGGTACACTTCAAATCGGCTCTCCTCTGCCACCGGATTGGGCAAAACTTCCCCACTCTCAAACTCTGATTGGTTGAAATATGATATCCCCAAGTACTCATTCCCAATTCCAAAGTAGTCATAACTGCCGTCTTTCAGTCGTTTTTTCAACTTAATTCTGTCAATAATTTTGGAACCGTCTTTAAATTTGTTATCTTTCAGGCAGTTTAAATTCTTAACTTGGTCGTAATTGGTTTTGGCTTTAGCGTTTTTGTATGTTATGTTTAAAGCTTCGATAGCTAACTGGGCTGCGTTTAAAAGGTACGACATGTTTCGAGAAATGCCAGTGTAATAAAACCCGGACCACTTTGGGTCAACAAAACCCAACTTTTTATCAAATGCCGATAAAGGTAGTTGGCGTATTATCATCAGCGCGTTGAATTGCGGGCTCAAGTGCTGAAATTGGGTAATATCCAAATCAATATTAGCCAAAACCCATTTGTAATTCAGCCCGAAAAGCCCTAAATTTTTGGCCTGTTTTAGAAGGCGTAAAGTGTTCTTTTGAGAGGCTAAAACGATGAAATTCGTGAACAAACCGTTCGTGTTTAGACGAATCAAAGTTGATTGCATATCGCCTGTGCCTTCCGGGTCGTAGATTTTGATCGCGCGACCGTCAACTTGGTCCTTACTGGTCTCGGCAATCGATTCCTTCAAAACTTGTTCCAGTTCTGAAATGTAACTTTCGGCAAAATAGTCATCGTACATAATCAGATAGTTGTTCCAGTCATTTTTGGTTAAAATGCTGCCCAATCTGTTATAAACCAGCGAGTTATTAACTCGCATTGGGAAGGCTGTCGAACTTTGATTCGGGATTTTGGTACAAAAGGAGAATTTTGGGATAAAAAGGGTAGGAATTTCGAGGGTGTTTGTTAATGTTTGGATAACTTCAATTGACGCGCAACTGGCTTGAGCGATAATAAACGCAGCGCCTTCACGTATTGCGCGACATGTTTGTTGCAAAATTGTGAAGCTATCTCGCCTAAGATAAGTTTTCAAGACAAAATCAAACGAAGAACCGATTTGAGATCTCAGAATTTCCAGGGCGTTTTCAAGCTCAACAGAATCGATGTCGGAATGTTCTAGAACAAAGCCAATCTTGAACACACTTTCGTCCGCGTATTGGCCATCGCCAGAGTCAAAAAACAATAAGAAAAAACCAAATATTACATATTGAATATTCATGATTGTTTGTGATGGTTTGCGATTCAACTTTGTGTTAAGTAGTTTCTCTCACGCGTTCGAGTTGATTTCTATTCTGTGGTTTAATTGCTTGTATCAAATATTTGTGAAAAAATAGAGCATAGCTCTTTTTACGGTCTTGTGCGTTTCTCAAGCATGTATAAGTTGAATGTGGTGTGCGCTTTTGTGTCAGAACACAACAGGTATGATGATTCATTGCAAGGATTTGTTGTTGGTTGTTACAACGAGACCACGATATGGGCATATTTTTTATTGAAGACATTGCCAGATGCTGCAAAGGAGCCTGCGAGAAACTAATTAAGTATATATATATATATATATATATATATATATATATACATATATATATATATATATATATATATATATGCATTTGATTCAAAGCTTGTTTAACCTCACGATAGTATTAAACTTAGCCAAGAGAAGTATTTAATTTTAATGCGAAACTTTTGTTTATTAAAATGTTATAGTATATTATGAAAATGGAGGCTCGGTAGAGTGCGTTCGCACATAATGTTCCGATCCCGCTCATACATTGTCTTAATTGTCTACCAAATGCGGAAGAAATAGAAAAATTTGAAAAAATTAAATAATGTTCAAAAATAAATGGTGTAGGAGTGAAAAACTTGCTTCCAAATCTAAACAATTAGTTAAGAAAAAAATGACCCGTATAAATATGGCATCAGTTCACGAAAATACTCGGTATCAAGTAGACAAAAAGGACAAAAATGGGCAAGTTAAAAATAACGTTTAGGTTTTTAAAAACAATCAATTTCCAATATTGAAAACCATTAGAAATCAACTGTAATCACTAAATAGGTTTATTTTCATTCAAACTTTTATATGAAGACTTTGAGGCCTGTCATTATCCAGAACGTGACGTTCGTCTACAAAAACGAACGATAAATGCAGACGAAATAAAAAAAAACAATTGGTTTTTTAAAGAAAAGGGTGCCTATGCATTTAACACCATATTTTATTCCGTAAAAAAGAAATGATCGAATTTGTCTTCTTCGAACACCAATGATGAAAATATACGACCTCTGAAAATTGAGATTAGGTAACAAGTAGACAAACAACAGAAAGGGCGGAGTTAAAAAAACAGTTTTAGTTTTCGAAAACGATTTATATTGAGTCACTAGCTATCAACTGAAATCATCAAGTAGGTTAAATTTTTCTTTCTTCAAAAAAGCATTGAGATCCACCATTATTCAGAATATGGCGTACGTCGACACAAAAAACGACAATTTCAGACAAAAAAATTGATTTAATTTTTTCCTGAAACCGGTGTTGAAAACATTCATTAAAAAAGCAAGGCATTAAAATATTGGATTTGTTCATTTGTACCTTTCTTCAATGTCAAAAATTTGATATGCAATCTGTAATTGTAAGACAAAAAGAACAGCAAAGTGCGAAGTTTAAAATTTTGTCTACATTTTCAAAATATTTTCAAATCATAAGTTAGGATCATAAAACAATTGTCTTTGTTCATTCATAAGAAGACCTCAAATCTTGCAGTTATCCTATATTTTTATGCCAATAAAAGAATTTCAATAAAGAACTATTTGAAAAATTTAACTAATTTCTGCTAAAATACGAAGCCTTTAAAACCATAATCTGTTCTCTAAAAAAATGATATGGTTGTTTATGTCTTCTTTTAAACACCAATAATCTAATATCTGACATTTCAATAAGGTGATAATAACCCAAAGAAAAGAACCTAAAATGATGCATTTTGGATATTTATACATTTAATTTAACAAAAAACCGCCAAAATTTAATTTCAAGAAGACTCTAAAAGGAAAGCAAGTAAAACTAATCCTCTTTGGACTTTAAAAAAGATTGTTTCAGCAGTTCTTTTATGTTTTAATTCGGCAAATTTGAACAAAGGTGACCAAAGAAGCTTTTTTGTGGGTTTTTCATGAGAAAAAAGCTGAATTTTGAAAAAATTTGCAAAATATTATGATCAAATAAGTTAGATCAAACAGTTCAACAAAACTCTTCTATCTTTAGTGTTGAAACCACCAATACTATCGCTGCCGGATATTTTTAACATATTTGTTGGGCAAATTTAGAAAAAGTTTCGTAAAAGACGGAAATTGTGAGCAAAAGGAATTTTTTGTTCACTGTTCGTTGTCTTTTGAGTTATTGGAAAAAGACCTTTTTGTAAGCATTTTGACAGGCAACTTTGGAAGCTTTTGTTATGCTTTTTATCCAGATTCCCATGGCACGAACACAAAAAGTGGTTTTCTTAGCTCTAAAAATAAGCGAATTTGGGAACAATTTTTTTGATGAAAATAAAACGCTATCATGTCACCAATAGGGGTGTTTTAAAAATGAGTTAAATAGGCCTGTTATTTGTTTTCCATGAGTTGGTCAACAATTTCAATTAAAAAAATAAACAAGCAGGTAGGAACTTAACAGAATTCTTTAGTTGTCCGTCAGTTTTTTTTTCTGGGAATTAGAACTCATTCACAAACGATATAGAAAAACATATAGACAAATTTTTACATGGTATGCTATGTGAAATTTCGAAAGAGTTAGCTCAAATAGAGCAAAATGTTTAAGCAAAACTCAAACAACCGATGACAAAAATGTATAGTTTTTGGATCTCATTGTTTGATTCTAAGCATGTGGATAATTGGGGTTGTTCACGAAATAAACAAGGGCAAAATTCTGCTCAGTCATAAACTTTTGTGCATTCTTTAATTCTTTAACATTGAAGTTTTTGGGACCACTAAAGCCAAGCCAGAAATTTCATCACTTTTATTATATTTTTCTCACTGTATTAACTTATAGTCGTTTAGTTGCTTGGCTGAAGAAAAACAAAAAAACCGTCTTTTAGCAAGGTTAATTTACAGATCAATTTTCCAAGTTATTGAAAAAAATATTGTTCATTGCAAGCTGATCGATTTAAAATTATTCCTTTATTTATTAAAGTCAGCTATGCATCGTGTATTAATTCCGCTTTGTTTATTTGTTTTTGCCATTGTCAATATAGTCCTATGTAAACACCAAAATGACCATCATAAAAATCATGAACACAAGAAAAGAATTTACTACGGCTCTGAAGTAGAAGAAGGCAATGCTGATTGGATGGTCAACCTTATGGAATCTGTGAACAAAACCCATTTTTGTGGGGGTGTTTTCTACGATAACTACACCGTAATAACCGCTGCCCACTGCCTAGCTAACGACAGATTCCCAGTAAATTCCTTGCAAGTCGAAACCGGAAGTCTTGAAATCTCGAAAGGTCAACGGATACCTGTGAAAAAGTATTTTGTTCATCCCAATTACGATAACAAAACACACGTTTCAGACATCGCGGTTGTATGTTTGAGACCAGACGGACCAATCAAGGGAAGTAGTCCTGTGACTGTTTGGGAAAACGAGACACAAGATTACAGTTTTGCAGAAGTGTACGGGTGGGGAAAGGATCAGACCAACAAATGGCCGCGGGTTCTGAACTCTGTGACCTCTAGGGTTGTAAGCAATGAGGGTTGTGAGAAACGGTTTGATCAAGTCGGAATGGGATCTTTTGTCACAGACAAGTCTCTCTGTGCGTTGGGGTTGGAACACGATCCCAGTTTCTGTCTCGGTGATACAGGTACGTTCATTCTTCCAGGTTCAGACCTTGTTAAGCCCTTGGTCAGGGTTTCATCATGAAATGGCTCTTTCCGTTCATAAACAAGCACAAAATATAAAGTTTTTCATATGCAGACATAATCAATGGGTTGAACTGGAGTGAGGGGGGGGGGGGCAGGCTGAGGTCCTCGATCACGATCAAAATGACTATAGTACAAAAATAAATTCAAATGAGAAAAAAATTGATTAAAAAAGAACCGGTTGTTTTCTGTTTGTCCCCCCTCCCACCAGTATGTCATGCACCCCGAAGTTGCAGAGAACATGTCATTACATAGTAAATCCCTATATACAAATAAAGCTTGTGGGCCTGTGTGTTGCAAATAATATACTGGAGGGAACACAAACGGAAAACGATCCAAACAAGCATTTAATCTGTTCCAAAGTCGACTACGACAGTTTTTTTTAAGTTGGTTCAAATCATAAACTGTACTTTGAAATATCAAAACTGCATTGTATCAGAGTTTGATGTCAACTTGTTCACAGTTCTCACTTCTGAGCAATTAGCCTAACGATAAAAAGGGACTCGAGTGACATAATTTGAATCTGCGCGAAGCAAAGCCGAGTTGTTGAATAGCTTCGAGAAGGCGATATCAACATTTCGGTAACCACATCAACTTATCAATGAGATCAACTTGCATAGCTTTCTTCACATTGCAGAAAATAAGACGTAATTTTTCCGCATTTCTTTTCTCGCCCTCCCAAAGACAGTGCAATGCCAAAACACAAATCTGCCACTGTTGCAGAATTTCTTCGGCGTTAATGTTAACAAAGTTGTTATCGCAGCGAATGTTACCACACAAATGGTAACACGTTAATGAATATTACTCCACGACATTTATTGCTTTCGTGAAGTTTTCTTTTTCCGAGCAGTTGAGAGGGCGATGAAAACCGTGTTGCAAATTTTTAATCTACTCTCGTTGTAATAACATCAGTTGTGTAAATCCCGAAACATTTCAGTTGATTATGATATCTCTTTTGGACATCCCTTTCCTGCGAATATTCTTATGGCAAAAGAAGCGAGAAAAAATTGGAGGAAAAAGATAGTCTAATATTGAAGCAGAATTTTTCCACTGTTTTAGTATATTGTAGAAGTGATCGGGAGGTATCACGTTATTTAGTGGCTAAGTTATGCAGCTATTATCATGGCAACGAGACTTGATTACAAAAAAGAACTTTCCTATCACTCCACAATTCTGTTGCAAACGTATTTAATGGATGAAAAACGAGCTGTCTAAAAGTACAATTACAGAGTACGTTCTCACAAGTTCACCCTGAAGCCTGTCCGCCCAGTTTAAAGTGTGGATTTAGAATAATTTTTTACATTCTTGATCACCTTGGACTTGTAAAGGGGTCATAATTTTGGCCAAGGTAGCAACTAGAACAGAGTATAATTGCTGAAACATCCACAGACGATAAAATTGACTATGAACGGTTACTTTGGCTATCCATTAGTCTCGTGCGCTCCGTGTATTAAAATTCACTTTTTTGTCATTCATGCACAGATGTCTGCTTTTTGTCTTCTTGTTCACCTAAAAATTGATCTTTAATTGCCTAAATAATCATATGTTTGTTCAAAAAACTGATAGTTCGTTGATGACCAGCTTTTAGGTAGTGGTCTTTCACTAATTTTCTCATCCGAGCATTTAATTTCAATTTAAAAAAACGATGAATTTCCAAAAACCACAATAGATAATTGTAATACGGAAAAAAGTAACTTAATTTTATTAAAAATTATAAAATATACCAACATAAATGCTGATTAATGAACAAAGAAAAGTGAAGTAATGTTAAGCATTAAAATCATTCGAACGATCCAGGTTCAGACATCGACTTACGAAAAGACAATGCTCGATCGAAATGTGGCATGGAAAGACCATGCTCGGCTCAAACAGTCCATGGAAAGACATTAGCTGGACCTAATCGTTAAACTGCTTTTTATCTTGGCCCAAGTTTTTGATGCTGGACTTTAGTTTGACCCAAATATAATGCTTGGCTTTAGCTCGACCTAATGTTCACGATGTACCTAAAAAACTATAACTGCGCTGAAAATTGGCTAATGCTTATAACGTAGTCAACGGGTTTAACCGTTCAATTTTTTCATTGCTTCTCATGTTTTATCGAAAAATGAACGGTGCTATTATATTTATATCTAAGAAATGAATTTTAGAATCAGATGAACTAAATTATAAAACATATAACTCATTGCTGAAGAAGAGTCGATTAAAGTTTAATTTTAACAGTTAGAGCACTGTTAAATAGTTGAGTTCAGCCGAACGAATTTGAAATATAGGTTTCTTGCAAATCCTAATTTATCTTAAGAATTCAATATTTCTTATAATATTTTTGGCAAATTTCCACCTGTTTATTGAAGGTGGACTGCCTGCTGCAACTCTAGTTTGGTGTTGCTGGTAGATGTTTCATATATACATAAAGAAGTATAGAAAATTTATCTATAATTAATCCCACAAAAATGCAACCTCAACTCATCAAGCTCTACCTATTAAAAGACCATGTTCGACCTTAATTTTTTTTATGAAAAGACCATATCTGGTCCATGAAAAGAGTTTACATCGACTTTATATAGGAGCTGGACTGTGTATTTATAGTCAATATTAGACCCCCAGTTAGAATTATAAAGTCTTTTCATAAGTTGATGTCTAAAGCTGGGGAATCATTTTAACGATTTTAAATCTTTGACGAATCGAATGTCCTGCAAAGAAATCTGACAATGTATTAAATTTCTTCCCCAACACCCTGATGCGCTTGTAACTGTCTAATTACTTTCGCACACCTGGGGAAGTTTTAAACGTCATGCAAAAATTACTTGTTTTGAATTCAAGTGAAGAACGAAAACATTTGAACTAATTTGATATCTCATTTTTTTAAAAATAGGAAGACATACTCACTTTTGAAAGCACAAAAATATTAAATGCTCGAAAGCATGGGCATACACGGGTTTTGGTAAGGACAGATTAGAAATAGTCATGTTCCCTCTTGAATGGTTTGGAGATCCCCACCTTCTCTCTGGGACCTCAGCCTGGGCTATCTTCCGTTATTTTTCTTAAAAAATTTAAGTTTGTTTACAATCAAATTATACCTCACTAATGATCAGCATTTAGTCAGACTTTCATTAGTAATCTCATCAGTATAATAAAACTGACTGCCCGGGTTGAAATCGAATGGTTATCTTGCCAGGTTCTAGCAAGAATATGCATATTCTTGCTAGATTTTGGCCGGAATCTTGCAAGATAGCAATTTTTCTTTTAAAACAGCCCCCCATCCGTTCATGATAATTTTTTTTTGATAGGAGGTCCAGTGTGTTATCGTCGCCACGCTATTGACGACAGAAGACCAGTGTGTGAACTAATTGGAATATCAATCTGGGGTCAAAGGTGCAACCCAGAACGTTTGAAACGCAGTACCGACTTTCCAGACGTGTTCACGCGCGTGTCCAAATTTGCAAAATGGATCAAAGCCAAGTCCGAAGAATGCCCCCCTCTATTCAAAGATGTCAAAGATGATTCTGAAAATGAAAAGGTGAACAAAAACAAGGTGGGAATGGGAATCCATCACGGTGTCACAAAGGTCAGCAAGTCATTTGCCTTACACAAGGTGTTCAGACCTTTCCTTCAACATCCATTCGGGAAACGAAACGCCTCAGACTCGACTGAGACAGAATGAAGCAAAAAAGACTGCAATAATCATTTATTTGAAACCTATGATGAAAAAAAGATGCGATAGCTAAACATTCAAAATCATTTCTCGGGCGCGATCCGGGTTGAAAATTTTCCCGAAAATATGTTTTGGTGATGGACGATATAAGTGTGAGAGAACAAATAAAAATTACCTTTAAGTATTTTTTCTAACATATTTTGCTGTTTCACTCCAGCTTAATATGCTCTAGAATCATAGCTCCACAAATGTGAAAAAAAATGATTCTTTTTTTTTAAAAAAAAGCAAATGAGAATATACAAACGGCACACTTCAAGATTGTTACTTTATTTAAGAACAAATTGATTTGGATTTCATAACCCGCTTTCAAGAAATAATTAAGCCTGCCTGATTTTATACCTTCCCAGGTCTATGTACAGACTAATGAAAAGACAATGCTCGACCCAAACGCACTATGAAAAGACCATACTCGACTCATATGAGCTATGAAAAGATGCTAGCTGGACTTTAAGACATTCTGGACTTTAGCTCGACTCAGATTTTTCGCAAAAGACTAGCTGGACCCAAAATTTTACAAAAGACTTTAGCTCGACCCAATATTTGGACTGGACTTAAACCCGACACAATCTTTGCAAACAAAGTCTTTTCATGGGTCCATCATTGGTCTTTTCGTAAGTCTACTATTTTGCCATTATAATTGTTCGTGCAATATTGCATATAACGTAGTCAGCGTGTTTGTTCCTTCATTTATTTACGATTCAGAAGACCCTCTAATCCCTCAAAAACCTGCATTAATTTTAATGAAAGATATTTCATAATTTTGGAGGGGAAAACAAACTAAATGAAGCCGAAAATTTGTCTCGGCTAATGGGAGTAGGACCAATACACTTAAGTTAGCTGGTTTCATTGCATCAAGTATTGTGGTGATATACTCGAGCTGTCATAACTCCTTACATTAAGATTTGACAAAGATCTTAAGGGTTCTGGCAGTTTTCGAACTGTTTCCTAAGTCGGACTGCTCTGGTGCATAGCTATTTAGTCTTGCTCCGGTTCTGCTTCTGTATAAACAGAAGCAGAAAAAATATGATAAATTACGGATTTTGAAAAAAATGAGACTTATGAAGAGACTAATGGTGGACCCATGTAAAGCCCTTTGCTCGACTTTGTTCGTTATGAAATGACTAATGGTGGACTCACGAAAAGACATTGGCTGGACTTTCTTCGTCATGAAAAGACTTAAGCTCGATCCATGAAAAGATATTAGCTCGACATTAACTAGGACGCTCGACCGTGTAACTATAGTCAATATTGCCCCCCCCTACTAGACTTTTATATGTCGAGGCCTAGGCCTGGGTTGCCCTGTGGGTAGACAGAAAACCAATGTGAATATACAAAATGCGACGAAAATAATAAAATTAATCCAATATTATATCCAATTGTTGAAACTACCTGAACTTTATTTAGTGTGCACAACGACTATTAAGCGGCCCCTGGCAGTTGATATGAAACTTTTACAACCGAACATGGTGTTTCGAACGAAAAGATCGATGGGAGTAAATTAGGTATAATTTCATTGGATATATTTACACAATGCGTTTTTTGGAATTGATTGCGTACAAATTAGGATTTTACTTGACAACTGAGCGACACCAAGTAATAGCACTGAAACCAGCAAAGCAAATGAATTGTAGGAATTGAATCAGCCCTCTTTCCCGTAACCTTTCCATCTTTAAATAGGCGCTTCGCTGACAATTAAAATTGCTTCAGTTCTAAACTTATCATAAAAAAGACCTTTCCTAACTAATTCAAAATAAATTTCAGTTTTAAATTGCACAAGTAATTTTTTCGAGAGACTTAAGTTACTTATAATCAAAATCTAATCACAATTGACATAAAAGCGTTTTACTGGAGATAATGAGAAAAAAACTTCACACACAAATATGCCGCTAATAATTACATGATTTCATTATTTTTCAGCTTTTCTGTGAGGACAAATTTAAAACGAAATTCAGACGACAAAGCACAAAATATAGCCGGACAGGTCTCGACTTGAAATCCAAAGAATTATCGGATCTTTTCCATTGGTGCCCCCCAGTACGTTATGCGCCTCCAACCTAGTTAGAGAGCACGTGCCATTACTTTTCAAATCATTATGTAAAAATATGGCACCTGCGTCTGGGGGTGCAATTAATATGCGCCCACTAAGTTGGGGGGCACAAACGGAAGATATCCAAATTTTCATTAATTAACCAATGAACCGGCTCTAAAATGAACAATGAATGGGTTGAAAAAACCATTTAATAAAATCATGAGGTAACAACAGAAAAATAAGAGTCAAAAACAGTCAAATGGCAGCTTTTGAACAAAAAATTACGAGCGGTATCTTACTGTTTTTTTACTATATTTTGAAATTAGAGTGAAAAAAATGTTAAGTGTCTTTTCGCTCCATTTTCTGTTTCGGCGTGACCAAAATCATCACTTCTTGAATTCAAACGCATGAAACCGTGTGAAAAGAAAGCGCTCCATTAAACCTCAAAATCTTTGGATTAATAAATTTCTTGGATTGTAAAAAAACAGACAAAAGCTGATCCAATTTCTATGGATTGTAAAACGGTAAAAAGCAAAAAAGAGCACCAACACAATTAAATTTTTGGATGGCGACAACACCAGGTTGCATCAGTAAAATCAAAAGTTCTTTCAATTTTAAGAAAAAAATCCAAATGGAAAGAAAAACACATGTCTTTTGGATCGTAAACAGCCCAATACATACATACATACATACATACATACATACATACATACATACATACATACATACATACATACATACATACATACATACATACATACATACATACATACATACATACATACATACATACATACATACATACATACATACATACATACATACATACATACATACATACATACATACATACATATATACATACATACATACATACATACATACATACATACATACATACATACATACATACATACATACATACATACATACATACATACATACACACATACATACATACATACATACATACAAACATACATACATACATACATACCTACATTTATACACACATATATAAATACATACAAACATACATGCACGCACACATTTATACATATATACCTGCAATTACTCATCTTCATGCACTGTACTGACTCAATAAAATTTCCCTAATTTTGAAAATAAAATAAGCGAAAAAAGTCGATATTTCTTATGGTCAAATGATATTTCCAAATTAAAAAAAATGTGCTCATCATCATTTTACTAAAATTTTGTAAAGTAGTAGTAGTAGTAGAAAAAAGAGGAAAAATGTTATGTAAGTCTGCATTTGTATGTATTGTATACATTGTTTTTCATAATAAATAATATTATGAGTTTTTCTTACATATGAAACCGAAGATACCGAACGTTTCATAAGTTATACTGAATCTTTCTTACGCTCCAAACCGAACATACCGAATCTGATAAACTGATCATACGACGTTTTCCTGCGTTCCAGATCGAGCATACCGACGATTTCCTACGTTTGAAACCGAACATAATGAACAAGCCAAACATACAGATGATTCTTTATTTGGAAAACCGAACATGCCAAACATTTTTGCGTCGAAATTAAGGATCTAGGATCAGTGATAATCGTAAATGCTTGTCCACATAGACATTACCTCTAGACCAAATTATCCCAAGAACTTGAAGAACACAGAGTTTGTAGTTTTTCTACTTGATTTAAGGAAAAATTTCGAAAGCGATTGATTTCGCTCATTCAGCATCTAGAACAAACTTCGATATGTAATGGTCGATTTGGCTATATGGGACTCTGACTTGCAAAAAATTCTGGAGTCCGCTATGTAAATCCTTGCAAAACGGATTATTATTGTGCATTAATGATTCGTGTCAGTAATTTTTATCAATTAACGAAATTACCTTTGTAATGAAATTCCATATGTTTCGAAAAGGTCTCAGGTTAATAATGATCTATGTCAATTTTCAACTTCCCTTGTTTCACTTTGATGGTTTTTTGAAAAGGTATATTCAATTGTAACATTGACTGATTCCAAGTACTGATATCGGTTCGTTCGGAAATGTCTTTTTGACTTTTCTGTCGTCTATTCTTCGTCCAGCAAATTTTTTCATCTGTTTCATTGATCAATTCGGCTAAGGACCTATTTATGAGAGGGCCCAAACGATGCCTGAGTGCACAAATCTTGAATCATTATAATTTCTTAGGCAAATGGTATTAAAGTTTGAGGTCTCAAAAAAATTTCTGATTGGATAATTTTTTCTACAAACGCGACGGCGGATTGGCATTCATCTTTGTAAAAAAGCGGATTGGCATTTTAAAATTGCCAATCCGCTTTTTATTTTCTCGGAATAAAAATTGGGCAATATTTCCGAAGTTTGATAACATATAATTAAATGCAGAACTTTACTCGAATAAAATCTTCTGAAAAAATTGTTTTCAAGGAGGGATCTGAAAGATAACATACTCTTTCGAGTTAATATCAATCTGCAGTTCCATGAATCTTTATATTTGGTTGAGAAAAAACTGAAATAGCGTGGAAATTCAATACACTAAGTTTATAATAGTTTTAAATTAACAGGAACTGGAAAAAAGCGAAAACGATTTTTTCAAAACTTCAACATAAACCTTTTTTTTTATTTTTTTTTAGATATGTACTAGCCATGTTTTGATAGCAGATATGGAATATTTTTTTTGCTTCAATTGAAAAGTATGCGTGAATTTGTCTCAAAACTTTTTTCTAAATATTGTCTGTCATCTTCAGATCGGAGCTGTAGGTATTTTTTGTTGAACATAAAAAACGACCCGCCTTAGAACTCTGTCCTGGAGTTTGGCGTTGAGGCTTTAGCAACCATCTTTAACTAAAGTTCGGTATTAAAGGTTGTAGTTGACTACAGCTAGGCAATAAAAGGTTTGACCAATATCCAATTACAGTTAATAATTACCAAATCCAACAATCTGCAATTAAAACGCAATTTCTGAGAAAATTTAATATGGGCCTTTATCCCAGGCTCAAAATTTCAATGCGTTTTTATTTTTGTAGAAAATGAACTATAATCGCTTAAACTATTAGAGAATTGCGCTGAAAATGCTAATGTTAATTAAGAATTGCGCTGGAAGCGCTTAAATTTTTTACGAATTGTGCCAAAAGCGGTTAAATTATTAACAAATAGTGCTGAAAACGCTTAAACTATGCAAAAATTTAGCTGAAAACGCTTTTTTTTGGAAAAATTGCACTGGAAGCTCTTAAAACATGTACTGAAAACGCTTAATTTATTGTGTCTAGCGAACCAGGCGTCCAGCATGGAGAACCAGTTCGCTGTGTTTCCTCAGGCTCTGGCCAGTAAGGGATAAAATAATCAATCAAGTGGCCAATATGCATCAGGATACATGGTATTTTGATGATGGTCTCACCGCAGGTTCTGAAGAACAACCTGTTAAATTTTGTAATAAGTTATGAGGTTACGCTACATAACGTGGAATTTTCCTTCGATCCGGCAAATGCGAATTTTGTTCAGCAGTAATGTTAAGGAACATCAGTAAAAGCATTAAAAAAACAACGTCGCCGAATTAGAGGTGGTGGGAGAAGCCATTAGGTGTTCAGAAGATGTTGTAATTAATCTTCTGAAACAGATAGACAAAAGTTTTGTTGCCTTGGAGAATCTTGACTACCTCGATGACGAGCAATGCTCCTGAGTAATCTTAGCTCATCGTCTGGGAACACCAAATTGTTGTTTTCGCTTGGCTGCAGCCCTCCAACAGAAACTGTTCAAAAAAACCTTTAAGAAAATTGATGATAAGCAACGGGAAGTTCCGAAAATCATTCTGGGTACCATTCTCAGCGCTGAATCATGGGTCCCGTGGACCCTATACGTTTATCAGACTTAAGAGCCAAGCAGTTTTGCACCAGTTTGATCCTAATTCTGTTAGATCCGTCGTGTTCCTTGCCGAACTCGTGTCAAGTATCACTAGACAGAGTTCGACGGAAGACAAAGTTTTCTATGAAAACTGTACTAGCCTCAAGACCTGTACGATGGAAAAAGCAGAAAATGCGAGACTTCTGCTTTTATACCTCTGATTTTTGGGAGCATGAATATCAGCACGAGTAGTACCTGCTCACGGTCTTCATTTTACTGTCCATGAAATTCAAGTGAGCGCAAAGCACAGATTAAGTCTACTAGTTTGGAAAATGCAAGACTCTTGCTTTTATCTCTCGTTTTTTTGGGGAAAATGAATATCAGCACGACCAGTACCTGCTCTCGTTCTTCATTTGACTGCCCATGAAATTCGAGTGAGCGCAAAGTACAGATTAAGTGTAATAGATTAAAATACAGGGAGGAAATATACGTACTGCAAAACTGGGATGCTGAAAAATTAATGTGATCACGCATCGTCTTGTCACGGACGTAGAGATGCAATAGCCAAGCTCAAGAGAATTCGTAATAGACTTGTATCAGCTTGTTTGGCGGCAAACTTGGCCAACGTAAGAAAAAAAGAAGAACTTTACACTTGACTGCATTTCACTGCCAAGCGACGTCTATGTTCCATCTTGGCATGCAGTTAGGCCGCCTGCCTTTGAAATCACTATGTTTTCATCGTTGCAAAGCCAAAAATTTCAAATGAGGTTTTGAGAGCTGGTCAAACTCGCGTAGCGGCAGAAGAGTGGAAGTATGGAATACATGAATACAATTGTTCAGAAAGAGTCTTTCTTTTATTCCATTTGCAAGTGAAGTGTTGGGGTGTTTCTCACAGACATTCAAGGAGACGCTGAAAAGAATGACTGGTATTGGTGCCAATAGAAGCTTTATGTCTGAGGTTTTGATATTTGCCCTTAAGAAAGTAACCCTATCAATTTCCGTAACTTCCCTCCGAGGAAGCACATTCATGATATTTGCTAGAGACCCAATGGCATCAAAACACTGAATTCACATTTTGTTAGATTTATTAGCAATCGCAAAATTTGGAAATGCGGATTTAAAGGTTGGTCGTGCTCGTGATGTAGCAGAATAGTCCAATTTATGCTGATTAAAACAACCCAAAGTGAGAGGAGTATTGTGCCTAAATCTATTCAACAATGCAACGAAAATGCAATGAGAAATTTCCTTACATCGTTGTCTCATCCAATGAGCGTGGAGACTGAAATTAAATATCAAACTACAAGATCAGACTGGTCATGAGGATGAAACTGAAACCCGATTGTGTGGGATACAATTTCAGGTTGTGTCCAAATGACAAGCTGATCTGTTCAAGATTTGAACTGATGAGAACTTAGCGATTAACGAAGATTCCGTAAAGAGATGTCTAACAAAGGAGTTAATTGAGTTTACTAGCTTGTAAGATTTTTGCTGATTTCGCTGAAATGCGCTGAACTTCTCAAATTCAGCACATTTCTTGCATACATTTTGGAAAATCGCTCAACACAATTCCGTTTGAAGTCTCAACAATATTCATCAACTGTTGTTTCAATCCACTCTCTGAAGGAAGACACCCTAGTATGCACATCCGGATCAAAAGGTGGAATCCCATCGGACGACGGATTGCATCCACTTCCGTGAAACAAAATTCCAATGAGCAGACATTTGTTGGTTTGCAGGGGTCTTTTCCTCAGACAAAGAGGTCCCCCATTTTCACCAGCACAGAACCCATCTGATAAATTGTAGTATCCGACTGTGCATAGCATCTCCGGGTACATTCCTGTTTGAATGTCGAGGCGGATTTGTACATTGACAAAATACCCAATGTCATAATACCCAATCAAAAATTGTTACTTTATTGTTGAGTATCGAAATTAAGGATCTATTCGGTTTCGGCCCCCCAGTGTTTTTATGACCCCCAGTTACAAATTATTTGTTGTTATATAGGACGTTACTATGTAAGAAAATAGCACGTGCGCCTGGGGGTCATAAAAAATTTATGCTTACTAAGCTGGGGGGGGGGGACAGAATAGATCCAAAATTAAATCGTCATAGCCCTCGGTTTTGTACATTGACAAAATACCCAATGCCAAGTTACAAAAACGGGGACTGACGATTTAATTTCGACACTCAACATTGAAGTACCCAATTCTTATTATTCCATTTCTTATCTCCTATAGGGAGAGTGGGGGGGGGGAGGTGGGGATGGGTGGTACAAACTATGTGGATAGCGCGCACCATTTCATGGTTAAATATTTCAAGTTTCATAATTAAATTGTAAGCTAGTTGTTCGGATCAATTGTAGCTCATCTTTTTAGATTTGCACAATTCAAGTAACATGACCTTCAATTGCAGGTACGTGCAGGAATCGTAAAAAAAGGTGCAACGAAACGTCAATATATATATATATATATATATATACACACACACACACACACACACAAACACAGTGCTGGTAAATTGACCCGAAGTTGTAGGTAAATTTACCTGCACTTTTTTACTGTGTTTTATTTACTGAGCCTTCACCCCTGTTAATAGTCCAAAACAGAGCGTAGCATATAATCAAAATTTTTGATTGGTCTGAAGATGGAGTAGTCTGGATTGAGTCTCGTCTGAACAGTTTCTGCTCCCATAGTCTCATCTTTGATCTTTAACTAACAGTTTGAACATGGTTAAAGCAGCTGAATATGTTGAGGGTGGAATACAGACATAGGTATAAAAGCTACAGTTTATGTTATGGGAGTGCTATAAAAATTAAACTCCCGGGTTGAAGTTTCTTTGATTTCATACAAGGATCATATATGATTTCATACTGTCCATACTCGATTTCTTAGTACGATCCTAGTATGAAACCAAAGAAATCATACATGATCCTTGTATGAAATCCAAGTTTTCATACATGACCCTAGCATGAAATCCAAGAAATCATAGATGAACAATTCAAGAATTAAACAAAGAAAAAAATTTTTTTCTACCCTTTATGCATCTTTGATTGTTATTTTTTTCGTATCAGTAACCTAGAGCATAGCGATTGAAGCCTTTTGAGAGTAGATTTTATTTTTTGTATGATCCTTGTATGACTACCAAGAAATCATACAAATCATATATGACCTAGTACAGTTACTAAGAATCATATATGACCTAGTACGAAATCCAAGAAAGTTGTATGATCGATGACCCGGGCTTATTCAGGTCCAGGATCGTTTGATTTAAATCACCCAAGATCAGGCACGTCTATATAGAGTGTTAGGGAGAAATCAGTTTACTAAGTTCCTACGGAGATTTGTTTCCCAGGCCAAAGATTTCTGTCAAAATTTTGTACGAGAAGCGGTAATTAGCGTTGACAAGGTCTTACAAAAATTCAATGCATAGACGTCTGCGTATAAGACTCGAACCACTGACCACCAGCAGGCCTGCTGTTTGCCCTTCAACTCTGCCACAACTGTACCTTACTTTTCTTAAGAACTCTTCATGAATCGGACTGTAAAATTACGTTGCATATAAATTTGGCGGTTCCAAGCGTAGATCCTATATAATTTTGTGCTTTCTAAGCGTATATTTCAAAATTTCAATAACAAACGAAATATATACAAATATTCAGTACTTTTTAGTTGCATTTAGGGGGGTTTCAGAGATCCCAGGCCAGCCCACTCCACACGCACAAGCCCATATCTTGACCCAAAATTACGTAAAATCAAGGCTAAATTAAACGCAAAATTATGTGAGATCTTTGTTTTGAAACGCAAAATTGGGAAAGATCAGCGCTCAAATCAATGCAACATTTTGTAAGGTCTGCGCCGAATTCTGGTCAATTATTTTTGTAAGATCTACCCTTCGAAATGCAAAGTTATGTAAGATTGGCGGTGAATGCATTGTATTTACGTAAGATCTACGCTATATTCAGCGCAGAAATATGAAAGATCTACGCTAAATTCAAAGAAAGATTATGTAAGATCTACGCTAAACTCAATTCAAAACTTTGTAAGATCTACGCTTAATTCAACGCAAAATTCCGTAAGATCTACGCTGATTCCAACGCGAAATTATAAAAGATCTAAGTACAAAATCGCAAAATCAAGTAAGAGTAGCGGTGAATGCGTTGAATTTATGTAAGATCTACGCTTGAGCGTAGATCTTATATGAATTCAACGCATTCACCGCCAATTTTACATAGTTTTAACTTTTTAGCTTTGACAACTCGACCCGGGTTCTAAATGCATTCAATTTTAATTTTGAGTGAAAAATCAGTGGTAATAAAAACGAGGGCAAAAAAACGATCATTTATTGATCACTTCCTGATCAGGACTTGACCCGACTTATGATCACATTATGTCGACTTTGGGCTCTGATCAGACCTTTGGCCGACCATCGACTAGACTGCCGTGCAAACCTATCCCGCTTCAGGGCCCCGTAGCATTCTGCCCATAATCCC
The DNA here is from genome assembly GCF_964194025.1 of Convolutriloba macropyga. Classification (NCBI taxonomy): domain Eukaryota; kingdom Metazoa; phylum Xenacoelomorpha; order Acoela; family Convolutidae; genus Convolutriloba; species Convolutriloba macropyga. Next base: position 82,901,022 of record NC_134468.1, read on the forward strand.
TTTTAGCACCCAAATGGTCCACTCAGAGGTGACTTGCGTGTGGCACCTTGACTGGTTTTGCTTTTGGGTAATATAATGCAAATAGGGCTCTTTAACATTGGATATCTTGTCATGAACAAATTCCTGCATGGTGAATCCTGTCCTTCGATTTGTACCATTCACTACAAGCCCCGTTTGGTATGACCAAAAGAGTTACCGACCTCAGATAATCGAATTGTGGAAATCTTTCCACCGAATTTTTCGGACTGTTGTGGTGTCGTTTTATTAATTGGTATCGAAAGCCTACCGCTTCGACAAATCTGAAGTGAAACTTCATGTACGTTGTGTTCGGCAACTGAACTTGGCTGCTCTTTTTAATTATGTGACCTTTCGTTGTGGGCTCTGTTTTCGTACCATAACCGAAATCTTATTATCGCGATATTATCTTAGCCAAAAATAAGTTCTTTGAACAACATGACCGGTACAAAAACGGTGCCTAATCATAAGAGCTGTCTAAAGTTTTTCCCCACTATGATAATCCCACTAAGATTTCCCACTTTTTTCCCACTAAGATCCTGTCAGATTCTTGCGAAAAACGCTTATCTGCTAAGACGCAAGATTTCAACGGTTATCTGGTGAGACACTTACAAAAATCTTGCCTGATAAGTGTTGCATCTTTTGAGGTATCCATTAAGGTTGCTCGGCTTTGATTAGACAGACGGACTGATTCATGTTGACGTAGTGATTCATAATGAGACCAAACTATAAACCCTCCAAATCACTAAACCTTCAGCGATTCGCTCCTAGATGATACTTTGCAGATGTTAATTTTGATTGTGTTCCTCTGATAACCTTACCAGCTCTGCCTTTGAATTTGAACTCAAATCAGAATTTTTATGTTTGTATCATTTTTTACGGCTCGTTCTACCATTTTGTAGGCTATTTCAACCATAAAACTTCTCAATTTCTTTCCTTGAAAGAAATTTCGCAATAATCAAAAATCAACAATAACTCCTCCATAATGTCGCATAGAACAAAAGTGACAAAAACGACAAAAAAAAAACGACAAAAAAACTTAAAACGACCTGTTGTTTTTTTTAGTTTCCAGGATCTTAAAAAGTGCGCTTTTTATTAAAAAAATATTGTTATTGATGACACTTTGTTGACACTAGGTCACCATTAATCAAGATAATGATAAGTTCTTTTGTTAAATAATTATCGAGAAGATGTTTTTGAATAAATGAAGTTCTTTGACGATAAAATTGATAAGTTGATGAGTTAAAATGTTAACTCGTTAAAAATGCAAATAACGGGGGCTTATCACGCAAAGTATTTCACCCTTGAAACAGTATATTTAAAAAACTATCTGTTAGACCAGTACTGGATGAGTTTATTTCAACTAGAGTTCTCCGCCAATATGCTCAGTCAAAACCACAGCAACCTAAATTCAGTAACCTAAACTATGATGGTTTAAAAAAATTTCGTATCAAATGTCGATAATTCTCTAAAAACAATACGATATTTGATAATTTAATGAAAGAAATAATTTAGAAGTATTAAAATGCCGAACTTCAGCTGTGCCAGATTCCAAAAATCCATATTACATTCAACTTCAATCTTAAAGATTTGTTTTTCAGGCAAGTATACGCTAAACAGCTAAAATCACTTCAAAAATTTGAACCACTGTGGGACTCTCGATTAATGGCATTTTTGTTCAGTAACTTCATCGTTTTCACGTAATTTTTACTGAAGTCGTGGAAGAGACGGAAACGATCTTCCTTTGTTTCAAGACAGATTTCCGCTTTAAAAAATTGACACAAAAGCTATCAAGAAACAAGAAACATAGAAGGACAAGTCCTGGCACAATTCAACTAACTTTCATAGGCCATACAAAAAACTAGACCTAGATTGGACAATAAACGAATTGGAAAAACCAATTGCATAAATATCTCATTAAAATTTTGGAAACATTGCAGTAATCAAAGTCAAATTATGTCGTGACCAAAATCATCAATTCAATTTGACGGAGGATGGGATATTAGGCATACACATTTTTTGTAGCACTTACGCTAAGAATCAGTCCTAAAGTTTTCTGGACATTAGGCGAAAACCATTTAAAACACTTAAGAAAATACCTACTTACATAATTCAATATCCTCTTGACGCCAACAAGTGCTAAAGCGCTCAATAAGACAGGTCCTTAGATGAAAATTAGTAAATAAAGACACGCAAAGGTATTTGGCGAAACAAAACGGATAAGACAAAAACTTGATAAAAGTATTCATTTCCTTATTCTAAATAGATTAGGAACGTACGTTAGGAACGTAAAACAAATCGAGAAAAATTACCCTAAAGGCTTGACGGGCATAAAATGAAGTGCTACAAATTATCAATATTGAAAATGTGACTCTTGTAAGCTTTTAGAAAGTAGAGGCAGTTGAGTACTTTAAAAGATCAAGTGTATTTTCAATTACTGCTAAAAGGTGTGTTAAAAGGTATTCGCCTATTGTCCACAAAACTGTAGTTCATTTTTTTAAAAAAAAACTGTGTTCGCCTAATAGTTTTTGTGCATTATATTCTTTACCTTATTTTGACTTAGTATAATGAAAATGTATGAACAAATCTTTAAAAAAAAGACAGTGCCCCAATAAAGTTAAAATCATTTGAATTCCAAAAAAAGTACGGCAATGCGACAGCAGCAATTTCTTTTATTTTAGAAAAACGAAACAGATCTTTTTTGTGTTTAAACAAAGAAATTAGTAAAGAAAGTAACTTTAAGATGTATCATTTGAGCAAAATATTTTTGCTCCTCAATAACGTTCCGGCAAAGGTATTTGGCGAAACAATACGGAAGAAAGAGTTAAAAACATGATACAAGTATTCATTTCTTTATTCTAAAAATTTTTGGAACGTAAGATGGAAGCGTAAAACAAATCGAAAAAAAATACCCTGAATGCTGGACGGGCATAAAATAAAGTGCTACAGATGATCAATATTTAAAAAATGTGACGTTTGTAAGCTGTTAACAAGTAGAGGCAGTTGAGTACTTTGCAATATCAAGTGGATCTTAAATTACTGCCTATAAGTGTTTTAATTGGTATTCGCCTATTGTCCAAGAAAACGAAGTTCAGTTTTTTGAAAACAATGTGTTCACCTAATAGTTTTTTCGCCTTATGTTCTACAACCCACTTTGACTTCAAAAATCACGCTCATAAAAATGTGTTAACAAATCTTAAAAAAAGACAGTGCCCCAATCGAATTCAAATCATTTGAATTCCGAAAAACGTGCTGCAATGCGACACCAGCAATTTTTTCATTGTATAAAAAACGAAACATATCCCTTTTTGTGTTTAAACAAAAAAAATGAGTAAATAAGGTAACTTTAAAAAGCATCATTTCAGAAAAATATATTTTTGCTCCTCAATAACGTTCCGGCAAAGGTATTTTGCAAAACAATACGGAGGAAAGAGTCAAAAACATGATACAAGTATTCATTTCTTTATTCTAAGTGGCTTAGGAATGTAAGCTGGGAACGTAAAACAAATTTAAAAAAGGTACCCTAAATGCAGGACGGTTATAAAATGAAGTACTTCAAATGATCAATATTAAAAAATGTGATTTTTGTAAGCTATTAGCAAGTAGAGACAATTCAGTACTTTACAGCATCAAGTGGATTTAAATTACTGCTTATAAGTGTTTTAATTGGTTTTCTCCTATTGTCCACAAAACTGTAGTTCAAAATGTTCAAAACAATGTGTTCGCCTAATAGTTTTTTCGCCTAATATTCTACACCCCAATTGACTTCAAAAATCATAAAAATGTGTGAACAACTCTTGAAAAAAAGACATCGTCCCAATACAATTCAAATCATTTGAATTCCAGAAAAAAAATACCGCAATGCGACACCAGCATTTTTTTTCATTCTACGAAAAACGAAACAGATCCCTTTCGTGTTTAAACAAAGAACAGCAATATCTGCAAAAATTGGTTCTCGGTGGTAGCTTTCGTGAACAACAATTCTCTTCACACCATATTCACGAGTTTCTACTTTCGTCTCATCAGTTCTTTCAAACACCAACACAGAAATTTCGGCCGGTTTTGAAATGTAAACACAATTTGCAGCTGTTATAACTGTACCTTTTCTGTAGAGAGAACCCGAGCATGTTTTACTTGACGAATTGAATTTAAGACGGACAAACCAAAGAGCGCTAAGTTTGTCTTTATCGTGGCCACCGTGAAGTCGTTTGTAATGTTTTTGAATGTTCAGATCGTTGCCAGTGACACACGCCCCCAAATAAACAAATAATTCAACCATTACGTATAAGTAGGCCGCTGATAAAAACAAATAAATCACATTCATTGTTTAATAGAAGTTTTATCAAACTGGCGGTTTTTGATTATTATTATTAGTATTATTTTGATAATTTGTAATAAAATTTCGCAGTTTTATCAGTAATTTTGCATTAAGAAGTTTTATGAATTGCTAGGAATTTTTTAAAATAAACTTCATAGAATTATTAACTGGTTTTGATAATAATTTTAGTTTTAGTGTATAGATTGTAACCGCTTTGAATAAGTACTCCAATATTAAAAGCTTTTTAAATTACTTTTTAATGCACTTAGATTGCACTTTGGTCTTACAATAATGATAAAAGCTGATGAAATGAACCAGCAAGCAATCTAGATCACTATCAAGCAAAAACAGAAAATCGCTGATTTGTGGCCTAGATGTACTGGTAGTATTGGAAAAGGTTTTAATTTGCTCATATTTCAATAAAAGTTAATAAAAAAATGAAAAATTTAGTTGAAATAATGGATATCGAGATAGTTGCAATCGATATGGCCACACCAAAATGTTTAAAAATTTTCAAAATTAAAAATAAAAGGAGCAAATAGTTTTTGTTTCAGAAGCTTTATAGTCAATTGACATCACAGGTGTTTAGCTTAAAATCAAAAATATATTGGAAAAGGAATTTTTTAAAAGGCAGATCTTTTAATGCATTTCTTTTAGTGAAGAAAACCTATGTCAACTTATTTTTGTGATCGCGAAATTTTTCAAGTCGTCTGCGCAACCAAACGTTTCTAGCTGGGGCCGGAATTGCGTTTATAAAATTAGAAAAGTGGCTTTAAATGTGATTCTTATAGTGAAGAGTTATATTAACCAAAAACTTCATGAACACACCAGCCCTATTTTCACACACAATTTCATAAACACAACAGTCGAGATCTCAACTTCTGAAATTGTCACTTCTTTTTGTTCTAAGTCAACACTTTCTACGTGTTTAGCAACACATTTAGGTTCTCAACGTCGCACCTGAAAATGTAGTTCTTTTATTTTTAGGTATTTTTAACATACAGCTTTTTTTTCGCAAGTCAACATCATAAAAGTATAAGATACTACCACTCTTGCCTGCATTTATTGTGAGAAAGCAAGGAAGACGCACCTGTATCACTTTCAATGAAATCTCAGTACAATGTACAAGTTTTTGTCTGATTGTTGAGCCCTGCGGTATTAGAACTTCATCTTAAGTCATCTTAAAGGGATATTTTTTAAAAGTTCAACGTAGTCCAGAAGTTTGTCAAGCATAAAGCTGCACATTTTCAAAAATTGCTGCAACTTTTAAGGACAGATATGGTCGATTGTAATTCCCCATGGAAAGATCGGATGCTTAGTTTGTAATTACTTAAAAGTCGAATCCCGTACCTAACTCCAAGTCGAATTCAGCACTGACTCAGAGTCTAATTCAGGTCACATGTTGCGATGAATTTATCTGATTCAGAGCTAATTCAGTAATTCATTCTGAATTATCTTCTGATTCAGAAGAATACAGAATATTCTCTCTGAATTTTGCTGTGATTCAGAGAAACTCAGAAATCACTTCACAGTTGGTTCTGAAATCCTGAATCAGTACTAAACTTTGAAAATGCTCCGAAATTGTTCTGAAACAGTACTGCTTCTCACTGAGTCTTAGGTACAGGTTGGTCAACTTGAAATTTCCTGCTCACAAAAAATGTATAGAAGTGTCAATTTATCGTACCCCCACTTTTAAAATATTTTCTATGTGGAAGAGTTCGTATTATGCTGTCATCACGTTTGCGAGCAATCGCGTTTGCTATTGTTGTATTTGTTCACAATCTTGCAACCAACACATTTGAAGCGTGAAGAAATACAAATTCTGCTTGCAGACAACTGAAGAATTGACGTGTAGAAACACCCGTCATGAGAGAAACTTCGAATAGAAATGCTGCCAGAACTTCCTATTTTCTTTTCAAAAGTCGAAAAAAAAACACATTTAAAAGTTGCATGTGAGCGACAGAAAGCGTATGATAGAGGGAAGGATAACGAAAGACATTGAATGTACAATATTTTATGTTCGACTTTTTGCATCTGTATGTCCTTTGCGTAATTGCTTTGGATTGGTGGCAAAAACGCGAACAACTGTCTGGATAGAGTCGATACAGGTCAGTTGGAGCGCGAAAAAATTTATCACGAGCAGTTCAGAGCAAATATGTCTACCAACACGTGCAACCTGTTCTTATCTACTTTGAAAAGCACAAAATTCTGGAATGTAATCATCAAAAAATGTTTGATCAGAGGTTGCTACAACAATTTAAAAAATGTTTTTTTTTCTGCTTAGGTTTATGCTCACGTAAAAGAATTGAATTTAGTATCGGAAACAACAAAATGCAACATTTGAAATTTTTTCAATTCTTTTTTAAAAATTCTTCTTTTCAAGAGTTCTTGTATACTGTGAAAAGACAATTGAGTTTTAAAATAGATTCTTATGTATAAAGAAAGTTGTGATAAAAAGATATTAAATTCTGATAAGACAAAAATAAGGATTCATGGGTTGAAGAATTATGCTCATACACTCATTACATAGCCCCTTTTTTAGCTGCATAAGTTCTTAGAACAATTTAGACAAATATTCGCAATGCTCATCAAGTGATGTGCGTTCATAGGAAACAGTTCAGTCTGCTATCTAAAATGTTTAAAGTTACATGACAGACGGCCTTCTTCTATCAAGAATGCATTATCAATCACGACTTCCACGGCCTAAAAGACTATTTCACAAATCAATCAATTGCAAAAAAAATTATAAAATGCAGTTATGCTGTGAGTTTATCTAAAAATAGCGGTTTATAAAACAAACATTATTTTTGAGCTAAATCAGGATTAAAATTAGCTCAACGTCAACTAGTTTTTCAGCGTTAGCAATTCTCGTTTTTAAAACAATGCAAGCATTGCACAGAATGCGATTGATGGTTGAGGATACAGTGGAACGACAGGCGACTGAAAAAAATTTAAAAAGGTTTCAAAACAGGCATAAATGCGGTGAAAAAAACTTTGTATCTATGTTAAAGAAAGTGTCTGATTATATCATTTTGACTTATTTAAGTTAATTCTTTTAGAAAATTATGTGAACTTTTTTTATCATGTGAAACATTTGAAGATTAGGTAACAAAATTCGGTTATGCTTAATGAAGTTTCCCAATTTCATAAAATTGATTACGTATTCAAAGAAGCCAAAGAATTTGACTTCAAAATGGCGTGAAAAAAATCAGATAAATTTAAGGATTATTTTCTATTGGTTTCTTTTATCTGAATTCCAGGTAAAGAGACTCAAAAAGACTAATTTTTACTTATATTACTAAAATACTCAGTGGTAGAAGACTAGTCACAATACATATCTTCGTAATTTTTGCTCTGTGAAGCTCCTTCCATTTTGAATATTTCAGTAATATTGGTTTCGATATCCCTCCTACTCTAATTTTTTCAGCAGATTTATATTTAAGTAAGCAAATTTAGTTCAATTTTTATTCAAGTTTGGATATATTCGAATCTAGACTTTTCGATGAGTGTTTTTGGAGAGAATTCTTTTGTCAGATAAACTCTAAATTAAAGTCTAGCTATATATCAACGCTATATGAAGTCTAGCAAGTCAATTAAATGTCTAGAAAGATTCATAAATCAAACATACTGATTTATGTTTCAGGTACGAGTGAAACATCCACTGACCTCCTAACTCGTTAGATTGTTGGATTGTGAGGTTAATTCTGTGAGGTTAATCACTACTCGGGTTGACCCTTCTTGGCAGCCATATCCAAGAGTCATATAAGGTTCCATACTCGACATTTAAAATTTTTTGGCTGCCAAAATTTTTCAATTTTTTCGCGTTTCAGGGATTCCTTGGAGGGGTTAGCATAAACGTACAAAATGGACAGGACGCATCGCAATCAGTACTTTGTTAGTCTCTATTTCTCTTGCATATAATTGTTCCGACCCTCTTGAGGGGGGAGGAACTATATACTCAAATGGTTTTTTTTGTTCCGTGAATTTTCGCCGCTCGATATATTCATCGTAGAGAGTTGAGACTGATATCATTAGAAAGCTCGTCCAGCGTAGAATATGGAATTAAAAAGATTTTTTTAATTTTCGTTTTCTACAGGGAGTTATCGAGGTTTAAACTTCTGAGAAAAGAAGAGTGAATTCACGTTGTTTTTATTCACATTTTCCGGAATTTTTGCCTAAATTTTCGTCAATTTTGCTAAAATTTTATTTAATTTTTAAGAATAGTGTCGTTGATTTTATTTTTGAAGACGAACAAGTATTGTTGATTGATTTGATTTAATTTTTTTGGTCAAAAAATCTGGATAAACATTTCAAAATTTAGACTTTTTCATCAAAAACAGCACGAAATAAGCTATTTTAGTCCACTTTGATTAAATTTGCCGACAGTACACCCCCAAACAACACTCATACAATCTTTGTAGACTCAGAGGGGGGCTATTTCTACTTTAGAGTCCGCTGAGAGTGCAATGTAGTTAAAGCTTTGCCGTTTTTTGCTAACTTTACTCGTTGATTATCAAAAAAGCAGAATTTATTTTGAGTTTTCAACTAACAAATTATCTATATGTACAACATTTGAAAAATCAATTGTTCCTAACGGACAATAAGTATTAGCAGGGTTAGTTTTGGGGCATTTTTGGACTGTTACAATCCAAAAAAAAAATCGGGTTGGAATCAATCGGTCTTTTTTTTTTAAATAATAAAGAAGAGAACATATCAAATCAAAGCTCAGGAGTGATAGGTCCAACCAATTCGCTTGCTAAGCAGCTCCAAGCTAATGCATACATAACTTTTCAATAAATAATGGCTTAATTAAATTTTCCTCTGATTTTTTCTTAATTTGTTCAACTTCCAGCTTAGTGTCTGCAAAGAAAGACTGCTTCTTCTTTCTACTGATTTAACATTTATTCTCGGTTGTAGTTTTAAGCCTGAAGTTATTGTTTTCTGGCTTTGATACCACAAGATTTCAGATTTTTGTTTGTTTTGATATTTGCCAGTTTTTCACGTTTTCGAATTTTGTCACATTATCACATTATTGAGAGTTCTCATGTCACCTTATTAGCATTCAGAATACGGCACAATTGAACATTTTAAATTCTTGAGAGATATACATCATCGTTTTAACGGCCTCGACGCCTCTTTCTTGAAAAAGTCATTCGAATTTTTTTAATTTTGTCTCTAACTGTCATTTATACTTTGTCGTTTCGCTCGTATGAAATTTCCTGTACAGTGATAGCTTTCATTGGCTTTTCATGGAAGAATAGAAGAATCGATATTCTGATATTAGTAGATAGCTGATGGCTTTCATGACTTTGAAAACAATCCTTTTCCAAAATTTTTAAAAAAAAATTTTACTTCGCAATTCTGTTCTTTTTATGTTTCTTTTTGTTACCTAATCTCGTTAGTTAATTACAGGTCAAATATGACATTATGGGTGTCAAGGGAATAAAAGGGATTGGTGTCCCAAAATTTTTTTTTAAAGAATTTGTTATGAACTTACTGGCTTCGACACCGGTTTTTCACATAAAAAGTAAATTAATTTGATTTTTGTCATATTTGACGTTCTTTTTGTAGATGCAAGAAATATTCTGGATAATTACAGGTCTCGAGGTTTTCTTTTTCATGAATAAACGAACCTATTGAAATAGCTCTTTTTGTAATTAATGCCTTTCATGACATTGAATGTAATTTTGTGTCGAAAAAAAATTAAAAGTATTACATACTTTAGCACTTCGCTTTTTTGTCTACTTGTTACCTAGTCTTACTAATGAATGGCCACGTACTACATTATAGCTGTTTGAAGAAGGGGCAATCAGATATTTTTTGAGTGCCAAAATTTGGCTTGACGGTTTTGACAGCGTTTTCTGGCAAGTTTCAATTGAAATTTTGTTCTTTGTTGTTCTTTTTAGCCGCTTTAAAAAATGAATAAAGACAGTTCCTAATGCCCTTCTATAGAGGCAGTGGTAATCGTGAAATTGTGGTAATATTAATTGATTCCTAATGGTATTTATTACTTTGAAGTTAACTGTTTCAAAAAAATAATTAATTTTTTTACTTTACTGTTTTTGTTCTTTTTTGTATAATTGTTACCAAACATTTTTATGGACTGGTCGCATATGTTTTCTGGTGATTTATAAGTTATTTTTGTTTAGTTTTATGTTGATCTCGCGGTATGTTGACTTTGTTATTAAATTTAGTTTTTAAGAGGGACATAATTTTTTTGATGTAATTAACGTTTGTTGTTGTTGTTGTTTGATTTTGCTATTCGTCTTGACTCGCTTCCTTAATATCGACATATTACAGCAATCTAATGTATCAATTTTTATTCCACTGAGTTATTTGCTTTGGAGGCTATCTTATCGTTTATACAGAATTTTTTGAAAAAGACTTGGGTTTTTTTGGGATTCGCAAAAAATAATTTTTGGGTTTTTCTATCTGTTCCTCATTTGGTAGACAATTATGCCGAAATTGTGGATGGGCGGGGTCGGAACATTATGTGCCATCGCACATTACCGAACCGCCTTGTTGTTTTACGTCACAAAAACATAATGTGTATATTATGTGGCTTTGCATATGGTTGCCGAGAACCATAAACCAAAGTAATATTGCGACACGTTTTTAAACATTTCTTAAGAGAGGAAACCTCAACCAGGATTGCCTAACCACACACACACAAACACACACACACACACATATATATATATATATATATATATATATATATATAAATTTATGTATATATATATATATAATGAGATAGCTCATTTCAACCTCAGCACACTTCTTTCAAATTCGTACCACTTGAAAGCCTGCGCTTTGTTGACACTTTACAAAAAAACTCAACTTCCTTTTATAAACATAATGACCTAATTCTGTAAACATGGAAGCATGTTTAAATGTTCACTAGACTGGTACTGTTAAGTCCAATTTCACTCAAAAATAATTGTGGCAACAAATGTACAGCTCGGATAGTCGCCTAACTATAGAGTTTTGGAAACTTAGTTTCTTCCCTTTTTCTTCAAAGTCTTTGTTGTCTTTGTTATTAAATTTAGTTTTTAAGAGGGACATAAATTTTTTGATGTAATTAATGTTTGTTGTTGTTGTTGTTGTTTGATTTTGCTGTTCGTCTTGACTCGCTTTCTTAATATCGACATATTACAGCAATCTAATGTATCAGTTTTTATTCCACTGAGTTATTTGCTTTGGAGGCTATCTTATCGTTTATACAGAATTTTTTGAAAAAGACTTGGGCTTTTTTGGGATTCGCAAAAAATAATTTTTGGGTTTTTCCATCTGTTCCTCATTTGGTAGACAATTATGCCGAAATTGTGGATGGGCGGGGTTGGAACCTTATGTGCCATCGCACATTACCGAACCGCCTTGTTGTTTTACGTCACAAAAACATGATGTGTATATTATGTGGCTTTGCATATGGTTGCCGAGAACCATAAACCAAAGTAATATTGCGACACGTTTTTAAACATTTCTTAAGAGAGGAAACCTCAACCAGGATTGCCTAACACACACACACACACACACACACACACACACACACACACACACACACACACACACACACACACACACACACACACACAACACACACACACACACACAAACACACACACACATATATATATATATATATATATATATTTAAATTTATGTATATATATATATATATATATATATATATAAAATGAGATAGCTCATTTCAACCTCAGCACACTTCTTTCCAATTCGTACCACTTGAAAGCCTGCGCTTTGTTGACACTTTACAAAAAAACTCAACTTCCTTTTATAAACATAATGACCTAATTCTGTAAACATGGAAGCATCTTTAAATGTTCACTAGACTGGTACTGTTAAGTCCAATTTCACTCAAGAATAATTGTGGCAACAAATGTACAGCTCGGTTAGTCGCCTAACTATAGAGTTTTGGAAACTTAGTTTCTTCCCTTTTTCTTCAAAGTCCCGCGCAAGAAGGCAATTTGCACGCTACATTTATTTATCCCACTTTTTAAATGGAAAAATTTGCGATAGTGCGTATAAGCAAACATTTTCTCAACTTTTATTCAGTTTAACTTCCAAACTTAAATAAATAAAGTTTTCATTGCGAGCCTGAGGAAAAATTTCAATTCCGTATTATTGAAAGTAAGTTTTCAGTTTGTCACTCAACTTAGTGTCAACAAGCTGCGCTTGAATTTTGGAAGTTAATTTTTATTAATTTTTCAACTACTAAGAGAATTTCTTTTGTATTTTGGTATTCTAACGCACAGAGAAATATTGTTTAATGTATTTGTATCAATTCACGCTGGTTTATATACTCCGAATGAATACTACAAGATTAAGTCGAGTTTAAAGGAAAACTAACCGTCTATTATAGCGTTTGGAAAACAGCAATAATTTTCATACATTTATACACTTATAACATTTGATCTCAAAAAAATAAATTTATTTTGATAATACAGAACATGCAAAAAATAATTTTTTCTTGTTAAAACTTCAGCTTTTAACGTCGTTTCTGCATAAATATTAACAAATTTGCCATGTTTTTCAATTAACTTTTACACAATATTATCAGCATTGTTTATTAAACGAAACCGATGTTTTGTTAACTAATTTACATTTAGAGGCGTGTTTCATGGTTCACGTTTTGAGGAAAATTACAGATGTGTAATTGTGACGAAGTAAGTAAATCGTAACTTACATACTCAACAAAGCTCTTTTCCTATTTTGAACCAAAATTGTTAGTTATTATGAAACAGCCCCAGCCGAGGCCGGATCGTTATCGTACAAGATCTTGCAAGTCGATTGCTTTTCCTGCAAAATCTTGGAAAACAACTCTATATTTTCAAGTTCGTTCCGGTCTAGTTCTGCCCTCATTGGTTTCCATTGACGCATCCTTTTTTATTTTGTATAATATAACTGCTTCGTTTTGTGAGATAAATTGAAACAAAATATTGAATATCTGAATTTTAGTGAAATAAGGACATCTTAATTTCAGTCAGCCATGCATAAACCGTTACCGTTCCATTGAACGCTACTAACACAATTTGAGATAAAAAAATTTTTGTCCGGGATTTTTAATTTTGTCTAATTCATCTTCGGAGAAAATAATTTTAATAAAAGATCCTCAAAATTTATCTTTAAATATGCAGTCTCATTTTTCCTATTCTTCACTTCAATTTTAACATAAAAGCTCTTATATATATATATATATATATATATATATATATATATATTTATATATATATATATATATATATATATATATATATATATTTGGGACCGGCAAAGCGTTATCACTTTAATTAATTTGTGTTTGCTAAGAACTTATATAATTGCAACAATACAGCCCGGATCGAGGTCAAATGCAAGGAATAAGAAGAATTCTTTTCGCATTTCTTACATCTTTTTGCGGTGAATGCGGTGAATCGCGGAGAATTTTCTATTTTCACAGCGTTCTCAGTATTCTTACAAAAAACCTCTTACCTGCTCTATGTCTTCAACTCCTTATTCCACTCCGCCAACTGTCATTTACTGCTAGCATTTTTCTTGTGAATTTAAGTAAACGTTGGAATACGAATGCGGTTAATGTTTGTAAGAAATGCAGTGAATTTTGCGGTGAGTTTTTGAAGAAATGCGGTGAAATGTGGTGAATTGTTTTTTTCACCGCATTCACCACATTTACCGCATTTCTCACATTTTTGCCACAATAGTCGATGCCGTGAATTTTTGTAAGAAATGCGTTGAAATGCAGTGAAATTTTTTTTTCACCACATTCACCGCATTTCTCACATTAATTTGCCGCAAAAGTCGATGCCGTGAATTTTTGTAAGAAATGCGGTGAAATGCAGTGAAATGTTTTTTTTACCGCATTCACCGCAATCACCGCATTCACCGCATTTCTTCCAAAAAATTGCCCAAAAACCTCGAACAGGAGGTAATTAATGTCGGCCATGATGAATACAAATGCTGGAACACTTCTCGTAATATGCTCATTCTTACAACATCTTGAAAGATATTTAAAGATCTCCCAAGATAGCCATTCAAATTTACTGGGGAACCCATTGATATAATTAACTTGCCTCTGATAGTAATGTGGGTTTTGATTCGAATTATTATTAAAATTCAATCCATTTTGAAAAAACTTGTCTTAGCTGAGAAAAAAACTTATATAATTGAACGAATAGGAAATTTTTGAGTTTTGCGGCTTTGAAGGGCTTTTTGTGGACAAAAGTGACAGCAAATGTTTAATATTATCATTTCGTGTTATTGCTGACCACGGCGAAAAAATGGCCCCTCTATCATGGGCAGCAGTGGCGAAAGAAAACTTGAACTTTTTTCCGTACACTAAGAGATAGCTTATCTATTGACCTATTTAACTCTTGACAGTTGACACGTCTCCATAAATTGTGGTTTCTAAATGCTGTAACCGTGGACAACTGACAACTGTGATATTTTGGACCTGGTTGAAATTTAGCAAAGGAAATTGAGAAAAATAATGTCTCTGTTTTCTATATATTTTTTTCTTAAAATTGGGCATTGTGAACAAAATGGTAAATTATAATTGATGACGCATATCTGCATAAAGTTTTTCTTTCTGTCAGCTTTTCACTCACACTAACTTACATCTCTGTAGCGTTAGTTTTGGTTGAGAACATTTCTAAAAAATTGGAATTGTTTAATTTAGTTTAGTTATTCTTTTCTCTCATTTTTTACTGATCGACATATTCGTCGTAGAAGGTTGTGAGCGGTATCATCAGAAAGGCCGTTAAAGTTGTTTTTGATTTAAGTTTTTGAACGAAGTTATTGACGTTTAAAATTTTGTGAACAGTTGACTGATTTCCGTTGTTTCTGTTCAGATTTTCCATATTTTACACAATTTTTTGCCTTTTTGTATACAAAATGTTAAAAATGTTAAAGATATTGTTTCCGAGTTTAATTCTGAAGATGGAAGATTGTGTTTGAGCTGTTTGACCCAATTTTTTGGCTAAAATTCAAGCTAAATTTTTCAAAATTCAAAAGACTTTTTGTTTTTGGTCTGTATTTGTTGTTTGGTTTTGTAGACGCACGACATATTATAGAAAATGACAGTTCTCAAGCTCTTAATGTTGAAATACGAAAGAGCGATAAACAAATTAAATGTTTCAGATGTTATCTGATGGTTTTCATTATTTGGAATTATTGGCTCTCAAAAATATAGACGTAATTTTTAACTTTGCCGTTTTTGTTCTTTTTTGTCTACTTGTTACCGGGCCTCGTTAAAAGCAGATCCCATTTTTTTTCTAATGAAGAAAAAATTCATAAATACGACAGGTTCCATCTGTCCCTTTAAATGTTATTATTAACTATACTAAGTGATTTTAGTTGAAAGCTGCTTCTTAATTCATACACCAATTCAATAGAATAGAAAATTTTTAGAAAGTCCACTCTCTTCCTAGTTTGGTAGACAATTGCCTACAAAAAGAAACGCCATTACAAAAAAAGTGAACAAATTGATGTTAGTATTCCCTCAGAAAAAAGTCAAGACCTTGATACGTATTCTATTTTCAATCAGTAATCTGAAATGACAAGAATAAATGAAACTGCGCGCTCAGAAAGAAGTCATTTGTCTCGTTAATTTAGAAGATAATAGGCGAGTAACGTTTTATTTAAAAGAAAAAATTTTTGATCGGGTCTTTTTTCTGCTAATTACTCAACTGTTTTTAGTTTCAAGAAATCTTTATTTTTATATTATAATTTTTAACTTAAAATTTTTGTGTAGACTGTGTAGGATGAAAAGTAGTTGGTTTTTCAAGTGGTCTTTAAGACAAAATTCACCCACAGATATCAACTATTTATAGGAAGTCTAAAACATCAAGAACTTTTGGTACACTTTGTTCTTTTTCCATCGAAGAAAACGATGAGAAAAATCTCACATGTTACATCAAATCACCAGTGATAATCAATGTAAATTTGCTGTCCGTGAAATTTTTTAAGATTGGCGGTTTTTAGCGGTGAAACTTAAGCGGTGAAAATAAAAAATGCGCTGAAAACCACGAAAAGTACAAATTTCGATGCATATGTTGTCCATAAAAATCATTGAATCTGATTTAAATTCACAGGGAATATCAATGAAATTAGTCAGAGATAGCGCAGTGGAATCAGGAGTTGTTGCCATGGAGGAGGGAGAGGTTCAAAACCGTGTGCGGAAACTTCGTTCTTTGTAAAACATCCGGTGAATGCGGCAAAAAGAAAATTTTCACCGCTAAAACCGCAAATCTTTACAAAAATTCACCACTTAAAACTGCAAATGTTCCAAATATTCACTACTTTCACCGCATTCATCGGATAAAGATGTGGGCACTTCGCGGTGAAATATATTTTTTGCAGCAATTCATTGCAATTCTTGCAATATTTTTTCGACAAAAACTCGACCCGGGCACTAGGGTTGAATATTGGTCTAGTATTTGGGCACTTGAGGAGACAAAACGAAAGCAGATAAGGGTAGAATTATGAGAGAAGGCTGTCTCTTGGCCAGGCAGGAACACTTTTTCAACACCGATCTCCTGAAAGCTCTCCGTGATTTTGTTATGCGCAACGTGAACTGTTCTGAAGTTGATAATTTAGGGCTCTTCAGTTTTTTTATTTATTTTTTATATCTTTCATCTCTTAAACAAACACCAAATTATGCATCCCACAGATATAAAACAAACAACATCAGAGTGTTGGAAATTAAAAATTCACAGCCAAAATTAAATCATGCTGTTGAATCGAGAGCCCGGAAAAAGTCTCCGAACCGCTCACATCTCAGCCCACGCCCCTCCCCTTCCCCTCCCCCTCGCCCTTCCCCAAAAAAGCACACAAACACATACACATACTACAGAACACACAAACATTCAATTGAATTTTATCAACAGTACAAAAATATGCGAAACCCACAATTAGTCTTTCGATAGATCTCTAAAAACCGAAGAGGGGGGGGGGGGTTGTCGGCGGTGGGATCTTTCCTTATTTCCACGAAACCTTAATATAAATAATAGGAAAAGAGCTTAAGACAATCTTATTGAGTCCAGATATCTGAGGAGCTTCCATTGTCTGGCTCGTGCTGAGAACTACTAGTTTACTCGATAAGCCTGTAGAAACGACTCCTAGCAACGAGTAACTTCCAAGATGTCTGGCGTTGGATCCGACCAGATTCCTCTCAGCTACCAATCGACCAATGTTGGGGCGGACAGTACAGAAGGACAGTCATACGTGAGTTTTGTTTTCAAATATCTGTTTGTTTCGAATATCATTTTTATTCATTATATCATTTATCTCTGACTGATGGCACGATACCAACCAATTCTATTAGAGTTTTGTTTTTACTCAGACAGAAGTTTCCAGGCTAAGGTCTCAGACCTAAGTGACCTCAGATCAGAATCTTCTCAAATGGTGCATACACGGCGTGTGTATCGTTCACTCGTGCTACATAGCCTGGCAAAAAGTTCGAGCACGAAAGTACGGTTAATGGCCCGCAAATTGTAATATTAGTAGTCATCACCGACTTAGATGGGTCAGAGGTGTTTTGAGATTGAGATTGTCTGATCAGAGGTCATTTCAGTCGGAGAAGATCTGATCAGAGGTTATTTGGGTCCGAGAGGATCTGATTAGAGGTCAATTGTGTCTGAGAAGATCTGATTAGAGGTCAATTGGATCTGAGACGATCCAATTAGAGGTCAATTGGATCCGAGATGATATTATTAGAGGTCAATTGGGTCTGAGAAGATCTGATTAGAGTTTATCTGAATCTGAGATGATCTGAATAGAGGTCAAATGAGTCTGAGATGATCTGTTTAGAGTTCATTTGGGTCTGAGATGAACTTAATAGAGATTATTTGGCTCTTTAACGGTCTGATTAGATGTCAATTGGGTCTGAGAAGATCTTATTATAAATAATTTGAGTCTAAGATGATATTATTAGAGGTCATTTGGGTCTGAGAAGATCTGATTAGAGTTTATCTGAATATGAGATGATCTGAATAGAGATCAAATGAGTCTGAGATGATCTGTTTAGAGTTCATTTGGGTCTGAGATGAACTTAATAGAGATTATTTGGCTCTTTAACGGTCTGATTAGATGTCAATTCGGTCTGAGAATATCTTATTATAAATAATTTGAGGCTAAGATGATCTGATAAGAGGTCATTTGGGTATGAGAAGATCTTATTAGAGTTTATTTGAGTCTTAGAAGACCTGATTAGAGGTCAATTGGGTCTAAGATGAACTCATAACGTTGCCAATCCTAAAATTTGAGCAATAAATTTTGCTTGCTAATGTCAACTCACCATGTTTTAAGATTAGGCGTTATACGCTTTCGTGGACATCAGTGACACAAAAAGGAGAATATTTGTTTTTTTTTGTCACTGTTGTCCTCAATTTCACAATATTTCTCCCACACAAGAACGCGTGAAAAAATGTTGTCACTCGTGACCGCAAACAGAGACTCCGCAGAATTTGTAGGATTGGCGATGTAGTGCTTTTCAGAGGTTCTTTGGGTTAGAGAAGATCTGATCAGAGGTCATTTAGGCTTGGAAGGGTCTGACCAAATTTCATTTTTTTCTGTGACCTTCTGTGTATCGTAGACTCGCTATGAATGGACTGAAATAAATGCAACATTGTCCTCATTGTGTGATACAGTTTCTGAAATGTTTTTTTCATATTTGTTTCAAGTTCTTTACTATTTTATTATGAAAACCTTAAAAGTCAAGCCGTGTCGAGATCAAATAATGTTCTCCAGCAAAGGGGCTGTTCAAGTTTGCGGTACAAAAGGATGTATGTAAAATAACAAAAATTGCATGTGGACCGTTTGGTATGTGACAAAAAGCACAAAAAAGTTGATTGAAGTTACTCATTTTTTTTTCGGGAAATCAGGAAATCAGTTCTTTAGTGTTAATACATTGGTACGAGTTTTTCAGACAAGATTCCCAGTACAAGTTCACCCCAACCGCCTTTGCTCAATTTTTACCATATAGGGAAATCGAAAAAGACGTCCCTATTAGTTCAGTGAATTCCGAGAATTCCAGAACTAACGCCATTACGAGGTAATTAAAAACCATTCTGTTGGAATAATGTTTATTTGCTTTTAAAATAAATAAATCAACATGTACCTGTAACTAATCCAACAACATTCAATTCAATTCATTTCAATTCTGGACTTTAAAACCCGACATCCTTGCATTTGCCAAATAACCATTGGTAACTGCTTGTTCAGTAGTCCGGAAATCCAGGAGGAAACACAAAAGTCTGGTTAAGCGCTCCCTTCGTCTTCAACGGTCTGGACAAAACCGGCTCTCGATCTGGAACCACAGTCCGGGTACCGGTCGTACTTTTTTTCAAAATGATGTACAGTTAAATGTGAATGCATTTGAAGTAGCAAAAAAAATGAAAATTAATTGTTCTTATTACTTTCATGATTTGGGCGCTAGTATTTTATCTAATTCATAACCACGTTATAAGACTGTTCCACTTAGCAAGCTGTTTGTTCATACGAATCTAACACTCAATTGCAGTAACTATATTTTACAGAATTGATAAATTTAACAACATATAAATTGGAAATATCAGAATTGAACAAGTGACCTCGAAAAGTGTGCAGTATTGGTTATCAAACATCTAAAAATTTACCAGTATACGTCAACGTGAATGAAAGTTTCGGTCAGTTCGACAATACCTCGAAAAATTGTTATAAATCTCTAATTAGTCTTCAGCGTTGAATGCGGTGGAAAAAAGTCCAACAAGAAAAAGCGCAATTCTTACAAAATATTACAATTTACTAATGAATTGAAAATCTTGTGCTCAACTATGAAAGTTGTTTATTTCCTGAGCCGTGACGAAAATATTCACGACCGACAACAAGAATTCCTAATTTACACACAGTAACGGGTTTGTAGTTAATCCCTTGAACAGTTTATCGACAAATAGATGATTGGTGGCCCAATAAAATCAGGGGTGCCTACGCAGAAGGACATTTTGGTTCGTATCTTGGATCCTAGCGTTGTTTTTGGATGAGCTATGTTGGTTGTCCTGAAGAAAGTTATCACCAGAAATTGCACGTCTTAAAGCAATTCATGCTATAATTTGCGGCCGCTTGGGGGTAAAATGTTTGTTTCACGGTTGTTCACCTCAATTTTTACATTATTTACATTTAAAGCTCTTACCTGGCTTAGACGCTTTGAAATAATTATCTTAGAGTTGAGAATGTTTCTGTCGTTGTTTGAATTTGACTTGAACAAAATCGTTAATAACTTAAACAATTTTTTCATGGATGAAGTAAAATTGCTATTTGCTTAGTTTGCGAGGAAAAATTTTTTTGTCTTAAAACACAATGATAAATCAAAAACTGTTAAAAAATGAGAAATTTGAAGCCGTAAGATCAAGGCGGCATTTTAACATGAACAGAAAAATGAGAGTGAAAACAATGCAATCAGTGTAAACTGAAAAAAATAAAAATGGCTAAACTTTGCAAAACAGTCAAATTATGATACAGCATAAATTTCTCTAAGAACATCCCGGTACCAATCTCAAATCAGTTAAATTGACCTTAACTCAGCTGATTTGTCAAAAAAGCATTCAAACGAGATCTAAATTATAACCTAAAAAAATAATGTCATCATCGCTACCGAAAATATCGTGGAAAGTGTACAACTGCCGATGCCTTAGAATTGGAAGAGTTTTTTTTTAAATTGTTTTTTATCAAACTATAACTCAAAACTCCTAGATTTCCTTAGACAACGGTCAATGAAAGCCAGCAAAAATTGATGCTTAAAATTTGTAGAATGCAAACCATAACAAAAACAAAAAAAGCGAAGCAGAAAAAGAAAAACATTAGCATTTTCATTGATCCAAAACTTTCAGTCATAGATCAATATTCAAAAATTCAGAGCCAAAAAAGAAGAGCAGCTCCGTTAAATCAGTTTTTGCCCAAAAGAAAGAATATAATAAGCTATTTTATCTGCTTATTTAAGCTCTCCGTTAGTTTTCTTTATAGGCTAAATTGACAAAAAACAAGAATAAATGAAAATTTTATGCAAAACACCAGAGTTGGGAATAATGAAATTGCATAGACTTTTGTCAAAACCTTTTTGCCCATAAAAGGTTGTGTGATATATGTACAGCATAATAAGAAAACGGAGAGCAAAAAAATTCTCCTCACACAAACTACTGATAAGCGAAGATCTAAAAGATATTCTGCACATGTCACTGTGAATTGAAATTTCGGTCTGTTCAAAACATTTTTTATAGATTTCTTGGTTGACTTTAATTTTAAATGGGCTGGAAGAAAATCAAAGAGAAGAAGCACAGTTCCTTCATATCCGTGGCGCATATTTTTGAAGCCTTCAAAATTTAAAATGAGTTGAAAATCTTAGGTTCAGCTGTAACAATTGTTCAATTCTGAGCTGTGATAAACGATCGTGGCCAATATCTGGTAATCCTAATTTATTCATAAAAACGGGTTTGTAGTTTATCTTCTGAAACATTTATCGAAAAATAGATGTTTGGTGGCCCAAAGAAAGCAGAAGCGTCCTTAAAGGAGGATATTTTGGTTCTTATCTGTTGGTTTTGTCATTAGAAACTGCACATCTTACAGAAAATCAACATTAGAAACTGCACATCTTACAGAAAATTACACTTTAGATTAGGGCCGCTTGGGTGTGAAATGTTTCTTTCACGGTTGCTCAACTCATTTTTTATTTTCTTCACATTTTCAAAAACTTCGACCTGGTTTAGGCGCTTTGAAATAATCTTCTTGGAAGTGATAAATTTTTTGTCGACATTTGATTTTCGTATGAACAAAATTGTCAATATCTTGAACATTTTTATTCATCGATGAGTAAGAATTGTTTTTTGCTTAGTTTGCGATGAATTGATTTTGGGTCTAAAAAAATCGCAATCAATCAAAAACTAAGATAAAATGAGAAACCAAAAGGCATACGGTCAAAAGAGCATTTTACCAGGAGCTGAAAACAAGGCAATCAGTGTATGCAGGAAATACTATAAATGGCTAAATTTTGCAAACATTCAAGTTTTGATACCGCACAAATTTCTCTACGGCATCCCGTTATTAATTAAAAATCAGTTGAATTGAAGTTAACTAAGGTCACAAATAAAAAAGCATTTAAACAAGATCTAAAATGTCACCTATAAAACATACTGTCATATTTGCTGGATAAAAGATCGTGGAAAGTACATAACTGTCGATGCAGGAGGTTTGGAAAAGTATTTTTTAAAAAAAATTTTCATTATAAATAAATAACTCAAAAGTCCTAGGTTTCCTTTGACAAAAGCTAGCGAAAGCCAGCAAACACAGATACTTAACGTTTGTAGATTGTGTTTTTTACATTATAATAACCAAAAAAAACAAAAGCGAAGCAGAAAAAGAAAATTTTGCAGTTTCTATGAACCCAAAATTGCAGTCACATATCAAAGTACAAAAACTGAGAGCTAAAAATGACGAGAAGCTTAGTTAAAGCGAATTTTTTTCTCATATGAAGAGAATTAAATGTTCTTGTATCCATAATGAATTGAAACACCATAATGAGTTGTTTTTTCTTATGAGCTGAAATTGACAAAAACGAGAATAAATGGATATTATTAAGCCGAAATCCATTGATTTTGAATAATGAAATTGGGTAGAATTTTGCGAAACCTTGTTGCTCGAAAATTTTTTGATTTGTGTACAGTGTAATAAAAATCGGAGGATAAAAAAGCTATGCCTCACACAAAGTGTTAATTTTGGGCAAAAGAGATGGAATAGTTGACAGGCTTTTTTGTTCTATTTGATGCTAAAAGTAATGTTGCTTGAATTTTTTTCTGACGGCATTGTAAATGTGAGAAATAATTTTTTCGATTGGTAATTGTTTTCTAGAAAGAGAGGTTTTTCAAAGTTTTAGGACCAATTAAATCATCTTTTTGGCGGAAATTATTTCGAAATTAATTATTTAAACCATTAATTTTTGAAAGTTGTTGTTTTCGAGCTGTATGTTTTGTTGGCTTCAAGGAAGCAAAATTTATGTTTTATACCAGGTTTACATGCTTTAGTATTTATGTTTAATTCAAATGCTAAGAAACAATTTTGATAGGAATGTTTTTCAAGAGCATTCATTCTAATTTTTTCTTTGTAATGTTTCAACCGTGATGACCGATTGGGTATTATTTCTTCTTATTATTTTTCTGTCTCCAATAGAACAGCTGGGAACCTGTCCTTAGTTATCTTGTTCAACCTGCCGCTGCAAAAATTTGTCTAACTTGCTGCACTCAGAACATGCCTCTGCATAAACTAATTTCGCTAACCCAATTGCACCCAGAAAAGACAAATTTCACACCATCTACAGAAATAGATCTCTTCCAACAAGTATTTATTTTTCATTTACAGGTTAAAGCCACCTTAAAAATAAGTTTCAATGTGACGCAGATGACTAAACAAAAGACGTAGTAAACGCGGTAATAAAAAACGCCATTGTTTGTACAGATGTCACCCCAGTGGACTGCGAAAAAAAACTAGCCGTGACGGAACTTCAAATTAAAAAGTCCCAGCAAAAATCCAACAGGAACAGTAACCTAAAAACGTAGAGACGTGAACAGGTAAGTGGCAATTCTAGTTCCCACAAGAGAGAGAATCCGTCAGTTTTTTAGAAAACATCCTCCAAAATAAATTGCAAAACAAAACCTGGTTCAAATGTGACAAGACAGTCTCATAACGCAGCCACAATTAATGACGACTACTGGTAGCAATTAGAAAATACAGGATAACCTAAATTTTTGTACGCATCGGTGCAAAGCGCGGTAAATTTTTGACAGAGAAAGACCTCGATCTCTTGTTTTTATGCTTAGATCAGGTTAGATTCAAAACTCTCGCACTAAGCATCCTGCAATGAAATTAAAAACACTTGTATAACACTGTTTTGTTAATATCACCATGAAATGATTAAAAAACTATTATGGCATTATAGTACCTAAAACCAAAAGTCAAAAATCATCAAACGAACAAAAAATGAATCGCCTGCGCAGACACCAATCCTTTGAATTGGGAAAGAAATAAAAAAAATCACCTAAACCTAAATGGAATGCTAAACAATCGAGTTGAATAACCTTGTAAACAACGAAATTTGCTCAATAAAGATTATCCCTAGCCGGCAGATCTAGAAGTCGGAACCAACCCGTACCTAACTCTAAGTGCGTTGCAGTACCGGGCCAGCATAAATGCACTTCATCATCATTACGGAATTATAGACTGATTCATTTTATTGACCTTTCAGACTTGCGTTTAGTCTGATTATTTAAAGGTCAGACTTGGGCCGAGTGCAAAAATAAAGTTCCCTATGGGGATCGAACCCACAATCTCCCGATCCCTAAAAGTTTGTTCTCCTTTTTGCGCCACCATGATTTTTATAATCTGTCTTTTGCGCCATTAATATACCTTTGAAAGAATCAAATTTCGAGCGAGAAAGCGAGCAAATTATATTACATGGGAGACAGTTGCCCAGTACTGATTTACAATTGGAGTTCGATACGGGAAAAAAAACATCAGTCTGCTGCCATATAAGGGGGGAAAATACAGGTATACGGATCTTCGATCAAGTATAGCACAAACGCCGATGAATAGATTTGCAGTCTTTTTTTCCATACATCCTGTCAAAACAAATTCACGAAATAACACATGTCAAAGTTCCGGAAATTAGAATTGTATCGATCAAGTTTTTGGCAAGAAGTTATTGAACAACTGAGTAAAGGTTGCATACATTTCAAATCAACGAGGGTAGACAACGGGAATGTGGCTTTGAGCTCAACAGAAAAGTTAAATAATAATCAGCAATTTGATCAGAATGTTTGGATCAGAATGACTAAATGCTTTCAGACAAGGAAAAATAAAAAGAGTTTAGATTTTGTACCCTAAGCACGGCCAGCTAAGCACAGCCAAAGATCCAAGCTAAGCACGGCCAGTGAATGAAAAGTTTGTCAAGCAGTTATTTTTACAGAAAGCTTTAATGCCATAATTACAAATTTAAGAGAAAGTTTTCATGAAGAAAGAAAGGATTTCTATTTCATTTAAAACGATTCAAAATTGAGAGACCAGAGATTGAGAAAAGAAGTGCACGAACAGTTACAGGTCATGAAATAAGCAACCTTTAATAAAACTGAAATGAAAAAACCTGAAAGGGGAATACATTGGACATTTTTTCATCATTCTTATTTGAAAAACATTCCTATCTGAAAAAGTTTGGGCCCAAATTGACAATTCAAAAATATTCTCAAAACAATTGGTTGAGAAGGAGAACAAACTAAAACATAGATCTAATAATAATAATAATAATAAATTGTTTTCGGAACAGACAAACAAAAAAATGTATATATTTTTACACTTTTTGTATACACACTTACTGAACCGAGAGAACACCAAAAGGTAGTGTTGCCTCGTCATGTGGTTCCTCATAAAGCAGAAAATTTTGCGTCTTGATTTATTTAAATCATTTAAGTATTGTTGGCGTTAAATTGAAGAAGGTGTAGCAATACAATTTCAAGAATAATACGGACTTCAAGGTATCACCAGAGTGCCCTGTTCGTCAACAGGGAAAAAGTAAATTCAATAAAAGCAAATAAGAGCGCTTATATTCTGAAAAAGAACCAACAAAATTCGCCATAAGAATATGAGAGACCAAAGAATTGAAAATGAGAACGGAAAAACTAAACGGATATCATTAAATAGTGAAGAAAATGGCAGAATTTCTTTCTAACGAATATTAACGGTTTTCGATGCCAAGCTTTTTAGAGGAAGTCGTTTACTTTTCTGCCGCATGCAAAATCAAAACACGATCCTCCGCGCTAATTTGGTTGTCTGTTAATGCGCAAAAAAAGCAAATTAAATAATTTTTCGTTACTATATAACTAGTTTATCAATTGTCAGATACTATTGTATATCTCGGAATTACTTTTTTGGATCTTTTTCCGTTGGTGCCCCCGAGTTACAGAACACGTGCCATTCTTTTGTAAATCATAAAAAAAAATTCTTGTAATTGCGTCGGGGGGACGCAAGTAATTTGCACCCACTAAGCTGGGGGCACAAACGGTATAGATCCCAATTCTTCACCAACTAGATTCTTTATCATTTTCTGTTTCTGCAGTTTCCTTAGTCGTTCAACTGAAAAACCTTTATTTCCAATTGAGGAGTAAAAGTCGGGGTTATTCGCTGCAGATTTCAGTGATCGTTCGCTCAGGTCAGACACCATTTTCTATTTTTTTATTTTCTTTTCGAAGTTCTTTTTAAAAATAAGCTCTTAGAATCAAACTTTTTCACTTTTCAGCTAAGCTCAACTTGCAAACATTTGTAATGTTCGTTCAAACGCTTATTTCAATTCAATTCAATTTCTCCAAGAGCTCCAAGTTTTTTCGGCAAGCTCTCCCATGAACTACAAGCTCTCACATGAGAATGGAAATTCACGAAATAATATTGCAGTAGTTAGAGCAATCAAAATCTGACTGCAATACGAGAACAAAACTTGTTAGCAACGGTTATAATTGTATACTATTAACTTAAAAATTTCATCTGGTAATCATATTATATATGTACATAACGTGCATCTCAGAGCAACTTGGTGCTTTTTAAGTTGATATCTAAATCAAAATGAGTTTTCAATTTTGCCTTGACCTAACTTTCAATGAATATCCTTACTGATTCAGAATAATTTCAGGGAATTTTCGTTTTCAGTACTGATTCAGGAATTTCAGGGAAGTTTTCGTTTTCAGTACTGATCCAGAAAGATTTCAGAATATACTCTGCAGTGATTTTGATGCGTTGTAAGTTCAGTTGATTCCATCCATTGAAAATTGGGTGAGAGGCTAATTATGTTCCTTCTTTGTCACCAGAAGGCGATTAAATTTCATGAAGCGGGGAAAAACTGAAGAACTGGATTTAATTGGCGTCTTTGGGTCCCAAAATTCCCCCGGATGTTTCACGCCTCGAGGCTTCAAATAAATTTCCATCAAATTCAATCTATTTGCTTTCGTACAGGTGCGCAACGCGCAGATTTAATTTAGTGTAAAAAATTTAACTGTGCTTCCTTTCTTATTTTCAGCGCGGGCGATTGAAAATTTATTCAATCATGCAATTTTGTTCATTTTATGCCGAACTTAATTAATTGGTTGGTTACGCAATCTTTTTTTCAACAAAAAGCTGATAATCAATTCACGAAAAATATCTGAACGAATTTTAATCTTCCTTTTCAAGGCCATTAAACTGACAGTTAATTCAAGCTAATATATTAAGATCAGAAATTATTTCTTAGCTTGACCAAATTTTTGAACAGATTAACATTATTTTTTGAGCAAACAGACCGACAAAACTGACAATTATGACAAAATTTTGACAATAATGACAAAAAAAACCATACCATTCGAAAATCTTTTGTAAAATACTTTTAGGTCTTCTAATAAAAAAAAGCTCTTGGATTTAATAGGCTAAAAGTTGACCAAAATAGAAAATCAGTTTTAAAAATGGGGAAAAACGGGCATTAAAATCAGGACAAAATAAAAATTTGGTCGGTTTTTAAAATCACGCAAGCTTATAAAACAGTACGCAAATGTCGGGGCGTTGTCTAAATCTTTTATCTTATTGCAATTTTAAGGAATTCTTTAGCCCAAAAAATGCGACTTCATATTTGAAAAAAAATTAAAAATATGTAGTTTAGGGCTCGGGGCTCAAGGGTAGTTATGCTGCCTAATGAAGTACAGAAGATTATGGCCCACATACATTTTGGGGAGAGATTAACCCAAATAGTTCAGCTTTTCAATCTTCAGCTGTCTTATTAGAGGTTTAGCATTTCCAATGACTATTTAGAATGTAAGCAAAACCTATATGCATTTCAAAACTGAACTAATTTGTTTATCCTTATTGTTTTGTGAAAAATTTTACAGCTGATTAGTTTCTTTTCTTTCTGTGGTTGTCTGTCATTTGTGGATGAGGGGAGGCAGTGAGGGAGGGGGGGTGGGGGGGTTGGGGTGGGGTGATGAGAACAGATTGTGTCTGGTTCAAAAAATGTAGGTTTCCCTCCATTTTGTTGTAGGATTATCATAAACTATTTCTTCAAACACTGTTCTCAACTCAAAAATTATAGTTAATAAACAAAACTTATGACAATAGAATAACTGTAATTCTTTTTTGAGAGAAAGCTGAATTGATTTTTGAGAATAAAAATTCAAAAAAAACTTGGTATAATTACCAGGATTAATAGAAAAAAAAAACAGATTTTATTTGCAATAAAGTATTTCCATATTTTTTCAAATTTTAAGGAGAAATTCTGTTTCATTTATTTTATTTCTTCGCTGATTATTCGGCTTACTGACCAATTCGGCTGACTTGTCAAGTTAAGTGGAAATAAAGATAGAATGGTCTTAAGATCCTGGCTGGGTCTATTGTCGCACAGTCTTTTCACACGACGCTTTTAGAAGGGCAATTTTGTGAAGGGTCATGTCTGCACAAAAGCACACCCAACTGCTCAACGAAAAATAAAGAATGGTGTAGAAATAGAAAAAAATTAAAACAGAGCGTCACTTTAAGAGAACATCAATATAGCCGAAAAAAGTCACGGAAATTTGTAGGTAGAGGTCCTATTCTTTTTACTTTCTAATTCATAATTTAGTTTCAGTTTTTTTACCACAGTATGTCAAAAAAAATTATGATTGGGCCCGATTTTTTTTCTCGATAGGAAACAGGGAAACAGGCCTAAAGTGTCTGGGACTGTTTTGTTCGGACACGGTTCTCCGATAAATTAATTGTTTTTCAATTAAATATCTTTAAATGGTTTAAACGTTATGCTTTTGGATCGTTCGGCTTGGGGATATCAAATAAAAGGATAGAGCTCATTTTCATTCCACTCAACTATGAAAGCATTAAAACATTGGAAATTGGAACATACAATCCACAGGTCTCTCGCTGAAAAATCGAAATGAAGCTACCAATCGATAAAAAGCAGTCCTATTAGACGAAGTGTAAACTGACAGAAACTTTGAACCTAATTCTGGTTTATAGCTATTGATAAACAATCTTGAAAATGTAGTTTTTTTCCATCAAAATTAAGATTATGAACGCAGAATTATTATCAATATTTTTGTGGAAAAAAATGAAGAATTCCGTTGTTTTGAAGACAGATTCGGCGGAAAATCAGGTTAAATTTTAGAAAGAATTAAACTAACTGCAAAATTAATTAAATTAAAAAAAACATTTTAAATAAGAATTAATTTACGATCAGTTTCGTTGATTTAATTGGAAGTATAAAATTGGAAAAAAAATCAGCTTACGGTCATTTTCGTCTATTTCAATTGTCGGCCATATTTGACCGAATTTCGGCAGAAATTTTAGCAAAGATAGAAAGAGGGGGAATTCAGAAGCTGGGTCGATCAACATTATAACAAACTCATTTTTTAACCCAACTACTACCTTATTTGTTACCCTCACAGCTAGTAGTCCTCCTAGCTTTCCTTGTATTGTTTTCCATACACAATCATTCTCCCATTGCCAACCCCGCACCTCATAACCCGCCAACCTCAATCTCATTCACACCCCCCCCCCCCGCCCGCCCTCAGCCTTATCCCAAAAATACTAAGTTAGTTGCGCGCTATATGACTTATATAAAATAGTAAGTGTGCGCGTGTGTTGCAACACATACTGCGACGGTTGTAGTATATTTCATCTTATTGTTTTTCAATTCAATTCAAACTAAATTTGATTCAATTCATTTCTTTTGACTCCATTTGGTCGTATTATTCAGATCATTTCTTTTCAATTTGACCCTTTTATCCACTTAAGCAACACAAAATTGAGATTGATTACTCCGAATCTAAATTAGCTCTCTCTGTCTTTATTTTATTTCCGCAATTTATGAACGGTCAACCGGAAGCAAAGTTAGCTCGTTACCGAGGTATTACTTTACTATCTTCCGATAACGCAAATAGTTGTTAAATACAGCCCCCGCCCCCTCACCCCCCCCCCCCCCGCCCTTCGTTCCCCCATGCCATTTTTGTCATCTGACTAGCCCGCATAATACCCAAATTTCTAGAACAGCAGATCTTTAAATAAGTGGTTAAAAAATAAATTAAGCAGCAAGATGAAGATGAAGTTGGAAAACAGATTTTTCAGACGGTTAATAAGATTTGTGTTTTTGACGTCTCAAATTTAGTTGCGTAATTATATAACCTATTCGGAATTTCTTTTGTTACATTTCATCGCCCGCAGATATTTCCCCCATTGTTAACTGAGGCTTGTTCTTAAATTTTAACCATTGCTTCAATTGCTCTAAATTGACTTTTTATATACCTGATAGCGATTGCTAATCTTATTATTAACAAGTTTCAAATTCTAGCTCATTGTTGAAATCATTGCTCCAACCTGAAATTTATTTTGGGTTAGGAACTTAAAACGGTTT
Organism: Convolutriloba macropyga; assembly: GCF_964194025.1. NCBI lineage: Eukaryota > Metazoa > Xenacoelomorpha > Acoela > Convolutidae > Convolutriloba > Convolutriloba macropyga. The sequence goes on from NC_134468.1 coordinate 82,931,795, forward strand.
TTCCCCGAATTTAGTTCCGGCCGATCGATACAGTATTAATACAAGATTGACATCAGAGAGATACAAATTGGACATCATTGGAGCTGGTCTTTGCACGATCTGTAAGATCGTGCAAGATAACCATTTTTTGCAAAAATCTTGGAAGATCTTGCAAGATAACCATCTGGTCTTGACAAGGGTCAGTCATAAATGAGTTTTTCTTCAATTTTTGATTTTTCAAGGAGAATAATAGGCTCAACTTTCTATGGCCTTATCATGCTTCAAATTCGTTCACATATACTCAAAATGAATACCTGTAAAATTAAAGAATAATCTCTTCAACTGATAAGGTTCTAATTGATATACTATGTTAAGTTTAGGGAACAGCTCAGATCGAATGAAGTATTAAATAAAAATAACTATCCCGTTAAGGGATCTGAAAAAAATATCGGAAAAAGTAAAAAAAAATTTAACTGAGAAATTTGTTTTCCTCATACTCAAAAAATTTTCAAACTCTCAGAATGATTGTAAATACTTATATAACCTATTCGGAATTTCTTTTGTTACATTTCATCGCCCGCAGATATTTCCCCCATTGTTAACTGAGGCTTGTTCTTAAATTTTAACCATTGCTTCAATTGCTCTAAATTGACTTTTTATATACCTGATAGCGATTGCTAATCTTATTATTAACAAGTTTCAAATTCTAGCTCATTGTTGAAATCATTGCTCCAACCTGAAATTTATTTTGGGTTAGGAACTTAAAACGGTTTTTCCCCGAATTTAGTTCCGGCCGATCGATACAGTATTAATACAAGATTGACATCAGAGAGATACAAATTGGACATCATTGGAGCTGGTCTTTGCGAAACTGACTCCCCCAGTCGACAACGAATGGTTATCTTGTAAGATCTTGCAAGATTCTGGCAAAATCTTGCAAGACGATACATCGTCTTGCAAGATTTTCTTCCAAAATCTTGCAAGATCTTGCAAGATAACCCTTTGTCTTGCAAGAATCTTGCAAGATAACCATTCATCTTGCAAATATGCAAGTAACTGGAACATGATCGAACAAGATCAAAATGAGACGCGAACATTGCTTCCCATCAATGTTTTTTACATTGTGATACATATTTACAACCAAAATAGCATCAACTTTGTTTTCTTCCGCTCAAACTAAAAATTGAATCAATTTAGAAAAGAAAGTAAATTGTTTTCCATAGTAGCAAAACAAGAAATTTGAAGCACGAATTAATGTAAATAAATGAGAGTAACCAGTATTAATACCAACAGCTGTAATAAAATATAGATATCTGGTATAAATTTTGATTCAAATAATCCCTGAAAACTCATTCCGCTATATTTTGGTAATAGTTTGCGCTAAATGAAATATAATGCGTCTAAAACAGCCGATGATAGCAGAGCTCGACCGGAACGAACTTGCAAGAATCTTGCAAGATAACCATTCTTCTTGCAAGATCTTGCAAGACGATGGCTATCTTGCACGATCTTGCAAGAAAAGGGGTCATCTTGCAAGATCTTGCAAGACGATGGCTATCTTGCAAGATCTTGCAAGATGACCCCTTTTCTTGTAAGATCGTGCAAGATAACCATTTTTTGCAAAAATCTTGGAAGATCTTGCAAGATAACCATCTGGTCTTGACAAGGGTCAGTCATAAATGAGTTTTTCTTCAATTTTTGATTTTTCAAGGAGAATAATAGGCTCAACTTTCTATGGCCTTATCATGCTTCAAATTCGTTCACATATACTCAAAATGAATACCTGTAAAATTAAAGAATAATCTCTTCAACTGATAAGGTTCTAATCAGATCGAATGAAGTATTAAATAAAAATAACTATCCCGTTAAGGGATCTGAAAAAAATATCGGAAAAAGTAAAAAAAAATTTAACTGAGAAATTTGTTTTCCTCATACTCAAAAAATTTTCAAACTCTCAGAATGATTGTAAATACTTTTGAGTTAAAATTTTACTGGCTTGTTCAAAATAAGATTTGTGTTTTGCGTGTTTATGGTGGAAAATAGAGATATTGAATTTTTCAATTTTGCTTTTCCGCGCACTTTGAGATAGAAAAGATCATACTTAGTGAGATTTTTCTGAAAATGTAACTTTATAATGCTAGGCAGAATTTAATTTACTGTTTTGAACACAAAATAGAAAATTTTAAATAATTTAAGTTTTGTTGTATTTAAGTTTTTTGTTTTTGCTTCCATATTAAATTGCACTAAAAATCAATAATCATTATAATTGGATAATTTTGATTAATTAGAATCAATAACAAAGAAATTGAGTGAAGAAGTTAAGAATCGATGTCACACATGCTTTTTTAAATGGCCCAATTTAGATACTAAGACATTGAATGAGCATTTGTAAACCGACTTCCAATTACCTTTTAGTGCTTTTTTGGATGTTCTGGTATTATCCATAATTTTCGGTTAGATTTAATAGTTGAAAATATTTTGAATGACATGAATTCAAAAATATGATTTCAGAAGAAATCTAATGAACATTATTTGTTGAAAAATATATTGAAAAAATTGTTTTGATTTCCTCGGATTAAACTTTCTGGCGCCTACCACTGGTTTGCTCATAGCTGATTGCTTTAGCTGCTTTTAAAGCGCATTCGCATTGCCGAGAAACTGTTCCATTTTTTTTAAATAGAGTCGATCAACAGAATAGGTTCTTCAATTTATTTTATTTTTTTCAAAATTTTAGGCTGATTTTGAACCCCGAAGTTATAGGTTTCTGACACTTCAAATTATAAGAATAATTTCCAAAGTGGGTAAATAGGGATTTCTCCTCACGCAAGTATGGTTTAGTTCTCTGTTTAATTTATGAATGAACAAGAACAGTTTGTCTGATAGGGGGTATAGGAACTGCTGCTTTTATTTAATTAATAAATGAAATGGAGCGTCAATAAAAACATAAAAAACCTTTGCTTAGTTATTTTAAATGTAAAACTTTGAATTTATGCTATCCATTCAAACTTTTTGACCTAGAGTTGGAGCAATAAAACAAACCAATGCTTACGTCAATTTGAACTTATATCTTATACCACGCCCGACAAAAAACTTCAAGTTGAAGGTTTAGAAACTGACAAAGACAACTGCGCTTGAAATGTTTTACATCAAAACCTGGTCCCCCTTCTCAGACAATGAAATTGCATAAGATATTAGTTACAACTCTGCACTATAAAAAATATTTATGTATTTAGACTAATTTTTTTCAGACACTTTTAGCATTTATTTTTTTAAAAACATAACTGGATAATTTACAAAGTTCTTTGTCGCAACAACGTCGCTTCATGAACATTGGAGAATCATCAAATAAATATCAAGCATGTGTAGTACAACAATTCTGACAAAAAACCTCTTGATGAACTATCAAAACCTGCTGCTGGTCTGGTCGAAACTATCAAATATTAGCATTTAAATATTCACGATTTGGAGTAAGAGCAGCAAAAGATAAAACATTGCTTGAGAGCTCTGGAAGGCGATGTAAGCAAGGACTCTGGAATCATTTGTTTTTTTTTGTAATCCACATTTCGACTTAAAATATCAACAGAATGTGCTAAAAATTTATTATATTTTTTTGATAAACGTCTTCAGATCAAGCTGCGGGAGGACCGAATAAAATCCTGCCATATTCCTCATTTGCGCAGGGTCAAAAGTCTGCCTTGACTTTTTTTATACAAAATTGTGTTTTTCGACGGAAAATATCGAGTATTTGGGGCCAAAAGTTGATTCAAAAATTTGAAGAACCCATTGAAAAAATTGAGCATATACGTCAATGAGAAGCTATCAAAGCTCGAGGCGCAAATCCACAGTGAAACAAGAAAGGTGGATGTGATTACGTCCACTAAAACCTTTCCAAACTGTTCACAGTATCAAAAACCTCATTAAGTAAAAATGCGGCCTTGAGAGACTAGGCCAGAAGAAAACAAAAATTTTGGCACAATTATGATGAAACATCAACGTCAAACGATAAAGAAAAAATGTCTACTGTAATGAAAAAGCAGAAGTAGAGAATGCCACAGTTCCAAACTCAAAAACTTTTGTTTATAATAACTTAAGTATGTAAATTTGTTTGCAATGCAGTACCAGTAATTCACTTTATTTTAGAAAAAAGGGTTCTTATATACTTCAAACAAGATTTCAAATAATCTAGTGTATTTCATTATCTGCAATAAACACTGCCTGTGTCTTTCATTTACACTTTTTTCCTGAAATGTGGTATGAGGTTTTTTTTGTATTTTAGAGTGTTGTTCTGCATTAGTGCTCACGATATTCGCGTTCTGAAATGGAACTTTATTCCCTAACGATGAAGAGAACATCGGGAAAAACAAAGGTTTTGAGATATACGCAGAAGTGTTGTTTACACCGTGAAATTTTTTTCAGTCGTTTGCAGTTTATGAAATCCGCAAACAGCGAACGACAACTCAACATAAATATCGAGAAAATCAGAATGCCTTTTTGACACCAACCGGAGACATATTTCTTACAATTTTTGCGGGAAATTGTGTCAATCAGTGTGGAAATAGTGTCCTTTCTTTTTGTTTTTTAACCGTTTTCAAAACGAATTCATAGGGAGTTTCATTTCATAGTAAACGAGTGGTTCAAAATCAATTAAAGACTTTCTCTTCTTTAAACTATGAACAAAAAGGTTTTATTTGAAACCATTAGATCAGTCTACAAAAAAGTAAACGGTATGGTTTTCTTTGCCGCAACAAGAAACACCGCCATTATCGAGATACCTAACTAAAACGCGGCTCAAAGATTACAGTAACATCGAATGTTTATCTCTTAGTAGATATCGGCTGCTTGACACAAGCAACCGAAAAACAGGAAGGGAGTTTCAATTGTAGTGAGGGAATTCGTTGTGGAAACGATTTTGCACAATTTCTTCATTAGGAACTGTCAAATGATAAAAATCAAAAAATGAAAGCAAAAGTTATGAAAAATGAGTTTTTCAGACTGTTGTAAACCTGAAAAGTAATACAAGCGTAGCCGATTGACAATTATTTATGAAGAATTTGACAGTCAACCAAAACAATTGCATCTAGTGTGTGATGATTTAAGTAGTGAGAATTCAGAAACGAAAGCAAAATTATTGGCGTTAAATGTTCTTGGAGAGTATGATCTTAACAACATGTCCATGACAGGAATCACTAGGGACACCAGCTATTCTCAAACTTGAATTAATTTAGTCTATTGCTCACAAGAATTAAAAGAATACACTCTTAAATCTACTACATATGATAACTGCACTGTTCAAACTGAACTAGATAAGGAAATAAAAGAAACAGGGTTAGAAAACAACAGCACTACATAATTGGTCTTTTCAAAAAAAATACTGTGTTAGAAAAGCTATTGTTCAAAGTGAAGCGCAAGTAACAATGCTTACAGGATATATTTTGTCTACTTCACTCTGACTCAGCATTTGAAAAACTTGAGCAACTCTCATTGGTGATGTAAGACATCATGTGCCAGAGAAAGGTTAAAAGCAAGTCAGACATCAGACAGGGATTGTTAATTCAATTAAAGAGCTTGCATGAAAAAGCACAACTTCTATCAAAGGTACATATAACGGAAAACAAATGACAATAAAAAAGATACAAAAGAATTGGGAAATTGCCATACAAAGGAGTGCTCAAAAAATGGAGAAATTTTTACCAAATTTTTTTAGTGAAGAACGTAAGGCGTACTTGTAAAAATTTCTTGGATACTGTCAAAATTTTAAGAGGAGACACTAAAAAATTTTTACAAGCTACTTTAATGCCCGAAGAGACAGAAGGTTTGAACAAATGTTCACTGCTATTGGAAAAATGTGAACGGATAAATTGGGTATAGAATGAAAACAAAGTCCAAAATATAGAAACGTCAAAAGCATGTTCCAAAACAAAAACAGCCAAAAAGAGCTAACCGTGACGATTAAAAACGCGATAAATAACAGCTAAGCATATGATGGACTTAACAGTTTTCTACTCAAAAACAAACAGTTTGCTATTGCTCCAATTCTTGTCTATTTGGTCAAAAAAAGCTTTGAAAACAGCGTTTTCGCGAACTGCTTAGAAAAAGCAGTAATCATCCCACTGCATAAGAAGCGCGATCCTAAAGTTGATGAAAATTACAGGCCAATCAGTTTGTTGCCAACAATATGAAAATTGATTGAGAAATTGATTCAAAAAAGAATGCTAAATTTTCTGGAAAAATTCACATTACTAAACAAAAATCAATTTTGAGTTAGGCCAAAAAAGATCACTATTGAAACCAAAGTAAGTTCTATTGAGAGCGACTGGAAAGCTTAGGAAGATGGTATTACAAAAGCAAAAAGCTGCTTTCACCGATTTCGAAACAAAAAATTGGTACAGATAAGCAAACTATGCTTTTCGGCAAACTAAACAAGCTGGGAATCAGTGGTCATGTGCAAAATTTTTTTTGCAATCCTGTCTAAGTTATAGGCAGCAATGTGTAAATTCAGGAAAGGTTTACTAAAGCTTTGTAGAAGTTGAGTGTGGGGTACCACAAGGATCAGTAGTTGGATCACTTCTTGTCCTTGTGTATAAATGACGTAGATGGTAACTGTAGTCAGAACTGTTTGACTTAATACGCTGACGATACTATTTTTATACAAAAACGAGGAATCAGCAACTGAAGCTTTGAACCGGGTTAGTAAATACCTCACAAAAACAACCTGACTATGAACTACGAAAAAACATGTTTTATGAACATCTAAGCAGTAAAAAAAGTTCACAGCAACAACTAATGATACGAGAAAAAATCTAAAACAAGAATTGTTTCTGAAATACTAAGGAATAGAATTGGATGAGAACGGTTTTATAGGCGAAAAAACTGACATTAACATATAATAACATACAATATGTATATTCAGCCTGTTGTGCGCTGTGTCGCGCTGGTCTATGGAACACGCAACAAAGCCCTAATTTTGGCACTGGATTAAAGAAATGCCATATCAGCGTGCAATTGCCTGGAACGACAATTAAATCACATTCACTTCATAAAAATCATGCACGTTTTTAACTGATCAAAAATTAACTGAAATTTTAATAGCAGAAAGCCAAATTTATTGTCTCAAAAAATGTAATTACCAGGAACGAAATAGATTTATTGCAGGCAAAGATTCCAAGCAAAGCAACTAGAAACTGCAATTAATTGCTCCGGCTTATGTCCTAAATGACTTGGAGTGAGAATGAGAACACTTATTTTTGAAATTCTATCCTACTTTTATTTTAGAGATGCAACAGAAAAGTGCAAGCGAACTGAAGTGATTTTGATCTGTTTTCAGGGACAATTTTTTGTCGACAACAGGGAACTTTTTTGTTTTACTAACAAAACTCGATAATTCTTATAAAATTTAGAATTACGTTTGGAGGTTTCCTCCTATTTTCCCATGCTATGTTATGCCACTCATTTACACCACTGGTTATGACATGATTAGGACCAATTGATGACCTGTCGAATAGATTTCATATTTTGTTACATGATTTATACCATATGTATTGCAAACGAATGTCCATCCTACTCGAGAACTTTTTAAGATTATTAATTTTTTGGCTTAAGACATCCAGCTGAAAAAAGTCCGTTTGATAAAGACATACTTATCAAGGATCGATGAAAGGTCTCTGCCGTAGGGTAGGCGTGCGGTATATAAACAATTAAAATAACGGAAATAAACTCGCGCTGAGCTTGCGTTTCTTGACCATTACAGTATTCAATAATAGTCTGTATGGGCAAGTGGAAAGATAGAAATCTGTTAAAAATTAGTTTATTATGCTGCCCAACGATCAATCAATCAATGAATCATTAAAGTATAGCAGTTTTTTGCTGTTCAAAGACAAGTCTCACGAGATTATGCTTTTGGGGTGCATATAAGCTCTTAAAATCATGATTGAAGTAGGTATTCTTTTAAACATAAATAAATCAAATTATGGTTTTCTTATATCTTTTTGATAAATGTCATACACTTTTGTTGCCTTGTAATACCGCGAATCCAATTTTCGTATGAAAAAAGGTCATTGTGCAAAATCTGAAACGCTGAAGTCCTGACAAAATTTTTCCTCCAACTTTGATGCACTTGCAAGCTTAAGACGGGATTTGACATTTCGCACGTCTTTTTTTGCTCTATATTTGTTTTGTAATTCTTCAAAGCCACCTCCAAATAACCAGCTCCTCTGAAATTTCGAAAAACCTTAGTAGTTCATGTGGTTAGTTTTTCTCACGCCGAAACGGCATCTCGGCCAAAAATTTTTCAAATATCCAAATGTTAGGTATGCGAAGAAAACTAAACAAAAAGACACTCACAAAAAATAAAAATTGTCTGCAAAATCAATATAGATAAGCCATGATGGTTTCGTAAACAACAAAACTGCTAATTATTCCATTTCTTCCCTAATTATAAGTCAAAATTATTAATAAACTAATTATAAGTGGAAACACGAAAGTCATTTTTGCAATAGCGAATTTTTTTTGCATATCTCATTTTCCCCTCAAAGTTGGAAATTGAAGACAAATGAACAAATTAGAAATTTTTGTTTGTCTAAGAGTAGGCGTGTTTAAATAGTAGTACATCATAGACGATAGTCAAGTTCTTACGTTACTAAGGGGCAAGGGCTTTTTGTTCAGCTTTTAATCTTAAAATGGCGCCACCAAATTCGTCTTGTTTACCCTTTTCCACCCTTTGTTTTCCTTGTGATTATGGCAATCACGGTCGTTCACTCACACCACACTTAAAAATAAGTGCGAATGAAAAGTGCATTTTATTCGTCAATCTTCAGTTCTCACAGGCATAAGAGAGATTTTACCCGCCATAAGTGTATATATAGAGAGCTAAAAAGATTTAGAACGCGGGAGTCTATAGTGGGCTTTAATTTACCTTTTGAGGGAAAAAAGCTCATAAAATTTAAAAAGTAACATTTGCCAACAATTTGTCGCTCTAATTATATGACCAAAAATATTCACCATTTTACAACTCGCAATGAAATCTGCAGCTTGGGTGAGTTCTATTATTTTGCTTTTAAAGGAAAACAAATAATATATTTAGGTCATTGGAAACGGATATAAGCGATTGAAAGTAAATAGATAGTTAGCTGATATTTAATAAAGTTGCTGCATTGCTTTCTGTAATCATTTTGAGTAATTTTTTGAAGTAAAAAACTATAGAGACTTAAATATCGATCATCTTTGAAAGGCTAGAATTTCGGTTAAAATTGCCAGTCTGATGTGTTTTCGTGTCGGTGGAGCTTGCAAAACCTTCCTCATTCTATTTCATTCGGCCACGCGAGTCGAAATAAAATAATAATTTTACAAATCTATGTCAAATCAGAAAAGAACATATCTTTGCGAATAGACTGTACATAATGAGGTAGCAACCTACACTTAGAATACACTGATACAGTACTGGACCGACTATATACATTTAATAATAATAATAATAATAAATTGTTCTCAAGTATTTATAAACAAACAACAATGTTCAATGAGGTTTACATATACATACTCAAAAGGCCATCAAAAGGCAAAAAAGCCTAGTCGTGTGATGCCTTTGGGAGGCAGTTTGTTAGCAAATAGGGGTGGGGGTAGAGTGTTGATTTTGGTCTGTTTTTAGGGTTTAGATAGATTGAGTGACAGCAACTACACGTGAGGAAACAGTTGAGTTTTTGCAAAAGGATAAAAATAATAAAAAAAAATTATTGTTTTAGACAATTGCTCAAAAAAACTATTAAAAAAGTTCTATGATATCATTTCATTATATAAAATTTTCAAGAAAAGTATGGTGGTGTGTATTAATTCCAGATTTGTAGCAACTCTTTATAAAGTGAACATATTTTGAGTCGAAATTAAGTATATAATTTAGCAATTTCCTTATTCCTATTCCAATTCTCTTTGCGGTTGATACCAGTAAATTGATTGCTAGGTTTTAGTTTCTTACTTGTTGTTCTTTTCTCATCTAGCCTCACATGCTCTGAATCCTCAATAAAACTGTTAAAAACTTCATTTTTTTGTTCCCGCCTAAATGTTTTGGTTAAAAATTTTAAAGCTCATAAATATGCAGCTCTTTCACCAGGAAGATTCCATAATTTTCCCGTTCGTTCGCTGTTGATTGATGACTTTGTTTCCTGAAAATATTTCGCGTAATTTGTTTAATTTTCACTTCGATAAACTTCAGGCATGTCTTGTTTGCAGTTCCGTAAATAAGCACTCCATATTGTATAACCGGTTGAACAAAATACTTATATACTAAAACTAATTGTTTAATACTCAATATAAACCTCAGTTTGTAGAAAAATCCCGTAAATTTGGTCAGTTTTGAAGCAATTTTTGAAATCCAATTTGTTGTCCAGCAAAACGCCTAGATACTTTACTTCGTTGCTCTTTTTAAGGGTTGCATTGTTCAGTCTTAGAACATTCATCATAGTTTAGATTAATCGTTTTTTCAACATTGAGCGTCAGTTTGTTATCGCTTAAGTAGAGGCCGATGTTGTCAATATCACTTTGAAAAAGAACTTCATTTGCATTTTTTTTGGCTGCAGAGCAGTATCGTCGGCATAGAGCGTTATTTTAGAGCAGTTGCATTGTTGTCTGATGTCATTGATGTATATGATGAAAAGTAGTGGTCCTAAAACTGAACTTTTCGGCACGCCAAAGGTAACAGTTCTCGGACTCGTTCTTGCAGCACCATATCTAAGGATTTGTTTTCTGTCAGATAAGTAAGATTTCATAATTTCAAGCATTAGGCCTCTCAAACCCATGTTAGCAATTTTTCTAAGTAGTAAATTATGATCAACCGTGTCAAATGCCTTTTTCAAATCTAGAAACAAACCTATCGAGCACTTTGGCTGGTTTTCTAAAGTGTCCCTAGCATTTTCAACAAAATGCGCTAATGCATCAATTGTTCCTCTTTGTCGTCGGAAACCATATTGATTTGCATCCAGGAGATCAAAAACTTCCAAAAAAATTAGATATTTTGTTGTACAGAAATGTTTCAAAGACTTTTGCAACAGTTGGAAGTAGAGAAATTGGTCTGAAGTTTGATGGTTCCTGGACATCACCAGTTTTATAAACTGCTACTATGATAGCTTCTTTCAGGCAAGGTGGAAAACTTCTTTCATCGATACATTTGTTGATTAATTTTGTTAGTATTGGCACAATTAACCAATCGAGTTTCTTCAAAAAAATTTGTTCAATTCAAAGCAATCTGTGCTATAATTGATTTGCATTTTATTTATTATTTCCCCTACTTCCAGCGAAGTGGCCCTGGTTAGTCGCATTGATTGTACACTAATACTACTGCTTTTAGAAACATTCTCACTTTTAGACTCAAAATTTGATGCTAAGGTTTTACCAACTGTAGAGAAATAGTCTATGAATTTATCAGCTGTCTCTTTGTTGAGCCTATCTTGCGATGCAACTTTGCCTTTTAATCTGCTAATGCAGTCAAAAAAGATTTACAGTTTTTCTGACCATCTGCATTCATTAACCGCTGATAATACATTTCCTTCTTTCTTCTGATCAGTTTTTGCAGCTTGTTACGTAGTGCATTGAATTTGAATTGATCGTTTTTGTCTTTTGTTCTCATAAAATTTTGGTATTGTTGTCGTTTCTTGGTAGCTAGATATTTTATTTTGTTGTCAATCCACAATTTTTTATTTTTTTGCACCTTTACAAATTTTTGTAGGGACAAATTTTTCAACACATTTATTCAAGAGAAACAGAAAATTTTTCATGGCTTCTTCAGAACTTAATTGATCAAGTGTTAGTTCAAACTTCTGTAATTCATGTTGCATATAAAACTGAAGATTAACAATTACGTTTGGGTCATTAAGTTTTGTCCACATTTTAATCATACGATGATCATCATTTTCTTTTTCTGAATGATTCAATTTTGTGTCCCGAGAATCCAAAAAAGAGCGTATAGTGATATGTTAGCGTAGTTTGTGACACTTTCAGATCAATTTTTACGTTGGAATACACGGCATCAATACTAGAATTACTAGTCTTTGTTTCTCTAGTGCAGTTCGCATTTTCTGCATAATGCAAATCAAAAGACAGCAAGCGTTCTTGCAATGTTTTCAACTTTGAAGAAACGGTGTGATGATTTATATTGAAATCACCACATATAACTGACATATAGTCTTCCGGAATAACAACTTTCTTAAAATGGTTTCCTAAGCTTGTGCTTAGTTTTTCGTTGGACGTGTTTGGTTTGACGTATATTGTAGTTAAAATTTGGAATACCGTATTTCAGTACTAATATGCTATGTTACTTGGGTCCGTGATATCATTCTTAAAATATGCAAATATCTACGCAAAAATTGTAATGTTTCCGTGCAAAACTTTTGCAAGACTCTCTCGATAAAAATTTATTGTTACAAAACTCATGGTATAACGTTTCTTGAAGTATCTTGTTATTGCAGTACCTTGTATTCTTCAAGATTATTTACTTTCGAGTAGTGCCACTGAGACTATGTATAATAATGCTAAATAATAGCAGAACATCTCTCACACTTACTCGTAGAAGAAAGTTCCAGAAAGCGCTCAAAAACAACACTGAGTGAACTAACTTACATTCAGGGAAACCAGAAAGCGACTTCTCAGAACTCATTAGGCTGTCTGTAAACATCCGTGTTCCTTCAAGCGTTCATTTTCTGCGAACTTATGGGAAGTGTGCCCATCAATTGTGGAAAAATATCAACCATCAATTGCTTTTAAATAAAGCTTTAACTGAAAGGAATCATTCGAATTTTTTTTTTTCAAATTGAATTCTAGCAACTTCAATGCTATTTCCAAAGATTATCTATCAATTTGTTTGAAAGTTTTTTTGAATCATCTTCTAACGGCCACCCGGGGTCAAAGATTTCCCCAAAAACAACATGGAAAAGAGTGTGATAAATGTAAAACTATAAAATACCACTATTTCTTTGCTTAATTAAGAGTGTAAGAGAGTAATTACAATACAGTAATTTTAAAAAATAAAAGTGAAGGAGTTAGTCAGGACAGATCCCCCTTCTTCCCTCTGTCGAATATGTGACTTATATCACTTTGTGCATTAACCATTGCGCCAGTTGATACTAGCATTTGACGATTCAATTTGGTAAATTGCAATTTTTTATTTTTGCACCCAAAATAGCATTTTTTGCAAAGAGTGTAAAAGAGTGTAGGAAATAATGAAAAAACAGAATATTTCATTGAATTTTCAATCTTACACTCTCTTCCCCGATAAATTGGAGTAGAATACGCAATACACCCTTATCACCTGTGGTTAGGGGTGGATTACCGGTAAAATCTCGTACCAGGCAGATTTCCAAAGAACAAACTTGATCACTAACTGTACATCAAGTCTCTGCACATCACTCTCACTCTTTTTGAAGCAATGATTAAAATTGTTTTTCAACTGTGACCAGTGACATAAACAAAAGGACACTCCAGTAAAAAAAACTTTTTTTTCCTAAAAATGCTTTGTTTTCAAAAATTGAAGCTTTTCTTCAGTTTTTGTGTCACAATGATTTTCAAGTCTGCAATTTGGGAATGGCTGATTTTACTGTTAAAGTATTTTCTTTCCCTATAATATCGAGTTGTTTAGTGTTATAATTTTATGGTTTAACGTTTTTTTAAGTTACAATCATTTTGTGAAAACTTTCGTTTATCGAATCAGTTAACTTAACGACAAACTAACGAAAAGAATCGACTTTAAAAAAACAAGGTTTTCATTCTATTTTGTTAGAAATTTGTTGTGGTTCAAATTGTCATCTACAATTTCCTTAAATCCGTGCGCGACTTTGCACGACGCCCTAATTTTTGCAAATTTCCATTTTTGATCACAAATGATCTGATATTGTTCTAACAATTGATTCCTGAAAGGTTATTTTTTAAAATCTAGCGTCATGGTTTCTACTGAATACAGTAACGCATTGTTCTCCTAATACAATTCGCGATCAGTTTAATTTTTTGAAGTTTTCCTAATTTGTTCAAGTCCAGCTGTGCAAATACGTTTTAATGTTCTTTTCAAACTGAAGAAACACGTGCATTGCATTGTTTAGTTTCAGACTATTCATTTTTGTTGGATCAATTTTTAACCTCTACTAATTCTGTCTTCAAATCTTATATAATGATAATATTATTACAATACAATAAAACACTTTTTGTTCAGTGTGAAATGGACGTTTATGTTATTCTTTTTTGACCGATTAACAACGAAAGTTTTATTTCTGATTTTTCGTTATGCTGTGTTACTGAGAGTTCATTTATTGAAAGCGAGTTACAGAAAAATTGTCTACCCGTACCTAACTTTCAGAGTAATTCAGTACTGAATCAGGAAATTTTTCAGAAACAATTCAATACTGATTCAGAGTCTGTTCATGTCACATTTGGCTCTGAAATTCTCTGTTGCAGACTCTGATTCATACTCTGAATCAGACTCTGAATCATACTCTGATTTTTTTCTGATTCAGACCCTGAATCAGACTCTGAATTATTCTGACTCAGACTCTGATTCAGACTCTGAATCAGACTCTGATTTTTCTGTGAACTAGGGTAAATTTATAACTATGTTTATGAGCCAAGCCAGGTTTTAATATTGCTTTTGCTCTCAGGTCCTTAAAAAATACAAATTCATACAATACCCGTAGAAATTGAAGAAATTTATATAATAGGTTGTCGGAAATTTTCCCATGTCAACTTAAAACTGACTTTTTGAGATTTTCCAGTATGCTCTGTATGGTTTAAACCCTCCTTCTTTTTCATTCCGGGCTGGGGACTGGCAGTGGCGGAGTTACTGAAATTAACTATAGGAAAACTGGTATAGCATGATAAAAAAACCAAGGTTGTAGAGTTTTCCAAAACAATAACAAGACAAAATTAAACATCAAAACAAGAGAAAAATAGGTAAAAACATCATATAGCTCAAAAATTGTCTGAAATGGCCATAGAACTAGAGAAAACTGAATTATTTTACAAGAACAATAAAACTTATTTTTAAAAATGATTATAGACAAATTGCAACTTCTTTAAATAATGACAACTTTTTTTTCAAATCACCGTATTCTGGCCAATTCTTTTGCAAATTCACAATTCAGATAGACCATACAACTGACTTTAAACCAAAAATGCAGGAGAACTGCAATATTTCAAAATACCAACAAAACTGTTCTTCAAAAATGATTATAGAGAAAATTGCAACTTCTTTAAATATAGAGAACTTTTTTTCAAAAAAATGTTTTCTGACCAAATTTTCGCAGACTCGCAGCTCAAAGCATCCGTACAGCTGCATTTAAATCGGTTCTAACTATCAAAAGTCTTCTGAGTTTTAATATGTTTCCACAAAATTTTTTTCAAAAAGCCTTTGAATAACGGTTAAATAACCGATGGGAAGTTTTTTTGGACTTTCCTGCAGTTTTGTCAAGAGTTTCTGATTTTCATTTTGATCCAGAGCCAATTCAGAAATGTATTATGAATTTTCTACTGATTCAGAACTAGTTCAGAAATGCATCCTGAATTTTCTTCTGATTCACTATTTACTAATATTGTGGAATTGATTAGTGTTGATATATTTGGTGTTTTTTTCTGGAAGTTTTAGGATCGCCAATTTTTCGGGACAGCAAAAAATTTGGTGTTTTTTCTGGAAGTTTTAGGTTCGCCAATTTTTCGGGACAGCGAAAAATTTGTTACCATTTTAGTTTCATCATTTCTATTATTTTCATATCAGGTCTTCGTATAAAAGAAGTAGTTTATAATTGTTTCACCATTTTCAAACTTTATTTTGGAAAGCTTTTTCTTTCTTGATGGTCTACCCGTTTTGTTGTTTTTTTTGTGTTTTTATGTGATTTGAGGAAGAGAGAGTTTTCTAATTTTTAAAAGAGAAATTTATTGGAATAGTTGGGAGAGGGATAATGGGATTTGAAATCCACTGTTACTTTATACTCTAAATATTTCCGTTTCGACTGGAAACTAGTTTTTGAATTTGTTTTGAATCTGAAAAAATTGATGTTGGAAACAAACAGTTTTCTTCAAAAGAAAAAACATCGCCAGAGGTGAATATTTAAGCGAAAAATAACTGTTTTAAAAGAGCAAAACTTTGGAAGAAAAAACAAAAAATGACTTTTATTTTTCTAATTACCTTAAAGGAAATGGAAATTTGTAAATCAAAAATGAGAAATCTGGTGAAAAAGAACTTTTATATTTTTCAATTTCTTGATAACTGACAACCATTTTTTTATATCAGTCATTTCCAGTACAAATTTTTCGTTCTCTAACCCAAATAATGAACACTCATTGTAGCGTTTTTGAAACTCTTTTTTCACCAGAGTATCTTTATGGTTTGCCATCAATTTGTCTGATTATCTTTTTTTGCTAACAGACGTTATGAATTTATCCATAAAAGTTTTTTTTTCCATCTTGGCGTTATGACGTTATCAAACTTTTTTATAATTTGATGTTTTTGACAGTTTTTTTTTATTTGGAGAGTTTTCAAAATCAAAAACATGCGTTTGAGCAATTTTTTAGCGTCTACATAATCAAGGTTGATTTGCGAACGCGAACGCCACAAAGTTTCATGACATTTTTTTCAAATTGCTTGTTTTTGATATTGCTTAGTTTAAATTATATTCTCTCCAACTTTCATTGCATCTCGTAGATTGTTGAAGTGGATGAGACTAATGCATCCGACAAAAAAAATTATGAATTAGCTGTAAGAGTAAAATCGGACATTCAAGATCATGATTAGTTTTTTTCATTAATTTTAACATGCTCCCTTTTGTCAAAAACTTAAGTTAAAAATTATTTCGATAGATAGCTTGATCACTGTTTCCTTATTTTAAGACAAAAGAATGATTTCTGTTTAATGACAAATGGACACATCAAATTTAAAACATAAAAAAAGATAAAAAGATAAACGTCTGTTTTAAGTTTTGCCGAAAAACTATTTTATGTTTTCCAACGGGCCGCATTGGTCAGTTTTTCCTGTATCGTCGTGAAGAAAGGAGTTTTTTTAGTAGCGTATAAAAATCATTGATAATTTTACTTTTATGAGTTTTGACCTTATAGATTACTCTTTTAAGAATAAAGTGGGTAGCGCACTGCTACGAACAAACATGTCCTTTGTCATAGGTGTCAACCTCTCTGTTGATCTACTGCATTCGACAATTGGCCTGAGTATTTTAACGAAATTTGTATTTGTACTAACAGAAGGTGTGTTTAGGAAAGTAAAAATTTATTCACAAGAGACATAGTAAATAGTTCAAAACGTACGGTATACAGTTTTTTAAAGTTAATAGACATTATCGTCATTTTTTTCTGCTTTTTTCTAGAATCTGAATAAAATTGACGTTGAGAACAAACAGTTTTCTTCAAAAGAAAAAACATCGCTGAAGGTGAATATTTCAGCGAATAATAACTTTTTTAAAAGAGCAAAACTTTGGAAGAAAAAACAAAAAATGACTTTTATTTTTCTAATTTTCTAATTACCTTAATGGAAATTTGTAAATCAAAAATGAGAAATCTGGTGAAAAGGAACTTTTATTTTTTTCAATTTCTTGTTAACTGACAACCATTTTTTTTATATCAGTCATTTCCAGTACAAATTTTTCGTACTCTAACCCAAATAATGAACACTCATTGTAGCGTTTTTGAAAATCTTTTTTCACCAGAGTATCTTTATGGTTTGCCGTCAATTTTTCTGATTGTATTTTTTTGCTAACAGACGTTATGAATTTATCCATAAAAGTTTTTTTTTCATCTTGGCGTTATGAAGTTATCAAACTTTTTTTATACATTGATGTTTTTCACAGTTTTTTTATTTGGAGAGTATTTAAAATCAAAAACATGCGTTTGAGCAATTTTTTAGCGTCTACATAATCAAGGTTGATTTGCGAACGCGAACGCCACAAAATTTTATGACATTTTTTCAAATTGCTTGTTTTTGATATTGCTTAGTTTAAATTATATTCTCTCCAACTTTCATTGCATCTCGTAGATTGTTGAAGTGGATGAGACTAATGCATCTGACAATAAAATGATTATGAATTAGCTGTAGGAGTAAAATCGGACATTCAAGATCATGATTAGTTTTTTTCATTAATTTTAACATGCACCCTTTTGTCAAAAACTTAAGTTGAAAATTATTTCGATAGATAGCATGATCATTGTTTCCTTATTTTAAGACAAAAGAATGAATTCTGTTTAATGACATATGGACACATCAAATTTAAAATATAAGATGATAAAAAGATAAACGTCTGTTTTAAGTTTTGCCGAAAAACCATATTATGTTTTCCAACGGGCCGCATTGGTCAGTTTTTCCTGTATCGTCGTGAAGAAAGGAGTTTTTGTAGTAGCGTATAAAAATCATTGATAATTTTACTTTTTTGATTTTTGACCTTATTGATTACTCTTTTAAGAATAAAGTGGGTAGCGCACCGCTTCGAACAAAAATGTCCTTTGTCATAGGTTTCAACCTCTCTGTTGATCTACTGCATTCGGCAATTGGCCTGAGTATATTAACGAAATTTGTAATTGTACTAACAGAAGGTGTGTTTAGGAAAGTAAAAATTTATTCACAAAAGACATAGTAAATAGTTCAAAACGTACGGTATGCAGTTTTTTAAAGTTAATAGACAGTATCGTCATTTTCTTTTCTGCTTTTTTCCTAGATTTATTTGCCCTTATGTCAGGTTGTAAGTAATGCATCAACTTGCTTCTCAGGGTGTTGGCAAACTCGCCGATTGATGCAAGCAGCAACTAAAAAATGTAATAAAAATAGTGATCAACGAAATATAATATTTGAATTTCTTGACGTTTTTCTAGACTTGTTAAATGCATTGTTCCGAGACGTTAATGCATTTTGAACAAAAGGAAGACTAATTTCTACAAACAATTTCTTCGAGGTGATATATTGAATTAGCTGGTTTTAAGCTTGCAAACCTAACTCTGATCGAAAATTTTCCTTTTTATCTTAGTGTTTAACATTCGATTCTCCTCCATTCTTAAAAATATCTATATTTTGGCATGCATTAAAACTCTTTTAGCCCTAATTTTCAAAAACCATGTTATCAAAGATTTTTCACACGACTTTTAAAGTTTACTACATCTCAGCTAGCTACGTCTATAAATGTTTCATAAATTAAAACGAGAAATCCCGTAAGAATGGGCTTATATAAATCTCAAAGTCTGATTGAACTTCAAGTATAATAACTTTTCTTAAGTTTGTTTTTTTAGTTTGTTTTTTTTTTAGTTCTCTCCCATATTGTGAACAAGGACTTCAGTTTTTCGAAAAAAAAATTTAGCAAAGTGTTTGTATAGTTTGCAATCAATTTCTCTAACTATCTTTTGTTTGCTACCACAGGTTGAGAGGCTATTTTTAAAAAATTCATTTTTGTGTCATCATGTCATAAGTGTTAGAAATTTTTTCTATGCATTCAGTAATATAGTCTAACCTGAAATGTAATTTTGATGATTATTGACACCCGGGTCGAGGCCAAATGGTTAAATTGTAAGAACTTGCAAGTTTCTGGCCGAAACTTACAAGTCGATGCATCGCCTTGCAAGTTTTTCTTCCAAAAACTTGTAAGTTCTTACAAGTTATCCAATCGACTTGCAAGTTCTTACAAGTTAACCATTCGACTTACAAGTTACTTACAAGTTAATCATTTGCACACACCCACACCCACCACACACACACGCGCGCACACACATATACACGCACACAATCACACGCACATACACACACATACACACACAAGCACACACACACACATACACACATACGCACTAAACCGTAAATAAAACGCTGCAAGACATGAATGGAAACGGATGTTTGGAAAAAAAAGAATCAATCTGGAAAAGTGTGAATTAAATTACAAAAAGGGTATGAAAATTAAGGGCCACTAAATTATTTTGAGGAAATACTGACATATGAATTTGAAAATTTAATCAAAGTCAATATTTTGGGAACATTTTTATAAAAAAGTGATCATGAAGAAGCTAATTGAGATCTACAGTTTTTTAACGGAATTGCAAAAGGAGCTCTCTTGAATTGATAAAATTCAAAAAGTAACCATTTTTTCTACTTAGGTCGAATTGTATTATGTTTTCCAAACAGAGCAACTAACTCCCGTGGGCTTTCTACGCAAAATGACTGAATGTTAAATTGAATTAACCAATAAGACTTGTGCTCAACCGGAACCGACTTGCAAGAAACTTACAAATTAGCCATTCGCCTTACAGGTTCTTACAAATTAATCATTCGACTTACAAGTTCTTACAAGTTAACCATCTTTTGCAAGAAACTTGCAAAATCTTACAAGTTAACCATCTTTTGCAAGAAACTTGTAAGTTCTTACAAGTTAACCATTCGGTCTCGACCCGGGCAGTGGAATGTATTATTGACAGTATTTTTAATTAAAGAGTCTTCGAGATCAGAAACATACGCTTGAATTTTTTTTCTGCATAAATAAGGTTGCTTTGCAAACCCAAACGCGACAAACTTTAAAACTCTATTTCAAAATTGATTGATTATCTTTTTTGGTGTTCTAAAAACCTTTTCACAACTATCTGCAATGAATCGCGCAGATTCTTGATGTCAACAAAAATAATTCATCTGACGATGAAAAGGTTAAAATATTTAAATTGTTAAAGATCAGTCATTCAAAAGGGTAATTACATTAAGTGCATGAGTTCCAGTTTGCCCTTTCTTGTGGAAAACTTAGAGCATATTTCCTATTGACAGGTCAAATTTTCGTTTTTGTGCTCGATTTGCAGTCAAAAGAAAGTCACAACTGCTCAATGTCATTGGAGACATCAAACTTTAAACTTATAAAGATCAAAATCTGCTATAAAATGGTTTAAGCGGCCACTTTAATCCATTGTTCTTGTTTTCAAAACTAGTTTTTATATCAGCGCGGAAAATTCTTCGGAATATTTTTGTTTGTACTTATCGGCCTTGTTAATTACACTTTTATGCATAAAGAGGGTAGCGTACTGCTACCAGCAAAATTGTACTCTGTCATCAGTTTTGTGCATAACCTTTCTCTGTTGTTCTTCTCGATTTAACAATTTACCAGAGTATTTTAACAAAATTTGTGTATGTACTGACAGAATGTTCGTTTTGGAAAGAAAAAAGTTAATTACAAAAAACATAACAAGTGGTTCAAAATCTAAGGTGTGCATTTTTAAAGTTAACAAATGGTGTTGTCATTTTTTCTACTCATTTTCTAAGTTTTACTTGTCCTTACGTCAAAGTTAAGTACTTTTTCTCTCTACTTCTCATTTTTTTAATGACCAACTATTTGATCGAGACAAACAGTTATTAAAAAATGAAATGACTTTACAAAAATGATGAAATTTTTAATACTACCTTGCTTGTGTTTTTCAATAACATGAGCAGTTAATTTTGAGCAGCACATAAAAATTACTTTTAATACATATAAATTGCTTGAACGGTGTTAGAATTTCGATCAAACTATAGTCTTAAACTTAGTGAGAATTAGAAAGAAAGTTTGACTTACCAGATTAGAAAGACAAGCAATTTGATTTTGATCAAAGAAATTATATAAATGGATCGTCAAGAAAAGGTGCTGAGAATCAATATTCGGTTCAAATTGGTGAATCTAGATAACTATTATTAGAGTTAGATTAATTGATGTAAAATCTTCCCAGCATGTATTAAATGATGATGATATCTCCGGAAGTGTTAATGAATTCACAGAAAAGTGCAAATGCATTCCATTTATGGTTCCCTTTGCGACTGATTTGCAGAAGCAAACCATATTGGGTAACCTTTGCGACCCCCACTATAAATCACGGTGCTAAGATTAGTTTTGTATCTTGACTTTTTCACACTGATAATGGGTATATATACAGCTGATTTTTGAGTCCTTTTTCATCCCCAAATTCAAATCACCATCTTGATCTAATAATCAGATCTCTCCTGTAAATCTCTAAATTCTACTGTAAAACATCATTTTGTTATTCTCTCATTTTTGAGAAATTAATTCTTTTACTTAGTTAAAAACGCTTTTTTCCGCTTGCGAAAGTCCATAACCCAACAGGTTATGGGCCCAGCAATTTTTTAAGTCATAAAATTAATTTCCAAAACAAAACTAATTTGTTGTTGACAGTCATAATCCTTTTCTGCTTAGTACCTTTTCTTTTCACAACTGTTTTGCCTGCTCGAACTTCAATGGATCAACAGACAGTGAAGCTGCTGACCTACACAGGAAAGGCACAGGACTTTCCAATCTGGAGCACAAGATTTGTGGCGATGATGCAGACGAAGGGACTCTACAAATCACTACTGGGGACAGAGGAGCAACCCAATGAGCCTGCGCCACTGGCCAATGGGGCAACCATTGATGAAAAGAAGAACCACAAGGTGCTGAAGGATGCATATGAGAAGGAAGTTGCAGACATCAAGGAGAAACGGAACAATGTGTGGTGCCATCTGGCACTGACTCTAGATGCAACAACCCTCATGCTGATGAGACATGACTGTGTGGGAGATGACGGCATTGGAGATGGAGCAAAGGCTTGGAAGCTTTTGCAAGAGAGATTTCAGAGTGTGGAGACGCCGACAGTGGTGACTTTAGTGGCACAGGTTGCTCGACTGCAGCTCGAGGATTCTGAGGATTTGGACAGCTTCTTCATCAGAGGACAGGAGTTGCTCACAAGGCTACAAGAAGCAGGGGAAGCAGTCTCAGAGACCCTCTTCAACGCCTTGGTCCTCAATGGTCTGCCAATGAGGTATGAAAGTTTTGTAATACAGGAAAGCTTCAACCCGGCAACGAACTTCACAGAGTTGAGGAAAAGGCTGCAGAATTTTCATGAGAGCACGGTGCAGAGACACAAGGGACAAAGTGGTTCAGTGGCACTGGCAGTGAAGCGTGACTTCAAGAAGGGACCCAAGAAAGGAAACTGCTTTGTGTGTGGGATCCCTGGACATTTTGCCAAGGACTGCAGGAGGAAGGAGACAGCACAATGCAGCAAGTGTGGTGAGAAGGGTCACCTAGACAGGGCATGCAAGAGACAAAGAGATGGAGGCAAACATGAGTCAGTGGCAATGGGTCCAACTTTGGCTACACCAGACGAGGAATGCTGGGCAGCTCTTACCCAGTGGAAGACAGCAGGCATGCTAGTGGACAGTGGTTGTACAGATCACATAGTGACGAACATCGATGCGTTTCTGGACTTTGTGCCCATTCAATCAGTGGTCAGAAATCCCAACGGAGAGGCTTCCAGAGTGGTGGGCAGAGGCTGTGTGAGGATCAGCATACCCTCAAACAAAGGGGAATTCCAATGCGACTTCAAAAATGTTCTGTGTGTGCCGGACTATTCTTCAAACCTCCTATCAGTCTCAAGATGCACGGAGTGGGGACATAGCTTCACTTTCGAGAGAGGAAACAGCTGCATGAAACTCCAGAAGGGAACTCGGGTAAAACTAACACAAGAAAATAATTTGTTTTACTTACCCTGCAGCGTTCTAGAATTCAAGATGAGTTCCAACAGCGTGAAACTTGACAGTGCAAGGAAGTGGCACAGACGATTGGGTCATTTGAATCAAGCGGATGTGGTCAGGAATGCACCAGAGACAGTGGGGGAACTCGATGATGTATGCAATGTGTGTGCACTGGCCAAGATCACAAAGACTCCAGTACCAAGAGTGGCAGAGACCCAAGCAGAAGAGAAGCTGGAGAGGGTGTTCACAGACGTGATGGGACCTTTCATAGTAGAGTCACTGTCAGGGTTCCGGTTCTGCATAGTGTTTGCAGACCAATACACGAAGTTTGTGTTTGTGGACTTGCTTAAGGCAAAGAGTGAAGCACTGGCCAGCCTGAAGAAATTTGTTCTCAGTGTGGGGACGCCCAAGAAGCTGAGGCAAGACAATGCGAAGGAGTTTCTCTCAGAGCAGTTCGAGACGTACTGCTTAGATGCAGGCATTCTACAGGAGAAGACCATACCAGAGACGCCACAACAGAATTGGTTAGCTGAGAGGTTCAACAGGACACTGCTGGAGATGGCAAGATGTTTGCTCATTGACTCAGGACTTCCAAAGATGATGTGGGGAGCAGCAATTCTTCACGCAGCAAGGATCAGAAACTTGGTTGTGAGACGAGGAGAAGAAAAATGCCCAGCAGAGCTGATGAGAGGTATAAAACCTAAGCTTCCAATTAGCAAATTATCTATTTTTGGTTGCACAGTCTTCATGAGGAAGAGGGACAGAGAAGTCAGCAAACTTGAACCCAAGGCACTGGAAGGAAAGTTTGTGGGTTACACTGAAGGAGAAAACGGATACCTGGTGTACATACCCAACACACGCAAGGTGATGGCAGTTCGAGATGTGATCATCAAGGAGTCTGAAGTGGGCTCAATCCCTGACAACAAAGAAACGGCGGACCTACTAGATGATGGGTCGGAACTGGGAATCTGCCACCCAGATGATGGTCATCAAGACGATGACAACAGAGAACGACAGGACACATCTACTGCAATAAAGGAGGAGTGGCATGACGCAGGGAGCGTGAATACTCAAGAAACAACACTGAGACAAGAGGCCTCGGATGTTGGAGAAACAGCACTAGATGAAGAATCTACTGCAACAAGAGGGAGTCACAGAGACTCAGATTCACTGGAAGACAGTGACACAGAAGACTTCTCACAGTTAGAGACAGTTGGCTTCAATGAAGATGCACTGGAACACGCGGACAGAGCGGAGCCCAGACGAGGGACACGAGCAAGGAATGTTCCGCAATTTTTTGGAGAAGTCAGGACCCATCTTGCTGTGACTGAGGGCGACTATGTGGAACCCAAAACAGTCTACGAAGCCAAGCAAGGTGACGATTGGGACCAGTGGCACCGGGCAATGAAGGACGAGGTCAAGGCACTCCAAGACAACGAGACTTGGAACCTAGTGAGACCACCCACAGACAGGGACGTCATACCGGGCAAATGGGTTTACAAAGTGAAATTGGGACCCAGTGGTCAAGTGGACAAATACAAAGCGCGCTATGTGGCGAAAGGCTTCAAACAAGTGGAAGGACTGGACTACTTTGAGACTTTTGCGCCTACCTGTAAGCCAGAGACATTCAGGATTCTACTTCAGCTATCAGCGAAGCAAGGCCATGTGATGCACCAATTTGATGTCAAGACTGCTTTCCAGCACTCACCAATCGAGGAAGAAGTGTATCTGGAACAGCCACAGGAGTTTGTAAAACGCGGATCAGATGGGGAGAAGTTAGTATGTCGACTAAATAAATCAATTTATGGTTTGAAACAGGCTGCTAACAACTGGTACAAAGAGCTGGCAAACTTTCTACTGAGACAGGGGTTCACCAGAAGCAGGAACGATCACTGCTTGTTCGCAAGATCAGAAGCAGAGGATCACACCCTCATCTTGGTCTGGGTTGACGACATCATAGTAGCATCAAGAAGTATGACAGTGGTCTCTGATGTCAAGAAGGCACTAGAAGCAACCTTTCACATGGAAGACAGAGGGAAACTACACTGGTTTCTGGGTCTCAGAATCAGACGAGAAGAGGGCAAAGTCACAGTCGACTAAGAACGCTACATAGAAACAATGCTTGAGCGGTTTCAAATGGATCAATGCAAACCCTCAAGAACTCCAGCTGATTTGAATTTGAAACTTCAGACAGCACAGAACGGAGACGAAGAAGTGGACCAGAGGATCTACAGAAGCTTGGTTGGATCACTTCTGTATCTGGCCAAACAGACGAGGCCAGACATCATGTTCACAGTCAACATTCTGTCCAGACACATGAATGCACCTACCAATCAACACTGGATGTGCGGAAAACGACTTCTGCGATATCTTCAAGGTTCAAAAGGTTTAAAACTTACTTACACAAAAGAGGCTAGTTATGATTTAGTGGGGGAAAGTGATGCAGACTGGTCTGGAGACGTGAACGACAGAAAATCAACAACGGGCTATTACTTCAAGCTCAACGGACGTGGCGCAGCACTCAGCTGGGGTGTCAAGAAGCAGGCCACAGTTGCTCTTTCTTCATCAGAAGCAGAATATCAGGGCATGGCAGCAGCAGTTCAGGAAGCACTCTACCTGAAACAACTTCTAGAGGATTTTGGCATCCAACAGAAACGTCCAATAGCAATTGGAGAAGACAACCAAAGTTGTATTAGACTCTGCCAAAACCCAGTCATGCACAAAAGGAGCAAGCACATCGAAACAAAGTTTCACTTCATCCGGGACAAAACGGAGGATGGGACTATTTCAATTCATTACGTTCCTACAGACAAAATGGCAGCGGACATCTTCACAAAGTCCTTACCCGTTTCGAAAGTGGAAACATTCAGAGCAGTTTTGATGGGAACAGACTCTACGCAATCAGCTCAAGTCTGAGTGGGGGTGTTAGAATTTCGATCAAACTATAGTCTTAAACTTAGTGAGAATTAGAAAGAAAGTTTGACTTACCAGATTAGAAAGACAAGCAATTTGATTTTGATCAAAGAAATTATATAAATGAATCGTCAAGAAATGGTGCTGAGAATCAATATTCGGTTCAAATTGGTGAATCTAGATAACTATTATTAGAGTTAGATTAATTGATGTAAAATCTTCCCAGCATGTATTAAATGATGATGATATCTCCGGAAGTGTGAATGAATTCTCAGAAAAGTGCAAATGCATTCCATTTATGGTTCCCTTTGCGACTGATTTGCAGAAGCAAACCATATTGGGTAACCTTTGCGACCCCCACTATAAATCACGGTGCTAAGATTAGTTTTGTATCTTGACTTTTTCACACTGATAATGGGTATATATACAGCTGATTTTTGAGTCCTTTTTCATCCCCAAATTCAAATCACCATCTTGATCTAATAATCAGATCTCTCCTGTAAATCTCTAAATTCTACTGTAAAATATCATTTTGTTATTCTCTCATTTTTGAGAAATTAATTCTTTTACTTAGTTAAAAACTCTTTTTTCCGCTTGCGAAAGTCCATAACCCAACAAACGGATTTAATTAAATATTATTTTCTAAGGCTGGAGGCCTAACTCTAATCGATTTTTCTTTGTTGTTTTATTTTTAACATTCGTTTTTTCTCCCTTTCCTAAAATCAAATCTCTAAATTGAGATACATTACAGGCCTTTAAGTATTTATTTTTAACTTATTTTATGTGTTTAAATTTTAAAAAGTTTATCGAACATTCGAAGTTTGATGAAAAATTTATTTAAGAGCGGTCTTTTATGTACCTTGCTCAGAACCAAACATTTCAAAAAAAATTATTTTGCAAGGTAAAAATTCTTCTTTCTTGAGAATTAGTTTAACTTGGCATGCTCTGCAGTATCTCTTTGATTGACCGTATCTACTCGTATTAATGATTTTTTAATTTTTTTTTGAAATTTCATTTAAAACTGTTCAGCGCAAGAATTTGGCATTCCGATTTATTAAAGTGTATAGTAGCTCGTTCTAAAATCTCAGTGAAATCAAATAAATAAAAATCATGCTTGAAAAAATGCCTTCTTTTTTCAAATCTAGTCAATTTAATAAAAGAATCATTTTTGAGAAGCTTGAAATGTACTTTGCTAATTGATAATTTTATCAGCGTGCAATTATTTTTTGACCTCTCTTAAACTTCTCTCAAAACTATTCTTTAAATTAAATTTTTTTGGCTAAAAATTTTGTTAAAGAAATTAATTTTGTATTCCGATTACCACCAATTTTTAATCCTTGCTTTTCAGTATGATTAACCTAACTCCTACTATTAATCTGATTAACCTTCTTTTTTGTAAAATTTTTCTTTCTTTCTGACACGAAATGTGCTATTGTGGTATATATTTTCACCTGTGTTTCTGCGGCTGAAAATTGCGCTACATGTGTGGCTACATATAATATAGATCGATATATCCATCGCTTCCAACTAGGAATAAGGTTCAAAGAAATCACGCTCAAAATATCTTCAAAGGCTTTATTTTTCTCTGTTAAAACACGTATTGACATACATTAAAACTCTTTGAGCCCCATTTTTCAAAAACCATGTCATCAAAGATTTTTCACACGACTTTTTGAAATTTGCTACATCTCAGCTAGGTACCTCTATAAATGTTTCGTAAATTAAAACGAGAAACCCCCTAAGAAATGGGCTTCAATAAATCGCAAAGTCTGATTGAACTTCAAGTATAATAACTTTTCTTAAGTTTGTTTTTTTTAGTTTGTTTTTTTAGTTCTCTCCCATATTGTGAACAAGGAAATCAGTTTTTCGGAAAAATTTTTTAACAGATTGTTTGTATAGTTTGCAATCAATTTCTCTGACTTTCTTTTGTTTGCTACCACAGGTTGAGAGGCTATTTTGAAAAAATTCTTTTTTGTGTCATCATGTCATAAGTTTTAGAAATTATTCTATGCATTCAGTAATATGGTCTAACCTGAAAAGTAATTTTGGTGTTTATTGCGGACATTATTTTTAATTAAAGAGTCTTCAAGATCAGAAACATACGCTTGAAATTTTTTTCTGCATAAATAAGGTTGCTTTGCAAACCCAAACGCCACAAACTTTAAAACTCTGTTTCAAAATTGATTGATTATTTTTTTGGTGTTTTAAAAACCTTTTTACAACTATCTGCAATGAATCGCGCAGACTCTTGAAGTCAACAGAACTAATTCATCTGACGATGAAAAGGTTAAAATATTTAAATTGATAAAGATCAGTCATTCAAAAGGGTAATTACATTAAGTGCATGAGTTCCAGTTTGCCCTTTCTTGTGGAAAGCTTAGAGAACATTTCATATTGACAGGTCAAATTTTCGTTTTTGTGCTCGATTTGCAGTCAAAAGAAAGTCACAGCTGCTCAATGTCATTGGAGACATCAAACTTTAAAAAGATCAAAATCTGCTATAAAGTGTTTTTAGCGTCCACTTTAATCCATTGTTCTTGTTTCCAAAACTAGTTTTTATATCAGCGCAGAAAATTCTTTGGAATATTTTTGTTTGTTTTTTTTCGGCCTTGTTAATTACCCTTTTATGCATAAAGTGGGTCGTGTACTGCTACCAGCAAAATTGTACTCTGTCATCAGTTTTGTGCATAACCTTTCTCTGTTGTTCTTCTCGATTTAACAATTTACCAGAGTATTTTAACAAAATTTGTGTATGTACTGACAGAATGTTCGTTTTGGAAAGAAAAAATTTAATTACAAAAAACTTAACTAGTGGTTCAAAATCTAAGGAGTGCAATTTTAAAGTTAACAAATGATTTTGTCATTTTTTTCTACTCATTTTCTAAAGTTTACTTGCCCTTACGTCAAAGTTAAGTACTTTTTCTCTCTACTTCTCATTTTTTAATGACCAACTATTTGATCGAGACAAACAGTTATTAAAAAATGAAATGACTTTACAAAAATGATGAAAATTTTAATACTACCTTGCTTGTGTTTTTCAATAACATGAGCAGCTAATTTTGTTTTACAGCACATAAAAATTACTTTTAATACATATAAATTGCTTGAACGGATTTAATTAATTATTATTTTTTAAGGCTGGAGGCCTAACTCTAATCAATTTTTCTTTGTTGTTTTAATTTTAACATTCGATTTTTCTCCTTTTCCTAAAATCAAATCTCTAAATTGAGATACATTACAGGCCTTTAAGTATTTATTTTTAACTTATTTTATGTGTTTAAATTAAAAAAAGTTTATCGAACATTCGAAGTTTGATGAAAAATTTATTTCAGAGCGGTGTGTTATGTACCTTGCTCAGAACCAAACATTTCAAAAAAAATTATTTTGCAAGGTAAAAATTCTTCTTTCTTGAGAATTAGTTTAACTTGGCATGCTCTGCAGTATCTCTTTGATTGACCGTGTCTACTCGTATTAATGGTTTTTTTTAATTTTTTTTTGAAATTTCACTTAAAACTGTTCAGCGCAAGAAATTGGCATTCCGATTTATTAAAGTGTATAGTAGCTCGTTCTAAAATCTCAGTGAAATCAAATAAATAAAAATCATGCTTGAAAAAATGCCTTCTTTTTCAAATCTAGTCAATTTATTAAAAGAATTATTTTTGAGAAGCTTGAATTGTACTTTGCTAATTGATAATTTTATCAGCGTGCATTTAATTTTTGACCTCGTTTAAACTTCTCTCAAAACTATTCTTTAAATTAAATTTTTTTGGCTAAAAATTTTGTTAAAGAAATTAATTTTGTATTCCGATCACCACCAATTTTTAATCCTTGCTTTTCAGTATGATTAACCTAACTCCTACTATTAATCTGATTAACCTTCTTTTTTGTAAAATTTTTCTTTCTTTCTGACACGAAATGTGCTATTGTAGTATATATTTTCACCTGTGTTTCTGCGGCTGAAAATTGCATTACATGTCTGGCTACATATAATATATAATATAGATCGATATATGCATCGCTTCCAAGTAGGAATAAGGTTCAAAGAAATCACGCTTAAAATATCTTCAAAGGCTTTATTTTTCTCTGTTAAAACACGTATTAAGTGTCCCTTGCGTACGCTAAATTGGCTACTGCTACTACTAGTGTTTTTTGGTTAAAGATTTTTTTCCTCGATTCACATTTTACTCAATTTTACAAGTCAAAGCTTTTTGTCTTTACTGGACTAAATGTGTACACACGTTTTAATGTACAAACAAAATTACATTGTAATGGTAAACGTTCGCTTTTTAAACGCTTTCCGTGATTTTTGTTTGTTTTCCGCGTCCGTCGTTTCATTTTCTCCCCCTTTTGAAGTTTTTATTGGAATACGGCTTGAAGAAATTGGGAGCACTTTATATGTTGGTATAGTGTACAATGCTATACAAGAGGTTTATCAGCCAGTGATTCCAAAAATGGCTAAAAAGTCTGACGGGTAGTGATTGATGTATAAAAGCTGCCGTTTTGTTCTGTCTGGCTTTTGTTGCAAAAATTGACTTTATTGCCCCGCAGGGAGGTTGAAATTGTGGAAACGCCTCCCTGAGCAAATTTGATATTCCTTCTTTGATTTCAAGTGTGTTGTTTTACATTTTTCGCCTTTCTGTTTTTATTGTTACCTTTTCAAAGGAGAAAAAGTGTTACATTGCTAGTTATGATTCTGGTAATATTATTGCGTTGTTATCTACACAAGCTATGGCTTATGGTTATATGTCCATTTTTTGAAAAAAAAATTCTGATACATGTTTTTTTTTGTTATAACTGTTCAGACGTTCTAACCATCACGTTCAGACAAACTTCCCCGTCGACCAATAAAAGTGTCGGCCGATAGAAAAATTTTGAGTATATTTCACATTTTTGGTTGAATAAACAGCTAGTCCACATTTTATCTCAAAAAATTTGGAATGTGGATTCCACTTGCTCCCTCTTACATCCATAAGTTGGTTCCGTATAATTGTTTTTGTTCATTATAAACAGATGCATAATTTAAGCACTTTCAACTTTATCATAAAGATACTGGTTGAAAAGTGGCGGCGGCCACTTTATACGCAAGTAGGAACACTTTGGCGCAGAGAATTTGTGAAATCCTGCCATTACTTTGTATGTTTTTCCCACTTTTTAATGAAAGCCCAGCTGCGAAATTTGAAGAACGTTTCTATTAAAATCATGTGTTCATAAAAAAATTAGGAAGCAGATTTATTTAGACATGGAGCGACTATTCTTTTCGCTTTTTTGGATTAAGAGCGTTAAAAAATTGTTCAATAAAAAGTAATTTTTTAATATGGTTGATGAAAAAACTGCAAAAGTAATTTTTTCGAAGACCGTTATAACCAGTGTCTCGTACTTACCGGTAAAAATTAAGAGAAAAACTAATTGTGATTTAAGAGCTTAAAATTAATTAATGGGCTTTGAAACAATTGCAGACACAAATTTGCTGGATACATTTTTGACTGGACAGCTGAAATTTTGCATAACTTCGGCAAAAGGTTTCTAAAAAAAGAAAAATTTTGATTCAGATGAAACCATCCTACCTACTAAATAGACGGTCCACTTTTTGATTGATGATAAGCAATTTGAATCAGGCACTCGCCGAATGGATTATTGTCCTTTTTTCCACCCCGATTATTTCACCCCTCTCATTTAAATCCTCTATCATTTCACCGCGAATTAAATCTTTTACATAATGAGGCCTAAATAAAATAGTAAATAATTATTTGGTCATGCCTCACAGGCCATGGCTACCCTAGTCTATACCTGTATGAAAAGACCTATTAATTTGAGGTGGGAGTAAATATTGAATTAAATTACTGTTTTAGTTCCAGTCAAAGTCAGTGACTGTTGTTTTATTTCGCGCTTATTTCGATTACATCACTTAGAAACCAGACAAATTCTTTTCATACCAAAATCTATCCAGAACGGTCTTCTCATGCCTTATATCGGACGCGGATGGTCTTTTAATTAATCCAGGTCTAGACTAGGGTATGCCTCAGTTCAAGTGCTACCAAACCCTATAAATCTGTTTGTTACATCAGATGTTAACTGTAGAGTAGACAGTTGCGATAAACTCTAAAAAATTGGTAGTGTCTTGATCTTCTTTTCCAGAAGGAGTGAAAAGTTAGTTGAAAAAATTTCCTGATCACATGCATGAGCACAATAGAGTTAAACAGGTTAAATTCTGATGAATTTATGAATTTACTTTATCATTTATGAATTTCCTTTTTTTATCTTCTTTTCCAGAAGGAGTGAAAAGTTAGTTGAAAAATATTCTTGATCACATGCATGAGCACAATAAAGTTAACCAAGTTAAATATTGATGAATTTTTGAAATTACATTTTTGGTTATTTTATGCGGTCATACCCTCAATCTTGTTCAAAGGTCATTTTTATTAAGTAGGAAAACTGTCAATATTGTTCAAAAGTATTGTTATTTTTATTAAATTTGATGCAAGCACGAAAAAGTGCTCGGAGAAATTTTGAGTACCGAGTGATGACTCTCCTCTGTCCTTCTTCTGACACCCGGTGTGCAATGGTTCTTACAGACCGCATTTATACGCAAGTCGTGGTTTATTATTGTTTCTTCTTCACACAGTTGCACACGGACACAAAATGCTTGATACTGTGGCTGGCTTGCGCGCCAGATCACACTATGATATTATGAACAATATTTTGTGAAACAGCATCAATTATTTTTGCTAATGAGAAAAATTGAAATGTGTACTAAGGTAGACCCTAGTTGCCCTCCTTTTACAACCTTAGGGGTAGAGAGGTAGGGCAACTTATTATTGCGCGCGAAGTAGTCCTCCCTAGTTCTCTCAGTCTAACCGACTCTGTAAAACTTCAACTATAACACTGGTAATAACATAGTGTCAATAATCGGAGTCAATGGTATACACATAGTGCAACTATCTACTAGACCGACTAAAGTCAAGCGTTCAAGCGCTATATAAAAAAGAACAGAGTCTTTTCAGTCTCTTATTGGTTGAAGGTGTAAATTCGGTATTTCATCTGCTACACTACATAATAAAAGATGACTCAGCAATTTTTTGTGAGACACAGTAATAAAGTTAACCAGAGAGACAAGGATGAACATTTGGCAAGAAAGAGAATTTGACGTACATGAACGTTGAGCTCTCAAGTGGAAGAATGCCTCTTAAAAACTGTTCTACATTGATGATTGGTTGGCTGTGCTTAGTGTAAAAGTTATGCTTTTGGTTTCGGTCATTTTTGGTCTTGTTTTTTAATGCTGTTTCCAGTCGGCGGCCGATTTTCATTTCATTCATCTTTAGTCTAATGTTGCTTTTCTCAGCCATGATTCACAACGAAATGAGTGAGCTTAATACCTTAGTATCTCATACATGTAATGAATTTTCGCTGATAATTTTCTAATATTTTCAATTAAAATTGATAGATCCCTCAGCGCCATACACATCGCCAGAGAAAATAGAAGAATATTGATCTTTCTCAAAACGAACTTTTCAAA
Organism: Convolutriloba macropyga; assembly: GCF_964194025.1. Lineage (NCBI taxonomy): Eukaryota > Metazoa > Xenacoelomorpha > Acoela > Convolutidae > Convolutriloba > Convolutriloba macropyga. The sequence continues at coordinate 82,965,679 of NC_134468.1, forward strand.
AATTTTGATCAAAACTAGATTGATTATTTTCCAGCACTTTTTAAATGGGAATTTTTGCCGAAGCAAAAAAATTATCTTGGAACAAATTCAGGATTAGTGATCCTTGGTAATGATTTTGCCACTTAAGAACATGAAAATCTTTTCATTGCGTTTCAAAAACGTCGTAATTGAGCTGAAAAATGTCAAACTTAGATGTTCAGTTTTGACTGTGTGGATAAATATAAAAATCAGCTAAAAGCTCATTGTGTAAATTTCCTCTAGACAATGAAATTTATAAAGCACGTGTTTATTCCTGTCACAGAACTAATTTTCTTTTTCTACCATTATTCTATTGAAGCTGCTGAAAATGCAACCAAAAACCGTTAAAACTTTGTATAGCGAAAAACTGTTCAAGCGGACATTTTTGTGTTGTGCATCTAAATTTGAACAAATTTGTAAAAAAAATCAAACAATTAATATCACTTCTTGTGGTAGAAAATTTCCAATTTCAGCTATATTCTTTAATTATAATTTTAGTTTTAGTGTGCTGAGAGAAAAGCAGAATGCAAAAACAAAAATCTTTTCAAGAAAAACTTAGCCCTCGTTTTTGCTTCCATTAAAAAATTCATGGATTGTTTACAAATTTAGGTTTTTTATAGCAGTCTTTCCGTTGAAATTTAACGTATGCTTTTTAAAGTGGTCTTAAATGCTCATCTTAAACCGCTCAATAGGTGGCATGAAGAGTTTATGCATATTTGATTTCTCAATTTCCTTTTGTGAATTATAGACAAAAAGCTCAGAATTTTACATCTCGGCAAAAACGGGATTTGAAAAGATAGCCCTATTGTTACAATCCCAATTTATTGTCTGTTGATTTTAAGCGACTCCGACGTGATAAAATATGGATACTACTTTCACTGCTGGTTTTCGAAAGAAGTATTATCCATATTTTATAGGGAGCACTGCAACTTAGCTGAGAAAGCATAGATGGTGGTATAGACTGTTTATGTCTGTTTGTTTGTTTGTTTTATCATTGAATTATTTATTTCTCTCCTCATGCTAAATGCTCGCGCTTGAATTCAAATTCTCCCGCTTTTTCAGTGTTTTTCTGATACCCCCCCCCCCCCCCCGTTCACGTGGGTGTTTTTTTCACAAATTGTGACCCAAAATTGTTGCGTTTTTATTTTCCTTTGCTTATTGAAGCCAAATATAAAAAGTAAACCCAGCCTGAAAAGTTATGCTGGCTTACCAACTTCATCCAGAACAGGAATGCTGTGAAAATTAACCAAATTTACCCGTTTGTGCGAAAATAGAAATTTTAAAGCAAATATGCTCTAATCAAATTAAAACTTAAGCTTGACTATTCGCGGTGGTATCTTCTGTCTTTGTTACAAATCGCATTTTGGGTAAAATTGAAATAGTGGATAACTTTACCCGCTTTTCCTCAAAATCGAACTTGTTTTTTCCTGCTGAATTAATTAACTTTGCTGGCAAGAAATTACTATTGAAATTTGGTCTGCTTGAATCTTGCGGTGGACTTTTTTCAACAGGATTAAATTATGATAATTTAAACCCCCCCCCCCCTTACCTGTGTTATTATAACCGCTTAGCGAAAATATACAATGTTACCATGGGTTCGCACGGATGCATGTTATTCCAAATTCAAAACCGCCGCCAACACCCCCCCCCCCCCCCAGTTTTTTTTTAAAATCAGTCAGGACAAATTATCTTTCCCTTCAAATCAGCCGATCCATTGTTAACAGCTTTGATTGAAACCTATAAAATGGGAGGCAGCAGCTAGGGCGAATTTTGGGCAATTTTGGGCAATTTTGGGCAATTTTGGGCAATCATGTTTCTAATCTTTGGGAAATAAACTGACGAAATAATCAGGCGGGCGCAGTAATAAAGCCCCGAGGTAAATTGCCTCGTTTGTGATATAATAAAAGAAAAACAAATTAGCTTTGAAAAGACGGGTAAAATGGGGTGAAACTAAGAGCTCTAAATTGTTTTCACATTTTTTTTGGTTTTTGAAAACTTATTGAATTACGTAAGTTTTTTTTGTATAACATAGCATTTATACGTTTTCACTTCAACCTTATAAAGATAAAAATTTTGAACCTGATGCCCCCACCCCTTTCTATTATTGAAAAAGTGACCCGAAATTATGTCTGCTTTTGAATATTTATAAATATTTGCACAGCCGTTGCTTTATACACACGAATAACCGGTTACATTATAAGCAATCGGTTTTCTGAACAGATTGTTTAGTATGTTCGAAAAACTAACCCACGTTCCACGCACCCCCCCCCCCCCCCATTTTTCTATGGTGTAATTCCCGGAACTATAATAGGTAATACCTTCTTGTTTCTTGTTAGAGAAAATCCGCTTTACATTTCTACCCTAGCCGGATAACAACAATAATTACCTTGAATTATGTTTATTATGCACAACTTTTCAAGTTTGCTTTGATCTAAAATTTCAATTCAGGCAGAAATCGAAATACCTGTTTATCTTTTATTCAGTTATTTTTCAAGGAGCACTTAGTTACTGTACGAACATCACAAGTGAACCGCAGTTTCCTTTTAAAGTTATTTTTGCGGGTCAAAAAGATTTTATTCAACACAAGAGGAAACTAAACCAACGTTGAAATTTTATTCGTTACTCAAAAATTTATCCCATTTTTTAAATCAAATTTAGAAACCGCGGCATATTATTACTATGATTCACCGCTAAATCTATCGAAATATTTTGAGTACTACCAAATTCACCATTAACCACTATTTGTGGCTTTATAATTTATTCATAAACTCCTCTTTACTGTTCATTAAAAACCGTCAGTTATGTAAACTGAAATTAAAATTGTTTGTTTCTTCGCCGTAACTTCGGTTTACTTTGCTAACGGTGGCAAATTGCAAATAAATGGAAATCTCTTTCGTTGACGGGAATTCGTTCATACCTCCGTCACGGTTGCCTAACAGCAACAGCAACAGCCGTATCAATAACAATAACAACAATATCAACAACAACAACGACCGTAACATTTCAAATCAAATTCCAATACCTCAAACTGGCTTTAAATCTTGGGTCCAAGAACGGATCCAGTCAATTCAAATATTGCAAAATTCTAACAGTGCCAATGGTAACAACCTGCCTTTATCAACGTCGGCAAGGAACCGACAAAACGGATTCAGTTCCACTAACGGAAACAAGAGATCCGTTAAGTTCACAACCTCATCGGGTTCCACCGAATCCGCTCGGAATCGGAATGATTCCACCTCAAACTCATGGGTTTCAAAATGGACCAAAAGGTTACAGGGTTCTCCACGAGGGAAACATTCTGTTATTCTGTTTAAGGAAGAGATCGTCTTCAGGAATTTGGATCCAGCGACATACTTCGATGACAGCAAACGTAAAATCGGTGAGCAAAATTTTCACTCAACTTAACAAGGTTAGGACACTTTTATAGTCCCCAGGAGGCCAGTAGCTTTTTCCGAATATGCTATTAATTTTTTTTCAATGTTTTTTTTGTTTAAACTGATTTTGATTATTTTTGATTATTTAATTTTTTTCAATCAAAAATATTTACAGCCTAATTAACCTGATCAATTCGGCACACTTCCGAATGAAAATTTATAAATGTGCAAAGATATTGATAGATTTAAAGAAGCAATGATTGAAAGAAAAGAGCACGTTGCAAATGAATCGAAGAACCTTGGTAGTTCTCATTAATTGCAGTTTTGCTGTTTCAAGCATTGCAGAGATGACAGAACGACAAAAATTTAATTATAGAAAATCAGAAATAAATTCAAACTATTGAGTTATAATTTGCAGCGTATGAAAAATGATTTACTTGCAAAATAATTGCGAGCTTTTGGAAGAAAATCTTGGAAGACATTGCTTCCTCTCGCAATAGCCTACCAGAATACCTCAATATTGATCTAGGCAGATCAACTTTCTTAATAGACATGAAAACTATCGTCGTCAAAGATGTTTGGATAACTTAGAATTATCCGTTTTTTACTGTTGTTCATATTGCTCAAAAAAGTTCTTAAATGGTAGATGAAGATCTTATTGCAGATCTTGCAGCAGAAAACCCAACCTGTCCTCCGATGGTTGCAATGAGATGATAAAATTAATTGCGAAAACCTAGATTGTCCTAATTTTTTTAAGATTTTAAGAGGAGACCTGAAATCAGACCGTTAGAGAAACATTTAGCGAAAGACGAGAGCACGTTGCAAATAAAGTCATCAAAATCATTTGTTCTGCTCAATTGCGATTTTGCCGTCTCAACTTTCGCTATATCAAAAGAACGATAGAAATTTAATTAGAGAACAAAAGAAATAAAAACTACTGAGTCAAAATCTGTTTGACAATAATTTAAATAAAACACGCACCTTTAAAAATAATTTGACAATAAAACACGCACCTTTGTTGCCATACATTGTTTTTGAAAAGCAAGGTTTTCCCGTACCTAACTCCAAGTGAGTTTCAGTACTGGGCCAGTATAAATGCAATTCCGCATCATTACTGAATCATAGACTGATTAATGTCATTTTTTGACTTGTCAGACTTGCGTTCAGTCTGATTTTATAATTGTCAGACTTGGTCCAAGTGTAAAAATAAAGATCCAAACGGGGATCGAGCCCAAGTACTACCTCTCCCTATACGTGTGTGCACCTTTTTGCGCCACCAAGACATGTGTAATATTGTCTTTTGCGTCGTTATTATAAACTTGAAAGACGCGAAATTCAAGCGACGAAGCGATCAAAAATATTACATGAGAGATTTGCATTTGCAATTGCCCAATACTGATTTACACTTGGAGTGCGGTACGGGTTATGCCTCATTTTACTATGTTTACTGTTTTCTCTATATATAAAATGAGCTCTAAGTAAACTTGGTACTCATGCAGGAGTAAAACAAAACCACTATGAAGCTCTGAAAAAGTATAAAAATTGGCGTGTTTTTTTATATTATAATGAATAAGTTTTTAGTCTTCCATTTTTAAGGCTCTTTATATATAAAACATGCTGATAACCATCCCAGCCGATACCGGATTGCTATCTTTAAGGTCTATCTGACGAGACAGATTTATTATATGTTGATTTAAAAAAAAGCAATGAGTCTTCTATTACCTTGCTAAATTCTTTTTCTAATTGTACAGCGTTTCTTTTTGGCCTCTTCTCTATTTTATTCTTTCAACTTGCTCTTCTCTTTTTTATGTTTGGAATCGAATGAGAATCAGTAGCCGATTTTATAAAATATCGCATTTGACCTAGATTAATTTTTTGGAATATTTTTATCAACTAAACGGTTCTATCTAGTAGGCTAATCGGTTTTAGACAGGACGTTCCTCATTTCACAAAATTTTCAGCCAGGAATTGCCTTGAAGCAATTGGAAGCCCGAATTCAACTGTTTATTTTTTTAATTATATATTTTTTACTTCAATTTTTGTCAGCATTATTTTCAGCTGAAGTTTCCAATTAAATAATTTGAATTAAACTATTTTTCAACTAATTCTGGATTTTAGTTCGCCCAGTTTGTTTGTTTGTTTTCTTTTTGTAAAGAAAGTTTTTGTTCCCAAAACTTAGTACACTCTGGATATCGTTTTGAGATTTTCCATATGGTTGTAGCCTAAATTTCGTTCCGGGTTTTCAATTCACGTGAAAAATGGTGGGTCGATTTCAAAAGTAGGCAGTTAATCGTTAACTTCAAAAATGCTTTAATGTGTCACAACAGCATGCTTATTTTTAAGCTTGGAGTAACAACTAGGTCCATAACGCCTTCACTTTATCTTCTTGAAAGCAATTTTTCCAAGATCTTTTCTGCGATTCCACACCTTATGCACCCTCAGTTACAAATTGGGTCCTTACTTTTTAAATAATTGGGTTATTATTTCACGTGAGGTATTATTATTGTTCGGGGTTGCAAAAAATATGCTTCCACTATGATGAGTTGGAACATAATGGGGAACAATTTTTGAATACTGCAGCAAAACCAGTACCAAATTGTGTATAACTAGATATTTTAGTTAAGAACTCCGATTATTACTTACCTAAAATAGAGCAAGTAGCCAGCAAGACAACCAGTCCTTCAGGAATTCGAAATTTCGAATTTTTATCACCTAGTTTTATATAGCCATTATATAGCCAATAGAACATTTTCTTATTTATTTTCGGATTAATGTGCAAAATAACTTAAACTTTCCCAAAACTGCAGATTACAAATTGACAAAACTTTAAAATAAAAAAAAAATGCCTAACGGAAAAAAATCCTTCAATTTTTTAAATTTTTGATTTTTTGCAGACTTTGTGTTGGTGTACGAGACAAAGTCCAGCTCAGCAGAAAAGGAGACAGAGAAGAGGAGGAAAGCAGGGAGGGAAAAGTTCTTCTCCGAATTGGAAAGACAGGGACTCCAATTGGAAGAGGTTATCAATTATAACTATAAAACTATAATGTTTAAAACTGATTTAAGCTATCTGCGAGAAATGGTTAGGAAAACAACCCGTCTTGCTAATTTAAGCAGAACTCAGCCGGACCGAAATCTACTCTTAGTTTGCAATTTTTTGCAATCATTATTTTGCAAATTTCGCCTTATGAAGAGATAATTTACAAATATAAACAGGAAACATAAAGATAAACAAAAATTTGCAAATAGTTGCAAAATTGAAATTAATGTTGGACTAGGGTATCACCAAAAAACAACCAGCGTTAATATTAAATAATTACTTTGTGCTGCAGAAATTGACAAACATTGCTACCCTTATTATAGAGCGTGACTGTCTCGACAGCAATTAGGCTAAATGACTAAAACTTGGCAAGTTAATGTGTTGGCAATTTTTTTTTTGTTTTGTGTTGGTATATTGTACAGAAACTTCTTAGATAAAAAAATGAACCCCCCTTGAAAATAAACCAAGGATAACAACCGCCACTTGACTTTTAATGAGCTGTGCATTTGGCTCATTTTGCCGTTTCTTGCGGGCCACGGATATGCGTTAACGTTTTACACCTCAAAACTTACAGTTGGCCTTTTCAGGGGCAATTTTGGCTCGTCACATTTAACCACGTTTTATGTCACTACTTTCTGCCGTCTCTTTTGCAATCACTTGACCTGCAGCTAGAATTCTAGATTTTGTTCACTTTGATCTAAGGCATACGTCAGTGTTTAAATTTTGTTAATTGCCATATTATTACCGTTTTAACATTAACAAATCATAAACTTAAATTCGTGAGCTTTAAGCAAGTCTCAGTGACAACCGGGTCCCCTTTTTTTTCTAAGGCAACCCATATTAATCTGGTCAGCTGTTTCAATCTGGTCAGCTGTTTGGTCAGCTGTTTCAATTAATCTGGTCAGCTGTTTCAATCTGGTCAGCTGTTTCAATTAATCTGGTCAGCTGTTTCAAATCCTATCACAATATTTTATTATTGCTAGCTCAAATCGGCTTAGCGAAAACTTTCAATGGATCACAGATAAAGTTTTCAGAAAAAAACTTAAGGTCTAAATGGCTTCGACACTTTCCTGCAGTTTTCTACCAGGATTTTGGATTTTGCCTGTATTTCTTGTTGTTTTCATAGGCAATGACTCATTGTATTGTATTATTGATGACTTATGAACAAAAAATATGTTTATTTTGATCCCATGGAGACATACGTTGGCATATTTATTGGCTTCCATTGCAAGCTATTGAATTTAATGGCGTAGATACTACCGGTTTTCTCAAAAACTTCGTGGTTGTAATGTATTTGTTCATATCTGTTGATTTTTTGAAGTGATATTGCTAAAAAATAATCCCATTGCTGTTAGAAAATTAAATGAATAAAGAAAACTTTTTCTGAAAAAATCAATTTTTAATTGCTTCGGCACTTTTGTCTCTCAATTTTATTTTGAATAGGCAGCTTTGTAGTTTTTAAATTCTTTAGGTACCCGTAAAATGCTGACCGGTCTCATAAGCTTGAAATTAAGAAATCAGTGAATGAGGTTAACTGAATTAGCTATAGCGAACAGTCTTAAAGTTTATGATAAATTACATATTCATTGGTTTTTCAAACTTTTATAGTTTTTGTTGTTCTTTTCATCAAATTGTAATTTGTTCTCATCATTGTGAGGTCCCATCCAATTCCTTGAATAACAAAAATTAACATTTCTACCGATATTATGTCGTAACTGAGGATTTGCCTATGAAGCAAAATGCGTCTTCATAAAAGTTTTGTGATCGGTGCATTTGTGTTTCTTTTTCTCTTCTATTAGCACATTTTCGTAATAACAGATCTCAATGATTTTCAAATGTGGCCCAACTGAACTGATTTATTTTTTCAGTATTTTTTTAGCTGAAATACTATATATAAAAATTGAAAAAATACATAGTTTTGAGATAATAGCTAGTGATTTTAATGGCTTCAATAATTTGTTTTTGCAATTTCTTTGTGGATTTTGTGAGTTTTTCTGCGTCTTCAGTCCGTTCCTATGGCTTGTTCTAACCAATTATCAAAAAATTTTTTGCTAAAAGCTAAAGTTTTTCAATTTATTGAACTTTTGAAATTATTTGGTTACAAAAATGTTGATTGATTTTCGAATTTCGCCTCATCTTTTTTTTCTTTTTGTCTCCCAGTCTCGCTAAGGAAAAGTTCCATCTGCTGTATAATTAGGAAAAAGTAAATTTGTGTAGTTAAGGGTTGTCTGATTGCGTTTTGAAGTTGTTACTAGGTTCTTTTTAATCTTCATTTGGTTGACAAATAAATAAAAAATCTAGATGAGCTCGGTTCGGAACATCATGGGCAAAATGTTTGTTTCTTTATTGCCGTAGGGTTTATTTCTTAAACACTTAAAAATTACCCAATGAAATGAAACTTGACCCATTGTCTGCCCTTGTCGAACAATTTATGTAGAGTAATTCTCGCCAAAACAAATTTACCAGTCTAGACCTTTCAAGAATTTGGTTTAGGACGCACAAGGTTGTGAGTTATTGATAAACATTGTGGTAACTGCATCAGTTTTTGGTCAGTCAATTTTTCGAAGTATATTTTAGTTAATCATGATAACCCGGACTTGAGTCGCAGAGCTTTTCAGCGCTGAACCAGCACATTTCAAGAGTAAAAACTTAATTCAGTTCTGAAACATTGTATCTCCGGAATATTTTAAGTTTTTTTATGTGCAGTATTTCTTCATCATGATTATATTGAGGTCATAGAGTTCGCCCAGGCTAAACTTATCCTGTATAGTCTAAAAATTAGTCATACCCCCAAAATTAAGTCTGAGCAGAGTAATGTCATACTTTTGTAGCTTATAACTAGTAATTACTATAGTAGTATACACATTGTTTATATTTAAGCTGATTTGTAGGCAATTAAAACACAGTCCATTTAGCTCAGTGGTTACGACTTGCTGCGCAACTTAAATGTTACAAGTACCCACGCGGAAGTTCGAATCGCATATAAAGCAAACCTTGTTGGCGGGAGTTAAGCTGAACATATTGTTTTTCATGAAATAAAATTTACTCAGAAATCAGACTGGCCTGTGAGTAATGTGTATATGGTGACCTCCGCAACATAGAGTCGCGATATGGTCACCATAAACACATTACTCTATTTCCCTTTATATATCCACTACTCTATATTCACTTCTTTTATATTTTAAATCTATCACTTCTTGTCTTACTTAGTGCAAACCACTAGTTTCGAGTTAAGCTGGTAATTAACTGATATCAGACGGATAGTTCGGGTTCTATCCCCACGGACTCCGGTGCACGTATCCCAGATACTAGTAAAAAAACTATTGAGACCGTCTAAAAAGCACGTAAACCAACTTGCGAAAATTGCTGTAACCACTTCGTGGATAACTTGAATAAAAAACCAGCTTAACTCTTTTATAAATTGTAACTTTTTGCTAATATTTTATAAAAATTAATTGTAAAACCTAAATTCATCATTACTATCTCTAATACCTTTATCATCAAATGGATCAATAGCTATTTTATATTGTTCTTTAGTTTTTAAATGATGGTTATTACTATCAATAATATAATTAGTTACATACTTAGTTTCACCTTCAAATATAGCATTAGTATAATCTTCAATTGTAATCTGTTTTTTAATAGTGGCTTTAGTTATACCTTTTAACTTTTTCTCTTCTTCTCTTTTAACAATATTGTAACAATATGCTTTGGCTTTAAGGAAACATGCTTCTATAATAGTATCATTAGGTAATTCATTCTTCATCTTACCTAACTCATTATTATGTAAATTATCTTATCTTATCATTTCAGTTTCTATATTACCATCTAAAGCAACATATATGTTTATAAATATACTATCTGTATCTGTGTAATGATAACTACAATCTAACTTTTTCTCAACGTAACCATATATAGCTTTATACATGAATAGTTTAGCTTTTTCTAATATAACAAATCCAATATAATTAAACTTATCTAAATTAACAATACCTTTTGTTTTATTTACGGCTACTAGATCATCATCAAACTCTACAGAATATATAAAACCGATATTTTCTACTAATTTAATATATCTATCTAGATCATTAACTAACTCTACATCTTGTCTATTATATACATTCTCTATTGTTTTTCCATAGAAGGCATTATTCCTTATCTTAAAGAATACATCCCCAAATTTATCACCCTTAGCTTTAGTTTCTTTTTTTTTCTCAATATTAAACTCAATATAAGGTTTTAACCATTCACTCTTACTATACTCTAACTTTTGCTTAATTTTAATGTCTTCCAATCTTAAACCATGATCTCAATACCAATCTAACATCTCTCCATCAATTACATTATCGTTTTTATCCGCTAACTTCAACATTAACTTCTCATTTGGTTTGTATCCTTTCTTTTTTTCCTTTTGATAGTCTGTAAACTGATGAATGTGAGCCTTTGTCTTTTCTGGAAAGAGTGGATATTTCTTTGTCTTTTGTTTCAACTCATCATTATACTTTACATCAATAGTATAGATATAACCTTTTGTAGAGCTAGATTGTGTATAATCTGCAAACGAGCTCTGCTCATCGCAAGCCAAGCCAGTTCCTAGATCATTGCCATCACAAACTTTGATCTCACTAGTAGGTAAAGCTTGAACCATAGCAGAAGCGTATAATGAGTTGAAGTCTAAGTAGTTTAGATAATTCTCTTTCCCAGTATACTCAGGATCTATCTGTTTATTCATACATTTTACATGATAATGACCTAATACTGAAGCTAACCCACCTCTAATACCATGTTGTATTGTATCATAAATATTAACTGTTTCTTCTTTATAATATTTAAGTTCAACACTGGTATATTTTAATCCACACAACCATGTTAATCCAGGAGTAGAATATGTATAACAAGGGTCTATTTCATAATATTCTAAACACTTATCTCTTAACCTTTCAAATACATCTACCGATAATAATTCATCTGTTTTAAGATATAACATCATATGATCCTTTATTGTCTCACATCCAGTATTATTCCAACAATCTATTGCTTGCTTATATTCTTTGTCTGTAATATCACTTTGTTTCAACTTAGAATAGAATGCTTCCTTAGGTGGTAATGATGTTTCATTAAGTTTATCTATACTATCTAACCATTCATATGGGAATATACATTTACGTCTCTCTAACCCAAATTTGTTTAATGTTACACACTCTTTATCACTCAATGTTTTACTTATAGCATCTAAGCTAAGTGGATGGAAGAACTTAAACATATCTTATGTTTTTGCATAACCCAAATCAATACTAATACAATTCTCATCAGATTTAGTTAATACTTTAAGTCTAATCTTCTTTGCTAGTTCAGTTATTAATAAGTGATTATCAAAATTAGTAGAATTAAATGCATACATTGGTACAAAATTATTCTTAGCTTGAAGGTTACACTTATTCTGAGTATATCCTCTAAATTTACCATTTAGATTATCATGATCTCTAACGGCGTCTTCACCCAAGTTCTCATTACAATAGTAACATCTACTATTTAAACGGTGAAACCGCTGCGTTGATGGAGTAATACTACCTTCTTTCAATGGAATATTTATACTAAATATATCTTTAAATTTTTTTATAATAATCTACTCTTTCTACAAACCAATCAACTATATCGGTCGAACCGCCACTTTGTGGATCTTCACCGGAATAACTTTCAAACTTATCTTCTTATATATCAGGATAGTCACTTTTTATATATAAACCACAAGCAATAGGTCAGTGTTTACTATTTTTTTATATATTCAAATTCATAATATATAGCAATTGGTACTCTGTTTTTATAATGGAACTTATCAAACTTTAGGTAATCATCTTTATGGAATGTTCTTCTACCTATATGTTTCTGTGTATTACATAAATCCAAATGTTTATTTAATGCATTTCTGTTCTAAATGATACACAACATTTTAGACATGGATAACATTTAATATGATTAGATGATGTTCTTAATAGGAATGGTATATCTTTACATAGGAAGTAATGATTATCCCAGTATAATATGTTACATCCTTTAGGATCATTATGATTAATTAATACAGGATTAATAGTTTTATTTTTATTTAGATTGAATACATTAAATAATACTTTATCTTTATTTAATTCTTGTATTTTCCTTAAGTGATAATAATCATAAGGACCCCCGGTCTTGGTTCCCCATGGAGGTATAACTCCTTTTGGTAATTTTATCTCATTAATATTTTCTGGTTTGTTTTAATTACTAACTCTACTGGGATTATGTGGTGCAGGATGTAGATAAGCAATTAGACACCATAGTAAACATTTATTATTACTATTATGTATATTAAGTATATATCTAGATGTGAATTGTAACTCAGTATTACATCCAGCTCTAGGATAATACCTATGTATATACATTGTTCTTTTGATAAATCTTTGCATACTCCATCCAAATTGATTCATTTCCTGTTCCTGCATTCTTGTCTCTAGTTCCCCATTCAATAAATCCAAGTCATGTGCACCATTGTATTGCCTAGTCATTAACCTAAAGGTGGATTCGTTTTCTTCTAACTTATCATCCGTAGGTTTTGTATACTTAACTACATCAAAGGTGTTAAACTTAATATGGGGATGTATGTTATGCAATGACTCCACTATATTCAAAAATTTAGGATCTTAGTAATTACTACTAGTATTTATTATTTGATTATGCTTCATGTTATGATCTAATCCTAACTCACTAACTTTGTCCCTCCACTTCTTATCAACAAGTTTTTTCTGTTTAATATTTTCTTTATGTTCATCTGATCCACTGTGTTCCTTTTTATTATTCCTTTCTAGTATTACATACATCACAATATCCATCAGTTATATTATCAGTGAAACTGCTCTGCAGATCTTTAGTTATATCTTTATCTATATCCTTATCGTTACCCTCAACATTATCCAGATGCATCTTTGTTTTTAAATGTTGGTCAACACTATATTGACTCAGACTTGTCTTACATATCACACAATCAAACTTACTCCCGTTCTTTACTATTTCCCCATTAACCAATCTTACAATATTCCTATGTTTTAATGTTGTTACATGTTTATTAAATGCAGTATTATTATCAAGATACATATCACAACTATCACAAAACTTTATTTCATCTAGTTCAGAGTACTGCTCAACCAACTTTCGTTCTATATCTTCATTAGTGACTTTTAATCCCTCATCCTTAGCTTCCTCAATAATTTTAATTCTATTAAATAATCGCTCATTCTTTTTATGTTTAAGTGATTGGATGTGACGGTTATAATTCGTTAGAGTTAATTCTTCATTACATTCTTCACACATAAACTTATTTGTTTTAGGTTTTGATGTGGTAAAATAAACTGATGAACCTGTATCCGTACCCGAATCCTTATCCTTATCAGAAACTAAATCCTTATTGGTGTAACCACTTCGTGGATCTGAATCTACATTTATATCTTTAGACTGATCTAAATCTGGATGATATTTAGCCTCAGCCTCACGCATTAGATTTTTAATATCCTCACCCCTTTGTTTTGTTTTAGCAACATATTCATCATATGACTTCTTTGCATCCTCGTTTATAAGATTTAACCTTCTGATTAACTCTAAAGGATCTTGTTCTTTTTTATCTACTAGTTTGATTTCTCCCCTTATTTTATTTTTATTTTTTAACATTTGGACCGCCTTGCTTGTGGAACTACATTGAGTTTCTTAAGGTTTTTCCTGTTCACTTTCAACTTAACTGCTTTGAGAATGAGCTTGTCCCCCACCAAATTGAGCTAGAAATTGAGATTGAACTTGTCCATGGGTTTGGACTTGTCCATTTCCAGTCAGAATGTTTCCGTTGTTTTCCTGAGCATTCATTTTTATAGGACAAGTTTTGAAAAAAGTATTATTAAAATAAGTTTTCACCGATATAAAAATGATTAGTACCAAATGCGATAAATGTAAAAATAATGCTTGGTGTTGGAGTTGTGATGAATGCCAAAGTAAACCTTTATCATGTTTTGTATGTGATTAAATTATAACATATAGAGAAAGACATAATCATATGAGTAAGCATTATAATGATCCAGATCAATATTTAGTATGTAAAAAGAGCAATGTAAATAAACATATCTCTCACTATAGATTCAAACATTACACTTATAGGATATGCTTATATCTCAATAGATATAGATTTGGTCACACTAAAGAAAGATTTAAAGAACATGCAAAGAAATATAATATCCATGAAGCTGGTTCCCAGATCAGCGAAGCTGGCTCCCAGATCAAAGTTTAATCCTATTAAAATGTTACTTCCCTTCCCCTTATTTATTATGATTATACTTATTAATAAAATTGTTTATTGGAATTATGATAAATATTCTGATTTAAGGAAGAGATTCAAGGGATATAGGAATGTTTTACGAGAACCATTTGAAATTAAAAAACATAATTTCATTATTTATGGTCCATCTAATTCTGGTAAAACAAATTTTATAGAAGATTATTGTGGTTTGTGGTTTTTTATGACACTGTTAATGTATTCTGTATTGATTAAAGTGAGTGGAAGGGATATAATGTATGTGGTGTTGATGATTTAAAATTATTAGATAATTTAGATAGTTTTGCTAATAGTCTTATTATATTTGATGATATGGGAGAAAACATTAGATTACCAGCTATAGACTCATTGTATTCTAAAGGCAGACATTACAATATTAATATAGTATGTGTAGGTCATACTGTAACAGATTTAAGTACAAAAACAACAGATAACACCCCAGCTATATATATTACTTTAAATAGTTCACAACAATTCTTCGAAAGAGTACAAGAGAAGATTAAAATTGATTCTAATCTTTATAGATATAAACATTATAACTATGGTGTAATAAATTATAATACTATTAGTGACTATTATATTGTATTAGATAAAGATAAAAATGTTGTATATGATTCTGGAATAGGTGATCTTGATATTGAGAAATATGTTGATTATACAGAGTTTAAGGAAAAGGAATATAATATACTAAGTAATCATTTGACAGAGAGAATGATAGAACCATCACATATTAAACCGAATGAGTTAATGTTTTATTTTGAAGAATATTTAGAATTTAAGGGAATACATAAATCAATTAATTTATATAAAATATATACAAATATAAAAAGCGTACTTAGTGAGATACATAGTGGATATATAGTTTTGGGTGGTGCAATTAGTTTGTTTGGAATAGGATATAGTTACTTTCAAAGTAGTGGTAATAATAAGGATAATAATATTAATGGTATAGATATAATGAATATAGATATTAAAAAAATAAATAATATAAATTAAAAAATAAATAAATATAAATTAAAAAAGAATATGTCGATAGTTTATGGCATGACCGATAAAAATAAAATTGATCTCAATGATCCATTTACTATAGTAAGTGCTTTAGCTGGTTGTCTTGTAGGTATTTATGCAACTCGTAATCGTATTAACTCTAAACCTAAAAATGAGGGTAATGTGTAGAGAATGTAATAATAAAACTGATAATAGTAGTGGTTATCCAGAACATGAACTGATGAATCATTATAATCTTTCACATAAGAATTTAATGGGACGATGTATGATTTGTATGTATAAAACATATAGTGGTTATCACTTTTTCGATAAATGTAAATTTAAAAGAACAGGCCTTATAACATCAGTACATAGTTATATTTATTATACTGATATTAATGATAGTGATAGTGATGATCAAATTGACAACAATAACAATAAAGATAAAGATGATTGAAATAAGGTTTTAAATGAACTAAAAGATAATATTATAAAGAGTTTGAAAGATTACATTGAAAATGAATTAAAAACAGAAATTATAAATGAGATAAAAATGGAAATTCTAAATGACTCAAAATAGAAACTAATAATTAAGTATTAAATGCGGGATTACCAAGATTATAATAATCTATATAATGCATAATAATCCATGTAATCTCATGTAATCTAATGTAATTTTTGTAATTTGTAATCATTTTATTAAATGGTGTTAGAAATTAGAGATTGATTGCTATGAACGCTTTTTTTATGTTTGTTAAGAGAAGATCTATTTATAACAATTTTACATGAGGGACATGAAACTTTCTCTGTGCAACTCATCTTTACTTAAACCACCAGTTTTATAAAAACAATCTCTGTTCTTTTCAATTTTACATAAACAACAAACTCTAGTTGTTATATTACCAGTTTCATTACTTTTCTTTTTAAAATTCGTTTGTATTTTTGAGTCATTTAGAATATCCATTTTTATCTCATTTATAATTTCTGTTTTTAATTCATTTTTAATGTAATCTTTCAAATTCTCTATAATATTATCTTTTAGTTCATTTAAAACCTTATTTAAACCATCTTTATCTTTATTGTTATCAAGATTATCATCACTATCACTATCATTAATATCAGTGTAATCAAAATAACTATGTACTGATGTTATAAGGCCTGTTCTATTAACTTTACATTTATCGAAAAAGTGATAACCACTATATGTTTAATGCATACATTTCATACATCTTCCCATTAAACTCTTATGTGAAATATTATAAAGATCCATTAGTTCATGTTCTGGATAACCACTACTAGTATCAATTTTATTGTTACATTCTCTACATTTTACCCTCATTTTTAGGTTTAGAATTAGTATGATCATGAGTTGCATAAATACCTACAAGACAACAAGCTAAAACACTTACTATAGTAAATGGATCATTGAGATCAATTTTATTTTTATCGGTCATGCCATAAACTATTGACATATTCTTACCATTTTTTTAATTTAATTTTTGCATTATATATATTCATTATATCTATCCCATTAATATTATTATCCTTATTATTACCACTACTTTGAAAGTAACTATATCCAATTCCAAACAAACTAATTGCACCACCCAAAACTATATATCCACTATGTATCTCACTAAGTACACTTTTTATATTTGTATATATTTTATATAAATTAATTGATTTATGTATTCCCTTAAAATCTAAATATTCTTCAAAATAGAACATTAACTCCTTTGGTTTAATATGTGATGGTTCTATCATTCTCTCTGTCAAATAATTACTTAGTATATTATATTCTTTTTCCTTAAACTCTTTATAATCAACATTTTTCTCAATATCAAGATCACTTATTCTAGAATCATATACAACATTTTTATCTTTATCTAATACAATGTAATAGTCGCTAATAGTATTATATTTTATTACACCATAGTTATAATGTTTATATCTATAAAGATTAGAATCAATTTTAATCTTCTCTTGTACTCTTTCAAAGAATTGTTGTGAACTATTTAAAGTAATATGTATTGCTGGGGTGTTACCTCTTGCTTTTGTATTTAAATCTGTTACAGTATGACCTACACATACTATATTAGTTTTGTTATGTCTACCTTTAGAATACCATGAGTCTATAGCTGGCAATCTAACGTTTTCTCCCATATCATCAAATATAATAAGACTATTAGCAAAACTATCTAAATTATCTAATAAGTTTAAATCATCAACACCATATACATTATATCCCTTCCACTCACCACCATCAATAAAGAATACATTAACAGTGTCATACAAACCACAATAATCTATTATAAAAGTTGTTTTACCAGAATTAGATGGACCTTAAATAATGAAATTATGTTTTTTAATTTCAAATGGTTCTGGTAAAACATTCCTATATCCTTTGAATCTCTTCCTTCAATCAGAATAATTATCGTAATTCCAATAAACAATTATGATAATAAGTGTAATCATAATAAATAACGGGAGCGCAAGTAACATTTGAATAGGATTAAACTTTGATCTGGAAACCAGCTTCGCTGATCTGGGAACCAGCTTCATGGATATTATATTTCTTTGCATGTTCTTTAAATCTTTCTTTAGTGTAACCAAATCTATATCTATTGAGATATAAGCATATCCTACAAGTGTAATGTTTGAATCTATAGTGACAGATATGTTTATTTACATTGCACTTTTTACATACTAAATATTGATCTGGGTCATTATAATGCTTACTCATATGATTACACAAGTTTTATTCAAAACTTGTCCTATAAAAATGAATGCTCAGAAAAACAACGGAAACATTCTGACTGGAAATGGAAAAGTCCAAACCCATGGACAAGTTCAATCTCAATCTCCAGCTCAATTTGGTGGGGGACAAGCTCATTCTCAAAGCGAAAAAGTTCAAAGTGAACAAGATAAACCTTATAAAATTCCATGTAGTTCCACAATCAAGTCGGTCCAAATGTTAAAAAGTAAAGTAAAATAAGGAGAGAAATCAAGCTAGTAGATAAAAAATTGAGGATCCTTTAGAGTTAATCAGAAGGTTAAATCTTATAAACCAGGATGCAAAGAAGTCATATGATGAATATGTTGCTAAAACAAAACAAAGGGGTGAGGATATTAAAAATCTAACGCGTGAGGCTGAGGCTAAATATCATCCAGATCTAGATCAGTCTAAAGATATAAATGTAGATTCAGATCCACGAAGTGGTTACACCAATAAGGATTTAGTTTCTGATAAGGATAAGGATTCGGGTACGGATACAGATTCATCAGTTTATTTTACCACATCAAAGCCTAAAACAAATAAGTTTATGTGTGAAGAATGTAAAGAAGAATCAACTCTAAAGAATTAAAACCGTCACATTCAATCACTTAAACATAAAAAGAATGAGCAATTATATAATAGAAATAAAATTATTGAGGAAGATAAGGATGAGGGAATAAAAGTCACTAATGAAGATATAGAACGAAAGTTGGATGAGCAGTACTCTGAACTAGATCGAATAAAGTTTTGTGATAGTTGGGATATGTATCTTGATAATAATACTGCATTTAATAAACATTTAACAACATTAAAACATAGGAATAATGTAAGAATGGTTAATGAGAAATAGTAAAGAACGGGAGTAAGTTTGCTTGTGTGATATGTAAGACAAGTCTGAGTCAAAATAGGGTTGCCAACATTTAAAGACAAAGAAGCATCTGGATAATGTTGAGGGTAAAGATAAGGATATAGATAATGATATAACTTAAGATCTGCAAACAGTTTCACTGATAATATAACTGATGGATATTGGGATGTATGTAATACTAGATATAACAGTAAAAAGGAAGACAGTGGATCAGATGAACATAAAGAAAATGTTCAACAGAAAAAACTTGTTGATAAGAAGTGGAGAGATAAAGTTAGTGAGTTAGGATTAGATCATAACAAGAAGCATAATCAGATAAAAATAACTAGCAGTAATTATGAAGATCCTATATTTTTGAATATACTGGAGTCATTGCATAACGTACATCCCCATATTAAGTTGAACAACTTTGATGTAGGTAAGTATACAAAACCTACGGATGATAAGTTAGAAGAAAACGAATGCACCTTTAGGTTAATGGCTAGGCAATATAATGGTGCACATGACTTGGATTTATTGAATGGGGAACTAGAGACAAGAATGCAGGAACAGGAAATGAATCAATCTGGATGGAGTATGCAAAGATTTATCAAAAGAACAATGTATATACATAGGTATTATCCTAGAGGTGGATGTGATACTGAGTTACCATTCACATCTAGATATATACTTAATATACATAATAGTGATAATAAATGTTTACTATGGTGTCTAATTGCTTATCTACATCCTGCACCACATAATCCCAGTAGAGTTAGTAATTATAATAAACCAGAAATTATTAATGAGATAAAATTACCAAATGGAGTTATACCTCCATGGGGAACCAAGACCGGAGGCCCTTATGATTATTATCACTTAAAGAAAATACAAGAATTAAATAAAGATAAAGTATTATTTAATGTATTCAATCTAAATAAAAATAAAGCTATTAATCCTGTATTAATTAATCATAATGATTCTAAGGGATGTAACATATTATACCGAGATAATCATTTTTCCCTATGTAAAGATGTATCATTCCTATAAAGAACATCATCTAATCATAATAATTGTTATCCATGTCTAAAATGTTGTGTATCATTTAGAACAGAAGATGCATTAAATAAACATTTGGATTTATGTAATACACAGAAATATATAGGTAGAAGAACATTCCATAAAGATGATTACCTAAAGTTTGATGAGTTCCATTATAAGAATAGAGTACCATTTGCTATATATTATGATTTTGAATGTATAATAAAAGATAGTAAACACTTACCTATTGCTTGTGGTTTATATATAAAAAGTGACTATCCTGATATAATAGAAGATAAGCATGAAAGTTATTCCGGTGAAGATCCACAAAGTGGCGGTTCGACCGATATAGTTGATTGGTTTGTAGAAAGAGTAGATTATTATAATAAATTATTTAAAGATATATTTAGTATAAATATTCCATTGAGAGAAGATAGTATTACTCCATCCGCGAAGCGGTGTCACTGATTATATAGTAGATGTTACTATTGTAATGAGAACTTGGGTGAAGACATCGTTAGAGATCATGATAATCTAAATGGTAAATTTAGAGGATATACTCACAATAAGTGTAACCTTCAAGCTAAGAATAATTTTGTACCAATTTATGCATTTAATTCTACTAATTTCGATAATCACTTATTAATAACTGAACTAGCAAAGAAGATTAGACTTAAAGTAATAACTAAAACTGATGAGAATTATATTAGTATTGATTTGGGTTATGCAAAAATTAGATATGTTTAGGTTCTTCCATCCACTTAGCTTAGGTGCTATAAGTAAAACATTGAGTGATAAAGAGTGTGTAACATTAAACAAATTTGGGTTAGAGAGACGTAAATGTATATTCCCATATGAATGGTTAGATAGTATAGATAAACTTAATGAAACATCATTACCACCTAAGGAAGCATTCTATTCTAAGTTGAAACAAAGTGGTATTACAGACAAAGAATATAAGCAAGCAATAGATTGTTGGAATAATACTGGATGTGAGACAATAAAGGATTATATGATGTTATATCTTAAAACAGATGTATTATTATCGGTAGATGTATCTGAAAGGTTAAGAGATAAGTGTTTAGAATATTATGAAATAGATCCTTGTTATACATATTCTACTCCTGGATTAACATGTTTGTGTGGATTCAAATATACCAGTGTTGAACTTAAATATTATAAAGAAGAAAGAGTTAATATTTATGATACAATACAACATGGTATTAGAGGTGGGTTAGCTTCAGTATTAGGTGATTATCATCTAAAATGTATGAATAAACAGATAGATCCTGAGTATACTGGGAAAGAGAATTATCTAAAATACTTAGACTTCAACTCATTAGACGCTTCTGCTATGGTTCAAGCTTTATCTACTGGTGAGATCAAAGTTTGTGATGGCAATGATCTAGGAACTGGCTTGGCTTGCCACGAGCAGAGCTCGTTCGCAGATTATACACAATCTAGCTCTACAAAAGGTTATATCTATACTATTGATGTAAAGTATAATGATAAGTTGAAACAAAAGACAAAGAAATATCTACTCTTTCCAGAAAAGACAAAGGCTCACATTAATCAGTTTACAGACTATCAAAATGAAAATAAAAAGAAAGGATACAAACCAAATGAGAAGTTAATGTTGAAGTTAACGGATAAAAACGATAATGTAATTGATGGAGAGATGTTAGATTGGTATTTAGATCATGGTTTTAGATTGGAAGATTTTAAAATTAAGCAAAAGTTAGAGTATAGTAAGAGTGAATGGTTAAAACCTTATATTGAGTTTAATATTAAGAAAAGAAAAGAAGCTAAAGCTGAGGGTGATAAATTTGGGGATGTATACTTTAAGTTATGGAATAATGCTTTCTATGGAAAAACAATAGAGAATGTATATAATAGACGAGATGTAGAATTAGTTAATGATGTAGATAGATATATTAAAATAGTAGAAAATATTGGTTTTAAATATTCTGTAGAGTTTGATGACGATCTCGTAGCCTTACATAAAAGAAGAGGTAATGTTAAATTAGATAAGTTTAATTATATTGGATTTGTTATATTAAAAAAAGCTGAACTATTCATTTATAAAGCTATATATGATTAGTTTGAGAAAGAGTTAGATTGTAGTTATCATTACACAGATACAGATAGTATATTTATAAACAAAAATGTTCCTTTGGATAGTAATATAGAAACTGAAATGAATAAGATAAAAGATATTTTAGATAATAATGAGTTAGGTAAGATGAAGGATGAATTACCTAATGATACTATTATAAAAGCATGTTTCCTTAAAGCTAAAGCATATTGTTACAATACTGTTAAAAGAGAAGTAGAGAAAAATTTAAAAGGTATAACTAAAGCCACTATTTAAAAACAGATTACAATTGAAGATTATACTAATGCTATATATGAAGGTAAAACTAAGTATGTAACTAATTATACTATTGATAGTAATAAACATCATTTAGAAACTAAAGAACAATATAAAATAGCTATTGATCCATTTGATGATAAAAGTATTAGAGATAATAATGGTGAATTTAGGTTTTACAATTAATTTTTATAAAATATTAGCAAAAAGTTAAAATTTATAAAAAGAGTTAAGCTGGTTTTTCATTCAAGTTATCCACGAAGTGGTTACAACAATTTTCGCAAGTTGGTTTTACGTGCTTTTTACACGGTCTCACTGGTTTTTTAGTAGTATCTGGGATACGTCCACCGGATTCGGTAGGGAAAGAACCCGAACTATCCGTCTGATAACAGTTAACTACCAGCTTAACTCGACACTAGTGGTTTGCACTAAGTGAGACAAGAAATGATAGATTTAAAATATAAAAGAAGTGAGTATAGAGTAGTGGATATATAAAGGCAATTAGAGTAATGTGTATATGGTGACCGTATCGCGACTCTATGTTGCGGAGGTCACCATATACACATTACTCCTGTGTAAATTGTGACATGAACAGAGTAATGGCCATCCTAAAAAACAGAGTGTCTTTAGACTGATTCAGCGCTGATTTGCTCTGCGACCAACCTCCGGGAAGATCTTGCAATTTGGTGAATTTTTTTGAAAGTTATAAAATTAAGACTCGTGTCAACATCAATGCAACCCAAGTTGACGTCCCTGGCGAAATCAGGTGTGTCCGGACTCTAGGTGAAAGCACGATGTTTGCGTTGTGTTGTCCTAATTCTATAGTTTGGAAATATCTAAAAACACACCAAAGTCTGAAGAACTTGAACGCACGAAAACTTCTACCGGTAACAAACTAATCGCGCTCACAATAAACAGGCTCCGACTTAATGACCAGTAAAAGCATTAAGCACGAATAAGAGCCGTCTGCTTTTACTATGTATTAAGATACAGAAGTTTTGCAGAATTTGAAATCAGCATCAAAAATGAGTGATTTTAGTTTTAAAAAAATCCGGTTAGGCACTTGTAAGGATCTAATGGGGGATATTTCAAGCTCCCCCATTCATTGAAACTCTAATAAATCCCTCGCAGAATTATTCTGAATCGATAGTCTCATTATGAACTCTGCTCTGTACAGAGACTGTGGCTGTTATTTCAGTGTATTACACCATGTTTAAGGTCGTGGATGAGGATGGAGAACAGCACTGTACAGTGTATGTGAAAGTGCATGTCCCATTCGAGGTGCTATGTCTCTACGCTGAGGAGCTCAACATGCGAGCACCCTTACAAGTATGCAAATAATTTATTTTATAATAGAGTCAAGTGAAAACAGAAAAAAAAGTTTCATGGTAATTTATCTTCAAAAGAATAGAAAATATGGGTAAAAAGATGAAAAAATGTTTTTAGAAACAAATTTTGAAAAGTTAATTATATAACATATTTTCAACTTATAACGTTTTTTCATATTATTCATTTAGTTCTCAAATCTTAGATCTGATATTCTTTTTCATGATAATTATTCCATAATTGCTTCCTTGGGGTAGGACGAAACAAAATTGTTACTTTTTCACTCACCATTCCTTTATGCAATTTTATTAAGAACCACTCAATATACAACCAAACAAAATTCATAATTCATTATTGAAAGCCGTTCTTATCAAATCAAAAGTTTCACTTGATTGATGTTTCGTGTAAATTTACTAATATTCATTTATACATATCTGGCGTCTTTTTCAAACAAAATGGTTTTTAATTCATTTTTCAAATTCATTTCTGTCTGTTTTGCGTCAAACGTACCAAAAAGCAACTAAAGAAACGATTAACCACTTATATTAAATCTGAATTAAACTCAATTATTTAGTTGAAATATGGAATATACACAAAGCAAGATGCCTTCAAGTGAGAAAGCAAGTTTTTTTGATCACAGTAATTGCAGAGGGTATCAAACATTGTTGTCTGAACAAAGTGGCAGAGTTCAGAGTAGCAAAAGGAGCAGCTTTTAAGTTTTTTGATAGTTTGCTTTTTCTAGTATTTGTTTTGTTGATTACGTCAAAGCAAACTTCAAATTGAGCCTATGTCGGCAAATGTATACTGCGTTGTCTTTTAAGAACCACAAAGATTTGAAAAATGATTTGAAAAATAATTCGAAAAATCTCAGGCTATGAGTCCTACAGCATCAATGATTTTGGTTGTGGTCTCAATGGAAAAACATGAACTAACAATTTTTTCCGTGATCATCGAAACTAGACCTTTAGATTTGGAGCTTTAAGCCATAAATCGCTGGCATCTAATATCGGTTTAAATAAAACAAATAAAATAAGCCCCTTGATCCAGTTACTTTTCCTGTTTCAGCTGGCGTCACAAGATGACGATGATATTCATGGAGTAACGGTATGTTTTAATTTCCCATCCTGTTTTGAGCCAAAAACCCCCATTAGAAATCAAAATGAGATCAAATAATTAGTAAAAATTATTCAAAAAAGGAGGATAACCTTATTTTGATGTAGGTATTCAGTTAGAATTATCAGATCGGTTTATAGAGTGATGCTGATATTTCGCCCTAACTTTTACTTTTCCGATTAGAGAAAATATTACCCAATGCCAAAATACCCATTCTGCCAACTTAAGCATTGCCAGTGTGCCCAATAAGAAAGAAAATTGGTTCCTTATGGTTTTTACCAACAATAGACTGATTGTAAAATAGCGTTGTTCAAACAATCAGGTTTTTTAACCCGGGTCGAGGTTTTGACAAAAAATAATGTAAGATTAGCAATGAAAAAAAAACGTTTTTCACCGCAAAGCGCCCGCATCTTTTAGCGTTGAATGCGCTGAAAGCGGTGAATTTTTGTAAGAATTGCGTTAAATTTTGCGGTAAAAATTTTTTTTTCACCGCATTCACCGAAATTCTTACAAAAAGGAAACTGCCGTAGAAGGGTTCGAACCTCTACCTCATGCGTGTCACCAACTTTGTAATCCACTCCGCGATCTGTCACTTACTTCAATGATATTTCCTGTGAATATAAGACAAGCGTTGAAATTAGCGCGGTGAATATTTGTAAGATTTGCGATTTTAGCGGTGAAAATTTTGCTGGTAGCGGTGAAAAATTTTTTTTTCTTCACTTTCTGCTGGTAGCGGTGAATTTTTTTTTTCACCGCATCCTGCTTGTAGCGGTGAAAAATTTTCTTTCACCGCTTAAGCGCTGAAAAAAAAATTTCACCGCTTAAAAGTTTTTTTACCGCATTAATCGCATTGAACGCAAATCTTGCACTTTTACTCAAATTGACCGCAAATCTTAAATCTTTTAGCGATTTTTAGCGGTGACACCTCGACCCGAGAATCGAGGTTCTTTTAACCTCACGTTTGTCGTGTCGAAGGTCTCAAATTAGAACAAAATAATTATGAATTTACGGTCCCAGACTCAAATTAAGTAATCAGTGCCAGAGTAGGAATAGCTGGGCTGCAATTACATTACGAATTATCTCACTAAGAACCACAAAGGGTAAAACTTTTGGTATTTTGACATTGGGTATTTTGTCCTCACAAAATTTTGGGGCATCTCTCTGTCATCTCTTCACTGTATTTTCATTTTAAAACAAAATGTTTTAACGTTTTAACAGTTTTTTTATGAGAAAGAAAAATTATGTCATTTTTGAGATAGGTTCTCATGAAAACCTATCTCAAAAGTGACATAATTTATCTTCTCATTAAAAACTGTTAAAATGTTAGAGAATCAAGTATTCTTTCCATATATGGATGTGGATGGTTTCAGAAACAATACATGTCGTATGGCGAACGGGTAAGTATGTTCTACATATATTCTACATTTATTAAAATTATTATGTA
Organism: Convolutriloba macropyga; assembly: GCF_964194025.1. Classification (NCBI taxonomy): domain Eukaryota; kingdom Metazoa; phylum Xenacoelomorpha; order Acoela; family Convolutidae; genus Convolutriloba; species Convolutriloba macropyga. Next base: position 82,992,363 of record NC_134468.1, read on the forward strand.
ATTGTATTGTACTTTACTATACACTTCACCTTATCATTCATTGGCTGTGGGCTCTACTCCTCTCTTTTAATCATTTTAACCAATCAGCAGCTATAATTCATACTAACCTTTAGTAAACCAGACAGACCTCTAGTAAAACAAAGCACCTTCTTTTTCCAGTTACAAACCTAGAAACTCAAACCGAACCGATTAAACTCGTATCAATATTTCATTGCTAATAATTAAAATCATTTCTGGAAATGATTTCTGAAAACACTCATGCCGAAGTTATACCTCAAACTAATCTAAGACAGGCGGCAGAGTGTGGTGAGAAAAAAAATGACAAACAAAGTACCTAAAGTTGCCAAAAACTGAAATTCTCTATTGAACACTTGGCACCTTCTGACATATGAAGTAAGATTTCTGCTGTAATTTTTTTTCACCGTGGTAAAACTCCATACTTATGTCTCACAACAGTCACAACTTTTATGACATTTTTAAGGGTATATTACGCTCGACGCCTCAACCAAGTTACTAACTAATGATACTTAAAAAAATTAAATTAGTTTAAACTAATCATAGTCTATTAAAATACAATTGCAACAGTGATGGTAATTTCTCTCTAATACCGACAAAGGTAGAACTTTTCAATGGATGATCATATAATTTCCAGCTAACTATTACTTGCGAACTCTTGACTAAAGTTGATATTGCTTTGAAATAAATTTAATTTTTCCAGTCGTTTTTGACATATCCTTCAACACGATTCATCACGCTTCAAGAGTTGCCCCAAAAAGTCTCATTTATTTTACTCTTGCAAAAAGCTATTCATCATGAAATGGAACAGCCGCAATTTCAAGATTATACTAATATTAACTGATACTTCTGATATGTTGACCTTTAGCATTCATCATTGAGAACTGGTATTTTCTAATGTACTAAGCCAGACATACATCTCTCATTACGCAAAATAATTTGCTAGAAAACAAGTGGCAATTCATTGTTGTAATTCATCCCTTTAATGCTGACTAAGATTCACAACATGGCACTGCGAACAAAATGAACAAAACGTTCAAACACAATTCAATAATGTTGCAAATGCCAACGTTTTTAAATTCTTTCAGCCATGAATCCAACTTTATTCACTTCAAAGTACTAGGACACCTTCACACAATATATGATATTATCTTATCAACTAGACCCAGACTGGACAATCGAAACGGACGACAATAGTACAAAAACGGATACAAAGCTGAGACAGAACATAAGAAAAACCTACTAATCTGCAAAAACGCACTCCTCTGGAATAAAGGAAAACCAGCGATTAAAGCAATGGAAAGCAGATTCACAGGACTGAAATTGAAGGACTAAACGTTTCATGACATCTTCAAGAAAGGGAGAGAGATCTGCAAAAAGAAGTGGGCAAAGTAGGAAATTTGTGCAACCTCTCCTTAAACTTACAAACTGAAAATCAATCAGACACTGAATTCTGGTTTACCTGTAAAGAAAAATTGGCATAATGCAAACTACTAGCACAGACAGCCGGAGATATCGAAAAAAATCTCACGATTTCTACATTTTTAACGGTTTAAAGAACAAAAATCAAGCGAACTAAATAACAGCTTTGATGAATTGCAGAAACATCTAAATCTAATCACAATAAACCAGAAAACCAAATAAATGCTCAACATCAAACAGGAACCAATAGCATAAAAAATATTTAAGCAAAACAGTAACGGGGAAACTTGTTACAACTGTGTTGGCTGTTACTATTTAGGGCAAAAAAACCATTGTAAGGCGAGAAATAGAAATTGGTCCAATTGTAGTAAGATAGGACACCTAAAAGCAGTTTGGAGAAGCAAAAGCAACAAACCAGAACTCAACCGGAAAAATAAATACATAAACAAAAAAAACAAAGTAACGGAATAATAGGAGAGCGAAAACTCAGACACGAAAACAGAACAATCATAAACGTGTTCACATCGAAAATCACCCCAAACAAAGCCAATAGAGAAATCAAGACAACAAGGAATACAGAAAATTTCCAACACCTATCAAATCAGAAGATCAGTTGATTGTCAGAAAGGAAACTGAAAAACCAGAACGAACCGGAAAAATGTCTTTGTTTAACCGTATCCAAGACTGGACAAAAGTAGAAGATGACGGCAGAGGATAGAACTAGACCTAACGATAAACAAAAAAAGTAAGGGCAATTTTAGATACAGGTAGTAGGCCAATTTCAATAATACCGGAACATATACCCGAAACACTGGTAGATACGGATTACATAGTTCGGAAAATAGATAACGGAAGACAAGTCTTGGACTTCAAGTTCAAAACTTGAAAACTCAAAAATGCAACTAATTTAGAAACCAAGTACCAAAATGCTTCCCAAATAGTAAAATGGTGGATTATAAAACACAAAATCACACCAATAATAGGGATTGACAAAATAGACAAGTGGAAGATACAGGTGTTCCCCAGAAAACCCTAACCCATTAATAATGTTCATACGAAAACTGGTAATATAGAAAAAATATGTACAGAATTTATAAATGATCACTACAAACTTTTTAACCGAGACACAACGGTCCACAATTTTTAATAAAATGTAAAATTTTAAGATAATTTAAATTTTACGCGTTACAACAGAAAGGGAGGATTGTCCCAATACACATTCAAAACAAAGCAAAAGTGGAAATTGTCAACCTCATAAGTAACGGCCACGTTTTTCGGGAAAAAACAGCAGAGGATTATTTTATCAGCCAGGTGTATCACAAATGAGAACGATGGAACGGTAGAAACAGTAGTAGATGCAAAAAAGTTGAACAAAGACATAGTTAAAAAGAAAGCACATATTCCAATTATAGATAAAAACATATAGAAAGAAACATAGAAGATATCATGGCACAAATTTCGTTAAAGAGAACTGAAAACAAAACCGGACAACTTTTTCTCTCCACGATAGATTCGAAATATGCATTTGGTCAAATCAATCTAGACGAAGACATATCAAAACATTGCGTTTTCACGATAATTGCAGGCAAAATAACGGAACATTACGGTTACATAAAATGTTTCTACGGACTAGTGGACATGACATGCCCGTTATATTCCAATTAAAAACGACCGTAGAATGAAACTTGAAACACCTGCTTGGCAAGATGACATAACAGTAAGTAAAGAAAACCTTTTACAACATCTTAGCGATGTGGATAACTTTTCAGAGTTTTTGGAAAACACAGGCAATAGAGCATCATTAAAAATCAAAATTTTTGGCAAAGAATTTGACTGGCCGGAATACATTTCAGAAAAAGGAAAAAAACACAAAATTATGAGAACTGAAGAAATTTTAGCATTTGAACCACCATTGAATTTAAAAGAAATCAGATTGTTCCTAGGATCCGTTCAATATTTAGGAAAATTTATCCCAAACCTAACGGACAAAACAAAACCGTCATGATAACTTTTGGAAAAGGCAAACACAAACTGGATATGGACGGAAAAAGAACAAACGGCATTCGCCCAAATTAAATACAAAATAAAGAAAATTGATTACATAGCCGATTACAACGCAACATGAAAGACAAATACTCTCGGTAGATGCAAGTACTATGGTATTGGGAACCACACTGTGGCAAGTTGATGATAACGAGTAAAGACGCTCCTTTGCACACAGTTCACGGAAACTAAATAAAGGGGAAACCAAGTACGCAATCAACGAGCTAGAGATGTTAGCGATAGTACAAGGATTTCTCCATGGACGCAAACTCTTTAAACATTACCTCCTCTTAGACCGCAAATCCACGGTAAAATCGTAAGCGTTAATAAGTGTCCTCTCTAGATATAAAATTAACAAATTATACAGCAGATGATTGACTAGATGGAAAGAACGGTTACTTATCTTTGATTTCGAAATTGAACACTGTAAAGGTCAAGGGATGGGTATAACGGATCAACTATCTAGAAATTCCCAACAAGACCCGTTACCAGAGAACAAAGTTTTTGAGAGTTTTATCATTAACTTTTTAATACACATGAATTCTTCAAAATACAATATCCTAATTGATACTTACTCTAAACAAATCCATGCAAAGAGAGTTCTAAAAGGAGCATCTGAAAGAAAAAAAATTTCTGAGAAAAAGCAAACTAACAAATCACATGACTTAATGACCATATTACTGCCTAAAGCAATAGGACGAAAAACAAAATTCATTCCAATTGAGCACACTAAAGCTAGTAATGAAACAATCAATCTGCTGAGCGCGTTTTGCTTTATCTCGAATTACATTTCAGTTGCATAAGAAGGTGAAAATTCTGATTCAAATGTCAACGATCGATTCAACAGAAGTTCAAAGACTGTACACTCTTAAAATTGACGAACAGGATTCAAACATCTTGTTTTCGTGCAAGTTAAGCCCTAGACAGTATCTGAAAGCCCTCTATGAAAAGCTTCATATGCTCCAAACAACCATCCCTTATATAACGGTAGCTGGGGTAGATTGTGTATTTAATTCAACGAAGATAGAGCAACAGATGAGGCGGATAAGAGACACTGCAAAAATAAAGACTATTACTAACTAACTAGCAGGACATGCCAATACCTTACTTAGCAGACTGGAATAACTTGAAAATGAACAGACGCTCCAACCAAGTAGGCGAAGCGGTACGAATATATGGAGAATTTACACCCATCCATAACCAGATCAACGTCATCAACCTAGAGTCCGATCAAAAGCTCGAGAATCTGCCAGCAGAGACAACGGGGACAGAATACTTTCGGCGACACGACAAACAACTATCGACCAAAAAACTGAGCTGATCTCGTTAGAATACCAGGAAATCTAGAACGAACTGGGCACAGCACTGGGACTGGTACTTGTCAAACAAAAATAATCTTACCTGTTACACTCCGTTGATGGTTTCTTAGCGCTCTCCATTAACGCCATTGCGGGATTAGCAAGATGAGAGATGAGTCTAAGTTGGCCTACTGGCCGAATAATGATGCAGAATTACATCATAAATCCCGCAACGTCATTGAATGCTTACAAACAGGTAAAACTTTAAACTCTAGTAAGAGTAAAACAGACCTAGAAAAAACGAGACCCCTTTATAAGACGAACCAAGAAATCCAGATAGATCATTACGGACCAGTAACGGAAAAAGGAACAATTAGGTACATAATATTGGCAACGAACCGTTGCTCAAAATAAACACACGCCAAAATGGTTAATAGCACAGGGAAACTTGCAGCTATCATATTTATTTAAAGACATTCTACTAAATACGGGATACCCGGAAAGATTTAGGTCAGAGCACGGTGGTTGCTTGAGAAGCAAAACATTTAAACATTTGATAAAAGAAAAGAAAATCAAACAGGAAAATATAGCACGTTACGCACACACGGGTAACAACAGTGCGGTCGCGAGAAAGAGAGTTCGGAACAGTCGAAACTTACCTTGAAATTTTTAAAGCAGAAGGATTAAACCTAGAAGAAAGTTTGAAAAACATTTTTTACGTTTAATTTTTACGTACCATAGCTCCATTCAAACGAAAACATAGAGGCAACGTTCTGACAAAGAATCCGACACTTACTTAACGTCAATTTTTAGTCCTATAGATGATTTTTTATCAAAAAACGAACTAAAAGTGACGGAACTTGTACGGAACAAAACGGGAAAATATTAGGACAATGAATTCACCATCCACTGCTGCAGTCCAACTTCAAATTTACAGCGGACTGAAAACCTCAAGAAAGCCCAAAAAGTTCTAATGGGAAAACTTTTCAGGGGAAAACCTACCACAAAAGGGAAATATTACCATAAACCGTCAAACAGCACGAAATGTTAAAAAAATTTCAGCATGACGACGGGCCGTTTCCATCTAAACAAGATCCAAAAATAAACCAGAGACAAAAACAAAAAAATCAGAACAAAACAACTGGACCGAAAACGTAGCCTCTGACCGATAAATCAAGCTAGCATTACACAAGAACAAAAGCATTCTGAATCGCTCATTACGAAGTCAAAAGCACCTACTACTACCTAAACGAGGAGGTTGGGGTACTGAAAAGATTCCACATGGCGTACTATGGTAGCAAATAGATTTGTAGTAATGAGTTCGCCTGATGCCTTGAGAAAGTTCTACTTAAAAACAGGGTACATGAAAAAAGGAGAGGCAAGAAAAACGACAAAAAGCCGAAAAAGTTAGTAGTACCGGATGCCTCCGGAAATAGTTCGGACAGTTATCTGACGTGACACCACGCCACTACAGACCGGACAACAAAAACTCAACGGCACATACCACCAACCAAGACGACCAGTCAGATTCTTCAAGATCCCATGATGACATTACTTATCAGGAAACAACACACCACAAAAATAACACAGTCAAACTGACAGCAGACTTCGATACCAACACAAAAGCATTGATTGAAAACGTACAAGAAATCAGAACAAGGAAAACTGAAGACATGCAAAGACCAACAAGTTTCGTAGCGCAATCAACCCCAGTTGAGCACAAAAACAAAAGCACATAAAACAAGCGTTGGATAATCAAAATAAAACCTTCTAACGAAATTAAAATTATAACGGAAAAAGTAACAGGAAATGTTACACAAAAAGTAACTGAAAATGTAACGGAAAACGTAACAGAAAATATAGAGAACGGAAAGGAAATTAGACAGTCCGATATATTACGAAACGCTAATCGAATTAATAAGGGGGGATATCATACTGATTACATTACGTTTAGGTTCCAAGTTTAAAGAATTAGTGGATGCAGCCAATTCCTCACGTCAAGGAACCAGCCAAGTACGCAAGACCCCAGGCTCAAAAATTTATGGCACCTAACCGGTCAACAGAAACTCAGAATTGGGATCTTAATAATTTAGAAAGAACCCGCAATGCACTCACAGAAGAAGGAGGAGACACTCAATCAGAGACCAATTTATTGGTAATTGACGAACCACTAGAGCAAATCCCAGTTAACAGTGAGAGGGACAAATGGGAGGAGCTTGCTTAACTACACTCAATTTTAATTCAGAAGCAAGAGAGTAAACGGATTGAAATATAAAGAAACTTGGAACCCCCCAGAATTAAAAGATAAACTGACAAGCCCAGCAAACATAACAAACTTTTGCTAATGTTTATTTTGTTTGAAAATCCCTTTATTAAGGTACTTCGTTTCATCTGTTAATTATCATGCCACGTGAAGTGACACACCTGATATGTTGACCATTAGCATTCATCATTGAGAACTGGTATTGTCTAATGTACTAAGCTAGACATAGGTCTCCTATTACGCAAGGTTATTCTTTAGAAGGCAAAAGGTTCAAGGTTTTATTTCATTTCTTTATTGCTAACTAAGATTCATAGGAGTAGCAACACTGATGCTGTGATTATGTTTTTTAACATTCGAAGGCATCTGGATCTTTAATCAGAGGGTTTTAGCCAGATTTATTTATATATTCACCTCAAAAAAACACAGGAAAGAAAACACCATGAAAAAGAATAATTAAAATATGTACGTTTTCAAAGATTTTTAGTTAAAAATTGAAACCTATGAATCAAGAATTTAAATTTGACCTGTGACAATTCGATCTGAATGAAACAAATGGAAGTTGTTTTCCTTTGATGTTTATCAGAACATCTCGTTTTTTTGTTTTTCATTTAAGACAATCTAAAAATTTTTTCAATTATCACGAAAAAAAAATTTTGTCAATGACTATAATGTGAAAAACGATCAGTGAAAGTAAACAATGACAGTAGAACTTAATTGGAATTTGCTTGCAGCAATCATAGAATCAATCGCTTGATCTTGCAGGCGTTTTTGTTCTCGCATGATCAACTTTTGTCTTGCAAGATCATGTAATATGACAATACTATTCAATGATTTTAAAATATCAGATTGTTTAACCTTCTTTTTTGACTAAAGTTGGAACATTTGCGTTATTATTGAACACATGCTTGTCATGAGCGTTACTTAGCTAGAATTTTAACCAGATTTTATGGAGGACTTCCAATTGTTATATTTTGTAAGAACTTCCTCTAGGAACGACTTTATTCAGGGAAGCTAAGGACGCATACAAATAGTTATAATCCTCCTTGTAAAAAAAACAATTATTTGAATTCGAAGATCGCCCTAGGACCACTTGTTTTAGTTCTCAGAATATTTTTCAGCACATACAAAATAGTGCAGATAAATTGTTCACACTTAGTTGATTCACTCTTCGTCAATATTTATCTAATAAAAGATACCATTTTTAATCTAAAATTCTAATAGTTTTTTAAAATCTTAAGGTACGTACAGAAACAATGCATTCCAGTAACGGCTCGATTGCTTGCCTAGTAGATAGGAAACATAAAAAACATATTGAACAGAAGGAAAACTTCATTAAGTTTGGTTTTCTGAATGCGATAAAAACCGCAGTTTTCTCTTTTCAAGTAAATATGTTGTCGGCTTTTCTGTAGTTGTTTATTGAACAGTATTTTGTCTTGATCTCATTGACTGTGAAAATAGTTTTTTGCAGGATTGCGGATTTTTTATTCCGGTTAATCTTTAATGCTTTTGAAGGCTACATTTTTATCAAAGCAAGGAAGACTGAAGACTTGCAAAGACCAACAAGTTCCATTGCGCCATCAATACCAATTGAGCAAAAAGACGCAAGCACAGAAAACAAGCGATGTATAATCAAAATAGAACCTTCTAACGAAAATGAAATTATAACGGAAAAATTATCAGAAGTTGTTATACAAAAAAAACGGAAAATGTAACGGAAAACGTAACAGAAAATATAGAGAACAGAAGGTAAATTAGACAGTCCATTAGACTAAGAAAACGCTAATCGAACTAAAAAGGGGAAGTACATTACGTTTAGGTTCCAAGTTCAAAGAACTAATTGATGCAGCAATTTCCTCCCGTCGAGAAACCAGCCAACTACTCAAGAACCCAGGCTCAAATATTAATGGCACCTAACCGGTAAACAGAAACTCGGAGAAGGGGTTTTAAAATTTTAGAAAGAACCGGCAATGCAGCCATAGAAGAAGGAGGAGACGCTCAATCAGAGAGCAATACATTGGAAATTGACGAATCACTAGAGCAAATCCCAGTTAATAGTGAGGAGGAAAATTGGGAGGAGCTTAACTACACTCAATTTTAATTCAGAAGCAAGAGAGTAAGCGGATTGAAACATAAAGAAACTTGAAACCCCAGTATTAAAAGATAAACTGACAAACCCAGCAAACTTAACAATCTTTTGCTTATAATTATTTTGTTTGAAATTCCTTTTATTAAGGTACTTTGCTTCATCCGTTAATTATCATGCCACGGAAAATGACACACCTGATATGTTGATTTTTAATATGCATCATTGAGAACTGGTTTTATTGTCTAATTAACTAAGCTAGACATAGATCTCTCATTACGCCAGATAAGTCGTTAGAAGACAAATGGCAGTTCAACGTTTCAATTCATCTCTTTATTGCTAACCAAGATTAATAACAATAACAACACTGATGTTGTGATTAATTTATTTAACATTTGAAGGAATCTGGATATTTAATCCGAGGGTTTTAGCCAGATTAATTTATATGTTCACGTTAAAAAAACACAGGAAAAAACACCTTGAAATAGAATAATTACAGTGTGTATGTTTTCAAAGATTTTTAGTCAAAATTTGAAACCTATGAATCAAGAATTTAATATTGACCTGTGACAATTCGATCTGAATGAAACAAATGGAAGTTGTTTTCCTTTGATGTTTATCAGAACATCTCGTTTTTTTGTTCTTCATTCAAGACAATCTAAAAAGTTTTTCAAATATCACGAAAAATATTTTTTGTCAATGACTATAATGTGAAAAACGATCAGTGAAAGGAAACATTGACAGTAGAACTTAATTGAAATTTGCTTGCAGCGATCATAGAATCAATCGCTTTATCTTACAGGCAATTTTTGTTCTCGCATGATCACCTTTTGTCTTGCAAGATCATGTATTATGATCATACTTTACAAAGATTTTGAAATATCAGATTTTTTAATCCTCTCTTTTTACAAAGGATGGAACATATGCGTTACTATTAAAAACATGCTTGTAATGAGCTTTATTTAGCTAGAATTTTACTTAGATGTTATACGGAACTTTGAAATGTTATATTTTGTAAGAACTTCCTCTGAAAACGACTTTATGCAGGGAAGTTATGGACGCATACAAATAGTTATCATCCACCTTGTAAAAAAACAATTTTTTGAATTCGAATTGCCCTAGGACCACTTGTTTTGGTTCTCAAAATATTTTTAAGCATAAACAAAATAGTGCAGATAAAATGTTCACACTTAGTTGATTCGCTCTTCATCAATAATTTATCTGATAAAAGATACTATTTTTTAATCAAAAACTCTAACTGATTTTAAAAATCTTATGGTACGTTCAGAAACAATACTTTCCAGTGACGGCTCGATTGCTTGCCTAGTAGAAAGGAAACATAAAAACATATTGAACAGAAGGAAAACTTCATTAAGTTTGGTTTCCCTAATGCAATAAAAACTGCAGTTTTCTCTTTTTAAGTAAATATATTGTCGTTTTTTCCCGTAGCTTTTAATTGAACAGTATTTTGTCTTGATCTCATTGACCTGTGAAAATTGTTTAATTCAAGATTGCGGATTTTTTTTCCGGTTAACCTTTAATGCTTTTGATGGCTACATTTTATCAGAGCAAGGAAGACTAAAGACTTGCAAAGACCAACAAATTCCGTTGCGCAATCAACCCCAGTTGAGACCCAAAACTAAAGCACAGAAAACAAGCGATGTATAATCAAAATAAAACCTTCTAACGAAAACAAAATTATAAAGGAAAAGGTAACAGAAAATGTTATACAAAAAGTAACGGAAAATGTAACGGTTAACGTAACAGAAAAAATAAAGAACGGAAAGGAAATTAGACAGTCGAATAGATTAGGAAACGCTAATCGAACTAATAAGGGGGATATCATACTGAATACATTACGTTTAGTTTCCAAGTTTAAAGAACTAGTGAATGCAGCTATTTCCTCCCGTCAAGGAACCAGCCAAGTAATCGAGACCCCAGGCTAAAATAATTATGGCACCTACCTGTAAACGTAAACTCAGAAATGGAATCTTCATATTTTAGAAAGAACCCCCAATGCACCCATAGAAGAAGGAGGAGGCACTCAATCAGAGACAAATTTTTTGGTAAATGACGAACCACTAGAGAAAATCCCAGTTAACAGTTAGGGGGAAATTGGGAGGAGCTTAACTACACTCAATTTTAATTCAGAAGCAAGAGAGTAAGCGGATTGAAACATAAAGAAACTTGAAACCCCCAGTAATAAAAGATAAACTGACAAACCCAGCAAACTTAAAAAAAAGTTTTGCTTATATTTTTTTGTTTGAAATTCCCGTTGTTAAGGTACTTTGCTTCATCCGTTAATTATCATGCCACGGAAAATGACACACCTGATATGTTGGTTTTTAATATGCACCATTGAGAACTGGTATTATTGTCTAATGTACTAAGCTAGAAATAGATCTCTCATTACGCAAGATAATTCATTAGAAGACAAATGGCAGTTCATTGTTTTAATTCATCTCTTTATTGCTAACTAAGATTTATAACAATAACAGCACTGATGATGTGATTAATTTATTTAAGATTTGAAGACATTTGGATTTTTAATGCGAGGGTTTTAGACTGATTAATTTATCTGTTCACTTAAAAAAACGCAGGAAAAAAACACGTTGAAATAGAACAATTACAGTATGTACGTTTTCAAAGATTTTCAGTTAAAATTTGAAACCTATGAATCAAGAATTTAATATTGACCTGTGACAATTCGATCTGAATGAAACAAATGGAAGTTGTTTTCCTTTGATGTTTATCAGAACATCTCGTTTTTTTGTTTTTCATTTAAGACAATCTAAAAATTTTTTCAAATATCACGAAAAATATTTTTTGTCAATGACTATAATGTGAAAACGATCAGTGGAAGGAAACATTGACAGTAGAACTTAATTGAAATTTGCTTGCAGCAATCATAGAATCAATCGCTTGATCTTGCAGGCGTTTTTGTTTTGGCATGATCAACTTTTGTCTTGCAAGATCATGTAATATGACAATACTATTCATTGATTTTAAAATATCAGATTGTTTAACCCTCTTTATTGACTAAAGTAGGAAAACATGCGTTACTATTGAACACATGCTTGTCATGAGCTTTATTCAGCTAGAATTTTACTCAGATGTTATGGAGAACTTTGAAATGTTACATTTTGTAAGAACTTCCTCTGAAAACGACTTTATGCAGGGAAGTTATGGACGCATAAAAATGGTTATCATCCTCCTTGTAAAAAGCAATTATTTGAATTCGAAGATTGCCCTAGGACCACTTGTTTTAGTTCTCAGAATATTTTGAGCATATACAAAATAGTGCAGATAAATTGTTCACACTTAGTTTATTCGCTCTTCATCAATAATTTATCTAATTAAAGATACCACTTTTAATCAAAAAGTCTAACTGGTTTTTAAAATCTAAGGGTACGTACAGAAACAACACATTCCAGTAACGGCTCGACTGATTGCCCTGTAGATAGGAAACATGAAAAACATATTGAACAGAAGGAAAACTTCATTAACTTTGGTTTCATTAATGCAAAAAAAAACTGCAGTATTCTCTTCTCAAGTTAATATGTTGTCGCTTTTTCCGTAACTATTTATTGAATTGTGTTTTGCTTGATCCCATTGACTGTGAAATTAGTTTTATTCAAGATTGCGGGTTTTTTATTCCTGTTAACCTTTAATGCTTTTGATGGCTACATTTTATCTAGTGTTTGTAGGATGAGCAAGAAAGTAATATGTCGATTACTGGTGTCCGTAAGAAAAAAGTGGACAAACCAAGCAGTCAAGTCTAACAAAAAACAAATTCTATTTAGTGGATGGTTTCGTCTTGTTTTCTAAAATTTAGGTAAACAATAGTTTTCTCTTCTCTATCAAAAAAATAGAATTTAAATAAAAATTTATAATTTTTCTATACTGTAGTAAATAGCCCTTGAATCAGCAGCTAAATATAATAAATTTTCTTTGTCATTAAATTCAATCTTTTTTTAATAATTTGTCTTGACTTTTGGTTGAACAGAAAAATGAACTGTTTCATAATTCGCTTTGAAAATGTGCCCGTTTCTCTCAGTTCTTTGAAACATGTCAAACCATGTGCCCAGAAGTGCAATTGACTCAAAATTATCAGTTTGAGCCTGAAGAGATATTTTTACAAATTTCATATTTTCATTGGATAAATTTTATCAGTTTAGTTGCAAAATTTCATTTCTTCAGAGACTAGTCGGTAAATATTTTGTGGGAAAACTCTATTAGAAAAATCAACATAACTAACAATTTTTTGCAGGTTTTTGGTTGAATTTTGCTTAGTTTTTGCTCTGTCTTGTTTACTATCTTGCTTTGCTAAATCTTTGTCAGATAATTAGAGCAAGAAAAATTATTTTAACTTGCTTTCAGTACAAATGTCATTAATATTTCTCGAGATTGATTTTATTGTTTTCACGTTTTGAAAACAAATCGCCGCCAACTATATAATAATATCCATCAATTTTTGAATCGATTTCTTTATGGTTACTTGTGAATGCACAATTTATATAAATTGAAGCATGCAAAAGACATTCGAAGATTCCTAATTTCTGCGACAACAACAGGCTTTGAAATCAAGCAAAAAAAATCTCAGATGTCATCTTCCTTTTCATGTTGCACGTATCAGCTTGATTATCAGAAGTATTTTTCAATAATTCATTGTAAAACCTATTTATTTTGTGAAAAAACAATGAGAATCAAATCCGCCCAATTAGGTTATTGGTTTCAATTGTAATTGTGTTATTGGCTGCTCCACATCCAAATTCAAGGGAAGTAGTTTTAATGAAGTATAGCGTCAAATGACTTTTTATGAAATGAGGTCTCAAAAATCAAGTTCGCTGGAAAAATTGAAACTTGCATCTCACGTGATTTTGCATTGGGACTAAAACAGCAGGAAAATGGAAACAAGTCATAATCAAGTACAAAATTTATTGAATTATAAGCGTGACATACCTTGAAAATGTACATACATGTATTTACATATGTATTTAACCAACAAACTTTTCAGATTAGTTGTCAGTTTATCTTTTCGGGGCAATGAATTGAATTATCAGTAAAAAGCAGCTCTATTACAAGCAGCAATATTTGATATACCAATTCATTAAGCAATTAAGGTCTTGCTTGCCTGTGCTTTGCATCTCTTATCATCTTATGAAGATCAAGCAGATCAATTTTTTGAGGTATTTAATGCAAGACGTAATTGGTAAGTTTGTGTAAAGATAAAAACAAATCTTAACATTCCTAATTGTCATCTTGAGAGTTCTGTTCAGACTTATTCCGACTCGAACGTATTATATGAGAGCTCATGAAATATTTATGATTCTTTTCTTCTGAGTTTTTTCATATGTAAGCTTTTTAAATAATAGTTTTGTGGTTTATATAGTTTATTTTGAGGTCCTTGTATAACTTTGAAATTTCTGATTTCTTCTTTCTTTTTTTTTCAAAACTCTTATACATCTATATAAATCAAAATTCGGATAACATTCTATTAAGTAGTTCAGAAAATTTTGATACAACCAAATAAGTGTAATAAATTTGCTTAAGAATCTGGTAGTAACTTATAGGATATTCATTGCTGAATGTATCTTTGTTAAAAAACCTTAAATGCATTTGGTAAAATCCATAATTATAATGAGGTAATGAATATTTATGAAGCTTGATGACTTCGGTGGTGAATTATAATCTGTAAATTTCAGTCTGGGAACGTTTTATGTGTGTGTGGTGGTGTTTTTTGTCTTGTAAACTTATGAATGCCTATAACTTTTCAACTGTTTATATGTGGTGGTAGTCTTTATAATAACAGTTTATTTTTTTCATCCAACCCGCATCAGCATTTTTATATTGTAATTTGTATATTTTATGCGGAGTTAAACCCGTTCTTTTTTTAGCTCGCAACTTTAATCAATGCTGGCAACGCAAGTCTATTTATGCATGAATCGAACTGTCCTAAGTTTATATGTAACATGCTCTATGTAATATGAAGTTTTCACGTGGGCTGACTTCTTACCCTTTAAGACCTCGAATCTAGTCTGTTTCGCCGCCTCTTAAAAACCAAAGTTGATTCCCTCGCGATCCATAATCCCTTGTTAAAAAATTTGTCGCTTTAATCAAGAAAAATTACATCATTAAATTCTAAAGAGAACAAAAATAAAACTTGGCGTATAATGTTTTAAAGTCTTTCTCGCAGAATTCGATGCAGATCTCGTTGTTCATTTTCAACTGTTATTAAAACGGTTATAAAACTTTCAAAACTTAAAACAAAAATTTGGTTGAAATTTAGCAAACCTTGCAATTTTGTCAAAAAAATATTCGACTAGAGAACATATGTACAATAATATTACAAGCGTGTAGCTGTACTTAAATAGACCTAATTTCAAAGAAAACGGCAGCAATTTAGAGAACAATTAAAAGTTTTCTCGATGTATTAAGATACAAAATTGGAAAAAAGCTGTAAAAAATGAGTGAATTTATCAGAATTTTGTTACCGGAAGGCTCTTGTAATGAAAACTCGAAGCCGAGACAAAGCTGGGTGGAGAAACAGAATAGATTCACTTTTGGTTACATGACAGTTTACCCAATGCCAAAAAACCCAATGTGCCGAAATACCCAATTCCTTTCGATTTTTTCGTTCATTAACCCGGTCACCAATTAGCAGCCGGTGTTTAAGCGATTATTATTTTTCTAAATAGTCGTCCCGGTAATTTCAACAATAGGGTAAAATAATGGGTACATTTTTGGTATTTTGTCACATTGGGTACTTGGCCCTGGGTATTTTGTCGTAACAAAATTTGGTTAACGTATAGTAAGTTCCGACCCTATCTACCCCTGGTTGAGGGTGTGAAAATTAATGGTCGGATTAGATAGCTCTAATATTTATGTCCAGTGGGCTAACTGGTGTATACCTGTTCACTAGTGGTCATTTATACCATATAGAGGATTTTTGGGTAAAATTGTTTTTCCTACTTTTTTGCCGGGTTTCTATGTCTCCCTCGAGAACAGGGTTACAAAATGTTGATGTGAGAACTTATCCACCGGTTCTATCTTTATGTTTCGGTTATTTATATTGACTCGTTGAGATGCTGACTCTTAGCGGTAAAGGATAACTGCTCCTCTTGTTACGAATTGGAAAACGTTACAATTACTAAACCAAAAAATAAAAAATACTGCGCTGTAAAAGAATATTAACTCGTGAATTTTTATTCTTGAAAAACATAAATAAAATAGATTTTTTTTTCGGATAATCGTTAAGCAGCGTAATTATCCCTGATGTTTTTCTGGATGTAAGATTAGGAGAGAAATAAAGAAGGGGTTGATATCGAAATATTTTGTTTAATAAGGGGTGAATTTATTAATGTCAATTGTGAGAGGTTAAAAATTTATAATTTATTAATAATTTTTCAATGATAAACGTAAGAAGTTATCAAATATTATCTTGTATTGAAATACGTGTATTTTCCCCGGCTGGTCATTTGCATCATCTAAGAACGAAGTCTTCCCAGTATAACCACTATTTACCTAGTTTTTACCAAACATATTTTTTAGGATTTTTGGTTGGGAAACAGATGTACCTATTTTTACGGGGTCGGGCAATAACTTAAACCAAGAACAACATCTTTTTTGGCTGCGATTAAGCGATAA
>NC_134468.1:83011633-83022933 GCF_964194025.1 Convolutriloba macropyga
AATGTGTTCTTGGAATTTTTTAACTGAAGCAAAAGCGTTTAATAATGAGTTTGTAATTTAATTTTTAAAATAGGCAGTGAAAAATGAAAATACTTTTCAAATTCAGTGCTCGAAATTTTAACTAAATTTTACAAACAGTAAGTCATAAATCACCAAGCAGCCGATCGATATATTCATCGTAGAGAATTTTGAGTGGTATCATTAAAAAAGTTGTACAGTGTAGAATTCAAAATTAATTTTTTTTTGCATTTGGTTTTTTTTTCGAGGAGTTTTCGAGGTCTAAATGTTGCGCAAAAACGTATTATTTGGCATAATTTTGTTCACTTACAGGGGAATTTTTGTACAAATTAGGTTTTATTTTTATTAAAAAGATAATTCAATTTTTTTCATTCAAATCAAACAATTTTGTTTTCCCATTAGACGAAAGGCAAAAGAAGGACTAGTTATGGTCTCATAGGAACTTTTACTTTTAAAAAAAACCGAACTCTTGAGAGCTGTTTTTTTAAAAACCTTTTCTTATTTTTTTTTCAATTCACTTAGAGATTAGTTGCTTTTCATATCAAGGTTTCGTTAAAGACAAACGTCATTTACAGTCAAACGATGCCTAATGAACAAATATTCCGTTTTGAAGGAATTGCTCATTTTTTATGGCTTCGACTCTGAGTTTTTTTAAAATTTTAAATAAAATTTTGATACTAGTTTTGAGAATTCAAATGCTTTTTGTAGTCCTAGGGCAGTCTCGTTGACGAAAATTGAAATTTTTTCCCTTTTGAGCATCAACTAAATCTATCTACCTATCTAGTGCTTTTAGTGGACAGCTAATGGCGGTTAAGACTTAAAGTTTATACATTAACTGATGTTAAACTTTTTTCTGTGTACGTTTACGACGTTTGACTTTTGAAGTTTTTTAGGACGTTTGAAGTTATTTGATTTAAAAAATGTTGATTTCTTTTTGAGTTTCGCCTCTTGATTTCTTCTTTTTGTCAATTTGTTGCCTAGTCTGATTAAAGAAAAGTCTCAACTGCTTTGTAATTAAGAAAAAAGAAGTCTTGTGTAGTTAGGGTTTTGTCTGATTGTAATTTGACTTTGTTACTAGGTCTAATAAATTCAGATACTGAGTTTTTCCCGTAAAAAAATCTTTTGTTTTTGCTTTTTTGCTGTTTGTTTTTTTCTCGTAGTCTTATTAATGGTAAATGATTGCCCTAATGAGGCTTGGCATTATCTAATTCAATAAGTAGTTTGGGTGTGTAACGATTTCTTTAAACTGAAACAACTGTTTTTGATTACCTCTTCAATTGATTGACAATTCAGTCAAAAATTTATATGAGATCGGGTGGGATCATCATGTGCAAACGCACATTAACGAGCCTCATTGTTTGATTATGAAATAAAATTTCCTAGAATTATTTCTCCATTTCCCTTCTTTTTTTAACTTTGGAATAATACAATGAAGATATTTGTAGAAAATAACATCAGGTCAAATCAAAATTTTCACTTGATTAGAAATCAGCGTTTAATCACCAAAAAAAATTTGTCGCAAAATACAACGAATCCTTGTTGTTAATCTATATACCTGCTCAAGTCGAATTCTTCCTCGATGGTTTAGTTTATGTTTGATTTTTCCTGTTAATTTTTCGTCGTCAAAGCGTTACAGATATAACCACTTTCCGTTCCGTGTAAACATCATGTTTGGAATGATTATTTAGTATTTTAAAGTCGAAATCATTCACTGTTTTGTCACAAGATTTTGTAAAGGGATAAAAGTTTTGAATGTTTGTTGTTAAAGGTGAACGTTATCGATCCTTTGCAACAAAAATGTTGATATTAAATGTGCAATTAGCACTGAATTATATAAGGTATAAGTTTAACTCACTATAATACAAAACTTCGAATCAATTTTAAAATTTGTTTAAGTATTTTGAAGGAAGCAGTGATCGGAGTTTATTTGTTATGGTGATAACTATCTTCGACAATAATCATAGAGGTGAGCAACTTTTTTTGATTTTGAGGCATTTTGTATTCTGGTGAATTTAATTTCTGATAAAATAGTGTCTTGTTGCATTGCAAGTTCTCAACAGCCATTTAAAAAATTTATACGCAATATGGGTCCTGACTATCATTAAATCAATTTATAAAGGAAAGTCTTTTTTTCAAAAAAAAAACAAAATATGTCAAGTTCTTCTATGTTTTATATATTTTAGTGCTGTTATTTCCCTTATATCAAATCATATTAAAATGCTACTTTCGTTAAATTTTTGGTTATACCTAAATTTTTCAGAAGAGAAAAATTTAATTAGAGCAGAGACCTCAAAGGGAAATTCCTTTTTGTATTATTTTCAACTAGCGAGTGCTATAAAACTTGCGATAATACAGCTCACGATACTTCACAATATATATTTGAATTTTCAACATTATTTCGGATCTGCTCATATTCCAATCAAGACCCCTGAAACCTGAATAGTGAAAAAGTTTAGCAAGTGAGCGAATTAAGTCAAAATCTAGCATTTAAAAAATCACTCATTGAGTTATATCGTTTGGTTTTTCCCCTAGTCAATCTTCCCATTGCGTTCAAAAAACAAATTGAGTTCACTCATCAAAATACCTCTACAGTTCTATTCGGTTGTTGTTGTTTTTTTCCTGACCTCATTGCTCTCGTCGTACAAACAATTAAAAACTTTCTCGCGTAAGATCATACAGAAAATCTTGCGATTTTACTCGAGAATTTGAAAGTGAAATATGCATTATAACCTCACTACTGATAAATTTTTAGATACCACGGCTCAAGTCAGGAACAGACGTTCTTCACGGTTCGACATCGCATCAGAATTGTGAGTATAAACTTCTATTACTGTGATCACTCCAATGCAATTAATGTCAAAGAATGTCAACTAATTTACAAAAAGGGAATTTGCGTTACTTTTGCAGGCTTATGAGATTCTGCAGAACACGTACTACGGGACCCGGTCACGTGCAGAGATAGGTGTGAACCGAATGGTCCAGGAGAAATACTTCACGGCCGCATATCCCCCACATGACGTAAGTTTATTTCAATTAAGTGCATTTCAAAAACAAGAGTACCGATGATCGTGTCCAGTCGATAGAGCTCGCTAAATTTTTCAATCCATTATCATAGTATACATTACGCAATGAAGTTGAAATCTTATGGTCTCTCTGAGAAAGCAAAAGGAAAGTTAAAATCATTTATTGCAACAGTTAAGTTAGATTGAATGAAATATATTCTGATTGAACATCTATATACAATTGGGGACCTCATGGAAATTTTAGAACTATTATTTTTTGTGGTATACTAGATGATGTTAACGTAATTCGGTTTGCTAATGATACATAGTCCAATAATACTAATGACAACTACAATGAGCTGGCAAAAAAGTAACATAGCTTATGAAATCAGATCTAGTAAATGTGGAGCTTTAAATCCCCCAAATATTAATTCACAACCCGGGTCGAAACCGCATGGTTGACCTGTAAGAACGAGCAAGTTTCTTGCAAAACATGTTTAACTCTCACGAATTTGCAAATTTCCTGCAAAAGATGGTCAACTTGTAAGAACTTGCAAGTCGGGTGGTTATTTTGTAAGAACTTACAAGTTGAACGGCTAACTGGTAAGTTTCTTATGAGGTCTTCCGGTTGAGCTCAATTGTTATTGATTATTTCAATAAAACATTTGGTCCTTTACTGTGGAAAGCGCGTGGGAGTTAGTTGATCAGTTTGGATAACTAAATGAAATGCGACCTAAGTTGACAAAAAGGTTCCTTTTCAATTTTGTCAACTGAAGAGGTCCTTTTGCAACTCAGATAAAAAATAGCGGATAGCGTCCTCCCGATTTTTTTAAAGAATTTTATTTAAATTTTGTACCCATTGACTTGATTGAGGTTTAATCCTCATCCTTTTTTATACATTTGTTTAAATTTTATGATTTCAAATCATTTTTTTTCCAGATTCTTTGATTTTTGTTTTAAACTTCTGCTTAGATTCAAATCTAGCGAGGTTTTATTGTATTTTGGTACAATATAGGCAGAATGATTATCTTTTAATAATTTTATTCTAAGAAATTACGTAAGAAGATTTGTTTTAGGTTAAGTATTTAACTTGCAAGAGTCCTGTAAGTCAAATGTTTAACTTTCAAGAGCCTTGTAAGTCAAATAGTTAACCTGAAAGAACTTGTAAGTCGAACGGTTAACCTGTAAAAACTGTAAATCAGATGATAAACTTGTAAGAACTTGCAAGTTTCGGGAAAGAAACTTACAATTTCTTGATCTTAACCATTCAAAATTACCCCGGGAAATTACAACTGGTTTTTTCCTAGCAAAAGTGTCTGACTAAAAGTTATGTTTTAACGGAATTGTTTTAGCTTGAAAAAATCTTTTGAACTCATTAGCTAAGTTTACTGGAAGCAGGAAAACATTCTATACAGAAACAAATAAACACAATAAAATTTTCTTCTCCGTGAAATATGATTAACATCAGGTTTGTCAAATTTCAAACAGATGTTAGATCAGTATCTGTTAAAATAGTTTACGCTGGTAACTCCAGTGGCGAGAACAATTGGTACCATTAAACTTTTCGTTTACATATAATAGGTCAAATGACCATTACATTTTGATTTCATTCATCAATAAATGGTATTTACAATTTATTATCTGTCTTAGATGTTGAATTTTAACCCCAGAGTCATAAATTAAATATACATTTTTAAGTGAAATTCGCAGCAGCTTTTGCATTCTTCTCCATTTATTTCTTGACACGGGTACTAAAGAATAAAAATATGTTTACTTAATTGAAACATTGAAGTAATTTTGTAGCAAAAAAGTGAAAGAAATGTTATCTTTTTCGTTAGTGCCCCCCTCCCCCCCCAGATTAGTGGTTGCATTTTATTTGCACCCCCTCCCCCCTAGACGTATGTACCATATTTTTACATTATGATTTTCTATGTAATGACACGTGCTCTGTAACTGGGGGGAGCATGACGTACGGGGGGCACAAACGGAAAAAATCCAAGAAGTAATCTCATTGGTGTTTAGGGCTCGTACCACCTGCCAGAGTATTATGTTCCGGAAGATCACCTGAATGCGAGACAGATTCTGTACAAGTACTGGGCATCGTGGGGGATGTGGTACAAGTATCAGCCTCTGGACCATGTCAGAGAATACTTCGGAGAGAAAATCGCAATCTATTTCGCCTGGCTAGGTGCAGTATTTTTCCATACTTTACTTTTTCGAACATTTGAATTCATTTATCAGGTTTACGAATGTTGTAAGAAATTATGAATACAATTTCACAAAGCACACCTGAAAAGAACAATCAGGGGGCAGTTCAACTCATCTAAGATGTCTCTGATTTGGAATCTAATGGAGCAACCTAGTTAAAAATGAGTTCATATAATACTTTGTTGTCTCTAAAAAATGTATTGAAATTTTCAAAAAATTTTTTAAAATTTTCATCAGTTACTTCAGTTTTTGCCTGTGTCATGACGTTAAATAATGAAGTTGCCGATGTCCAGAATATCGTGCGTTCATTCGTGTTTCCAGACCGTGTAATTTTGAACGCACGACACCCCCTTGTGCGTTCATTTCGGTCTGGGCATATTGACGTTAAGTCTGGGACGTCAGCCTGGGTAGTGGTGAATTAACGGCGAAACATCCGTCCGGGCAAATTTAGGCCCAAAATGATGGAGAAGAGTATGATAGTAAAAAATAGTGGATCTATTCTGTTTTGGGAATCTGCAGCACAATAATTTGAATTAGGGGTCATAAAAAATGGGGGGGGGGGGGGGGAAGTTGGGTACTGTATATATAGATGTTGGTTTAAAAGATCAACCTTAAAACATCTTTGCATGTGTCTTACGAACATCTCATTTTTCAAGTTAATGTGAAGGTAAAAAAAAGTTGAGGTGAAAACTTAGGCTAACAAGATCTTGCCATTTAACTCAAAAATTTTTATGATCTTTGTCTGTTTAGTAAGTTTCCATATAATCCATATCTGGCGTTTTATGATTGGTAAGTTTCTTTTATGGTGGTCAACCCGGGAAGGCTCCCTCAATTTTTTCTCAATAAATATTTCAATTAAATACAAGACTTAGCTAGTCTTGCCAAAATGTATCAAGTTTCTGGGATATCTGTTGGATTGTTTTTGTTTACAGGTTTCTACACAGCCTGGTTGCTTCCCGCTGCCTTAGTTGGTCTCATTGTCTTCACTATGAGCGTAATATCACTCAACCACAATCCAGTCGCGTAAGTCTTCTTCATGTATTCTTTATGAATTTCTTTATGTCTTTATCTCAATAGAGTTATTTGTCGC
The DNA here is from genome assembly GCF_964194025.1 of Convolutriloba macropyga. NCBI lineage: Eukaryota > Metazoa > Xenacoelomorpha > Acoela > Convolutidae > Convolutriloba > Convolutriloba macropyga. Next base: position 83,017,952 of record NC_134468.1, read on the forward strand.
TCAAACAAAGGCAGTGACATATTTCACATCTTCTCAGCCAAAGTTGATGGCTCGGAAGAGGATAAAAAATGATTACTAATTATCATTCGTGTCTTAGATTGACCTCTAAGGTTTTTTTGATGATGGCCTGTTCACCACCAGCTTTACTTAAATTATCATTACGCCGCAGAGGTATACCCAAATCGCCAGGGGCAAATATAATTAACGGATCAATCAATAACTGTTCTTGGATACCCTAGTCGAGACCAGATGTTTATCTTGCAAGATCTTGTTCCTTATCCTTGAAGTATCTCCACAATTACATTTCTTAATTTCAAAATTTCTAAACTTCTTCAAAAAAAACCTTAGAAGGCTTTTTTGTTTTTTAATATCATTAATTGTAACCATTATTTGCTTGCAATTTTTCTCATTTCACTATTTTTTAACTCTATTTTTTTATTTTAAATTTATTTGTTCTCATCACAGAAATCTGAAAATTGGTGCTGTGTTGGTGTTAATTTTTTTAGAATTAAGAAAAAACATATTGAGAAGCAAAGTTCTCTCATGCGGGTCTTGATCGGGAATGTTCCAATTATTTGCATATTTGAAAGACGAATGATTATCTTGCAAGATCTTGCAAGACTTGGAAAGAACATCTTGCAAGACGATATATCGTGTTGCAAGATTTTGCCAGAATCCTGCAAGATAACCATTTGAAGTCATTGTGTTTCAGACAACAGGTGTGTGATGAAGATCACTCATTTGACATGTGTCCTCTTTGTGATGCCTGTTCCACTTGGAAGTTGTCAGACAACTGCCTCAACTCATGGGTGAGAAGAGGAGACAAAATTCTACGATTCTTTTCCTGATCGATTTTGAAAAAATCATTGGTCGGATCTTTATTGAAAAAACGGATCTATTCTGTTTTGCCTCCCCCCTCAGTGTTTTTTATGACCCCAAGTTACAAATTATATGTTGTTATATAGCATGTTACTATGTAAGAAGATAGCACGTTCGCCTGGGGGTCATAAAAAATTGTGCTCACTAAGCTGGGGGGGGGGAACAGAATAGATCCAAAAAAAGAAACAGTTTGAAAAACTTTTAGTGCAAAAAATTGTCTGGCTCTGAATTTTTGCACTAAAAGTTGTTCTGACATTTAATAAAAATGAGGGCTAGCCATTATGATTAATATATTTAACCTATACTGTTCTTAATAGGTTTTTACTTATTTAGGTGATATGGACATAGAGCGATGAAAATTATGTTTAAAAACTATTAAAAAGACAATCTTGTGAAAAAATCGAGCTGAAAAGCAATAATTTCTAAAAAAAATATAGCTACCCATTTAGACCAAAAGGTGTTGCTAGAACTTTCCTCTTATGGATTTTTAATGTCACAGACAAATGTATAAATCAAAAATCTGTATAAAATTTATAGTTTTACAACTTTCCCTTCACGTAAAGTTCTCTGATTCCAATTTTAACATACAGGGAATTGCTATAATTACAACTTCATGTTAGGAATTTCTATGATTGCAAATTTATCATAATAGAAAGGTTCCAAGATTTCAATTTTGTCATGAAATGGAAAACTTTTGGATTTCAAATTTTGCAAGAATGAAAGCTCTAGGATTGAAAATTTTTCAAATTCAAAAACTACCGCCTGATAATGACACCACAGACATAGAAACGGGTATCAAAGGCGTTCTACTGTTTAATGGGATTTTTTTAACTATCTCCGACTACAAAAAACTTGTTTGCTCCTGGGGCAAAAAATCTTGCAGACTAAAAAGAGAAATTTGATACAGGCCACATCCACTAATAGAAACAGAAAACAGGAAACAAATAGCACAGTAAACATATAAAAGAGAAACATAGCGCAAGAAGAGTACGGAACGCGAACGGGGAGTAATTGACTTATAAGAAAATTCGCAGCTAAAAAGCAACTAAAATTGTTTTTACCTTATGATGTTTTGTGAGTCTAATTTTTCATAAAACAATGAATAAAATTGTCGCGTGAGGCACAGAATTCAAATGAATGTATATTAGGCAATTTGCACAATAGGCAAACATCTCGAAATTGTGGTCTCTCAGTTTTAGGTTGACAAAGAGTTTTTGTCAGAAATTCTATGACTACAACTTTTCCATAAATACCGTATGACTGAAAAAGAAAAAGATTTTTTTTTGTTTTCATATTTTAAAACCCATTATTTTCGCTTTTCCTAGCCCTCTAAAAGATTTCTTAATTCTAAATATTTTTAATTCCAACCTTCAATTTATGGAAGTTTTAGGATTACTATTAGGAACTTTTCGTAGATGACATAATAGAAGTTGTGTTTTAATTACTTTTTGAATTATGGGGTCAAACCGGGTATCTTACCCAATTATACACATTTAATGCGCTGACCCTTCGACTTGCTCTTCGAGCTCGTTTTTTTAAATCAGTTATTTTTGTCTTATAATCCCGGAAGTTAATGGTTCTGCTTCAGTTGGCTTACCTGTTTGACAATGGCTATACAGTGTTCTTCGCAGTCTTCGTGTCTTTCTGGTCAGTGCTGTTCTTAGAGTATTGGAAGAGAACTTCAGCGGTGTTAGCTCACCACTGGGACGTATTCGACTTCGCTCCTCTTGAAGTAAGTTAGACATTTAGTTATCACATCTTAGATCATAGTAAAATCATATCTGAATCAGGATTCCCGTTCTGTACTTTTACACATCTTGAACTGATCATAGTAAAATCATAGCTGAATCAGAACTGATCATAGTAAAATCATAGCTGAATCAGAACTGGTCATAGTAAAATCATAGCTGAATCAGAACTGATCATATTAAAATCATAGCTGAATCAGTATTTTGACCATGTTCAGACTATGCTACAAATTAATCACTTGATAAAATTGGATTGATTGACTCCCGAAAAATATTAACCACGAGGTTTCCTGTGAAGTTGGTACAAATTTTGTTAGATAAACTCAAACAGGCAACAATCAAATTGTGAAGTACAGTTTCTAACTATATCCCATCGAAATTTAACGCGATTTATACATCCGAATTTGTCTTTTTTTGCAGGCATACTTGTTTATTCGTTCATTATTTCAACGGATCCAGTTCTTTCTATTTTGTTCATTGTTAACCCCCCCCCCCCCCCCTCAGGACCTTAATTGCCACTGGTTACAAAATGTGCTTTTTTACATTGCAAATCGTTTTGTGTTCATATGCACCCAATGAACTAGGGTTGTTGATAACAGTTCTACTTCTTTTAACGCCCATTCATTTAACCCCGCATATTTTAACCCCTCTATCATTTAATCTCTATATCATTTCACCCCTCTATCATTTCATCCCGCAATTTAGGAGCAAACATTGAAGGTATATTTTGTCATAATTAAGTAGATAACTTATCCCATGTTCGGTTGTGATAGTTTCATATCAAGTGCCACGCGCCGCGAAGGCATGGCCATGGCCCTTGAGGCATGGCCAAATGATTATATTGCTGATTAATAGTCCTTATATTACAAAAGATTAGAATCGGGGTGAAATGATAGAGGGGTTAAATGATAGAGAGGTGAAAAAATGGGGTATAGGGGGTTAAATAAATAGGGGTCAAAAAGCGGGACAACGTTGATAAAAGAAAAAGAAACCATTTTCATTCACAGGAGAACCCACGTCCCCAATACGCGGCCCTCTCCACAGAGATGAGGAAGAACCCGATCACGAACCAATTGGAGCCCTACTTCCCAGCCAGGGTCAGGACAGCCAGAATGATATCTGGCATATCAGTCCTATTCATGATGGTAAGGACCATGTCCAGATTAATGGCGCTCAACTTCGACTCCAAACTTTCTTTTAAGGCCTTTTTCGACCAATTTCATCAAATTGTGGACAAATGTGACAACACCTCATCTTATTTGTCAACTTTCCACGTTTTTTGCTTACAATTAACCTACAGCTAGAGTTTGCAATAATTTTAAACCCGGGCCGAGGTGTCAACGCTAAAAAACGCAAAATTATGTAAGATTGGCGTTGAATGCGTTGAATTTATGTAAGATCTACGCTTGAGCGTAGATCTTACATAAATTCATCGCATTCAACGCCAATCTTACATAATTTTGCGTTGAATTTTGGCGTAGATCTTACATATTTAGCGTTGAATTTTAGCGTAGATCTTACATATTTAGCGTTGAATTTAGCGTAGATCTTACATAAATTCAACGCATTCAGCGCCAATCTTACATAATTTTGCGTTGAATTTTGGCGTAGATCTTACATATTTAGCGTTGAATTTTAGCGTAGATCTTACATAAATTCAACGCATTCTGCGCCAATCTTACATAATTTTGCGTTGAATTTTGGCGTAGATCTTACATATTTAGCGTTGAATTTTAGCGTAGATCTTACATATTTAGCGTTGAATTTAGCGTAGATCTTACATAAATTCATCGCATTCAACGCCAATCTTACATAATTTTGCGTTGAACTTTGGCGTAGATCTTACATATTTAGCGTTGAATTTTAGCGTAGATCTTACGTTTTTAGCGTTGAATTTAGCGTAGATCTTACATAAATTCAACGCATTCAGCGCCAATTTTACATAATTTTGCGTTGAATTTTGGCGTAGATCTTACATATTTAGCGTTGAATTTTAGCGTACATCTTACACATTTAGCGTTGAATTTAGCGTAGATCTTACATAAATTCATCGCATTCAACGCCAATCTTACATAATTTTGCGTTGAACTTTGGCGTAGATCTTACATATTTAGCGTTGAATTTTAGCGTAGATCTTACATATTTAGCGTTGAATTTAGCGTAGATCTTAAATAAATTCAACGCATTCAACACCAATCTTACATATTTTGCGTTGAAATTTGGCGTAGAACTTACATATTTAGCGTTGAATTTAGCGTAGATCTTACATAAATTCAACGCATTCAGCGCCAATCTTACATAATTTTGCGTTGAATTTTGGCGTAGATCTTACATATTTAGCGGTGAATTTTAGCG
>NC_134468.1:83023133-83066909 GCF_964194025.1 Convolutriloba macropyga
CACGAGTTAACGCACGATAGTCTGGACATAATTTTTTTAGGAAAAATTTTGAAAATTTTAAATACAATTTTCTTAGCGACAACAAAGTATTATATGAACTTATTTTTAACCAGGTTGCTCCATTAGTTTCCAAATCAGAGACATCCTTGATGAATTGAACTACTCCCTGATTGTTCTTTTCAGGTGTGCTTTGTGAAATTGTATTTATAATTTCTTACAACATTCGTAAACCTGATAATTGAATTCAAATTTTCGAAAAAGTAAAGTATGGAAAAAAACTGCACCTAGCCAGGCGAAATAGATTGCGATTTTCTCTCCGAAGTACTCTCTGACATGGTCCAGAGGCTGATACTTGTACCACATCCCCCACGATGCCCAGTACTTGTACAGAATCTGTCTCGCATTCAGGTGATCTTCCGGAACATAATACTCTGGCAGGTGGTACGAGCCCTAAACACCAATGAGATTACTTCTTGGATTTTTTCCGTTTGTGCCCCCGTACGTCATGCTCCCCCCAGTTACAGAGCACGTGTCATTACATAGTAAATCATAATGTAAAAATATGGTACATACGTCTGGGGGGAGGGGGTGCAAATAAAATGCAACCACTAATCTGGGGGGGGGGCACAAACGGAAAAGATAACATTTCTTTCACTTTTTTGCTACAAAATTACTTCAATGTTTCAATTAAGTAAATATATTTTTATTCTTTACTACCCGTGTCAAGAAATAAATGGAGAAGAATGCAAAAGCTGCTGCGAACTTCACTTAAAAATGTAAATTTAATTTATGACTCTGGGGTTGAAATTCAACATCTAAGACAGATAATAAATTGTAAATACCATTTATTGATGAATGAAATCAAAATGTAATGGTCATTTGACCTATTATATGTAAACGAAAAGTTTAATGGCACCAATTGTTCTCGCCACTGGAGTTACCAGCGTAAACTATTTTAACAGATACTGATCTAACATCTGTTTCAAATTTGCCAAACCTAATGTTAATCATATTTCATGGAGAAGAAAATTTTATTGTGTTTTTTTTCTGTATAGAATGTTTTCCTGCTTCCAGTAAACTTAGCTAATGAGTTCAAAAGATTTTTTCAAGCTAAAACAATTCCGTTAAAACATAACTTTTAGTCAGACACTTTTGCTAGGAAAAAACCAGTTGTAATTTCCCGGGGTAATTTTGAATGGTTAAGATCAAGAAATTGTAAGTTTCTTTCCCGAAACTTGCAAGTTCTTACAAGTTTATCATCTGATTTACAGTTTTTACAGGTTAACCGTTCGACTTACAAGTTAACTATTCAGGTTAACTATTTGACTTACAAGGCTCTTGAAAGTTAACCATTTGACTTACAGGACTCTTGCAAAATAAATACTTGACCTAAAACAAATCTTCTTACGTAATTTCTTAGAATAAAGTTATTAAAAGATAATCATTCTGCCTATATTGTACCAAAATACAATAAAACCTCGCTAGATTTGAATCTAAGCAGAAGTTTAAAACAAAAATCAAAGGATCTGGAGAAAAATGATTTGAAATCATAAAATTTAAACAAATGTATAAAATAGGATGAGGATTAAACTTCAATCAAGTCAATGGGTACAAAATTTAAATAAAATTCTTCAAAAAAATCGGGAAGACGCTATCCGCTATTTTTTATCTGAGTTGCAAAAGGACTTCTTCAGTTGACAAAATTGAAAAGGAACCATTTTGTCAACTTAGATCGCATTTCATTTAGTTATCCAAACTGATCAACTAACTCCCACGCGCTTTCCACAATAAAGGACCAAATGTTTTATTGAAATAATCAATAACAATTAAGCTCAACCGGAAGACCTCAGAAGAAACTTACCAGTTAGCCGTTCAACTTGTAAGTTCTTACAAAATAACCATCCGACTTGCAAGTTCTTACAAATTGACCATCTTTTGCAGGAAATTTGCAAATTCGTAAGATTTAACCATGTTTTGCAAGAAACTTGCACGTTCTTATAGATCAACCATGCGGTTTCGACCCGGGTTGTGAATTAGTATTTGGGGGATTTAAAGCTCCACATTTACTAGATCTGATTTCATAAGCTATGTTACTTTTTTGCCAGCTTATTGTAGTTGTCATTAGTATTATTGGACTATGTATCATTAGCAAACCGAATTACGTTTACCACAAAAAATAATAGTTCTAAAATTTCCGTGAGGTCCCCAATTGTATATAGATGTTCAATCAGAATATATTTCATTCAATCTAACTTAACTGTTGCAAGAAATGATTTTAACTTTCCTTTTGCTTTCTCAGAGAGACCATAAGATTTCAACTTCATTGCGTAATGTATACTATGATAATGGATTGAAAAATTTAGCGAGCTCTGTCGACTGGACACGATCATCGGTACTCTTGTTTTTGAAATTCAGTTAATTGAAATAAACTTACGTCATGTGGGGGATATGCGGCCGTGAAGTATTTCTCCTGGACCATTCGGTTCACACCTATCTCTGCACGTGACCGGGTCCCGTAGTACGTGTTCTGCAGAATCTCATAAGCCTGCAAAAGTAACGCAAATTCCCTTTTTGTAAATTAGTTGACATTCTTTGACATTAATTGCATTGGAGTGATCACAGTAATAGAAGTTTATATACTCACAATTCTGATGCGATGTCGAACTGTGAAGAACGTCTGTTCCTGACTTGAGCCGTGGTATCTAAAAATTTATCAGTAGTGAGGTTATAATGCATATTTCACTTTCAAATTCTCGAGTAAAATCGCAAGATTTTCTGTATAATCTTACGCGAGAAAGTTTTTAATTGTTTGTACGACGGGAGCAATGAGGTCAGGAAAAAAAACGAATAGAACTGTAGAGGTATTTTAATGAGTGAACTCAATTTGTTTTTTGAAGGCAATGGGAAGATTGACTTGGGGAAAAACCAAACGATATAACTCAATGAGTGATTTTTTTAAATGCTAGATTTTGACTTAATTCGCTCACTTTTTTCACTATTCAGGTTTCAGGGGTCTTGATTGGAATATGAGCAGATCCGAAATATATATATATATATATATATATATATATATATATATATATAAATATATATATATATATATATATATATATATATATATATATATATATATATAGCAAATATATATTGTGTATCGTGAGCTGTATTATCGCAAGTTTGATAGCACTCGCTAGTTCAAAATATTACAGAAAGGGAGTTGCCCTTGAGGTCTCTGCTCTAATTACATTTTTCTCTTCTGAAAAATTTAGGTATTACCAAAAATTTAACGAAAGTAGCATTTTAATATGATTTGATATAATAATAATAATAATTGTGGTTTCTGCGTAATCGCAGCGGAACAGCATTAGGCCTACAGTAGCCTGTTTTCAGCTGCCCTTTTTCTTATTATTCCCCACATTTCAGACTGATCTTTTTATGAGCAGCATTGCTCTTTTTTTGGTGACTATAGTCACATTTTTTTGCGTCTGAAACTTTCACGTGGTACCATCATTGCAGCCAACATTGGTCAGGCTATGGTCAACCTGAAGCTATGGTTAAGTAAGAGCTCATCCTTATATAAGGGAAATAACAGCACTAAAATATATTAAAAAAGAGAAGAAATTGACATATTTTGTTTTTTTTAAAGACTTTCCTTTATAAATTGATTTAATGATAGTCAGGACCCATATTGCGTATAAATTTTTTAAATGGCTGTTGAGAACTTGCAATGCAACAAGACACTATTTTAACAGAAATTAAATTCACCAGAATACAAAATGCCTCAAAATCAAAAAAAAAGTTGCTCACCTCTATTATTATTGTCGAAGATAGTTATCATAATAACAATTGAACTCCGATTACTGCTTCCTTCAAAAAATTTTAACAAAGTTTAAAATTGATTCCAATTTTTGTATTATAGTGAGTTAAACTTATACCTTATATAATTCAGTGCTAATTGCACTTTTAATATCACCTTTTTCATTGCAAAGGATCGATAACATTCATCTTTAACAACAATCGTTCAAAACTTTTATCCCTTTACAAGATCTGGTGACAACACACTGAAAGATTTAGACTTTAAAATACTACCTAATCACTCCAAACACTGATTTTTAAACGCAACGGGAAGTGGTTACATCTGTAACGCTTTGACGACAAAAAGTTAACAGGAAAAATCAAAGATAAACTAACCCATCAAGAAAAATTTTGACCAGGTATATAGATTATCAACTAGGATTTGTTGTATTTTGTGATATTTTTTTTGGAAATTTATCGCTGATTTCTAATCAATGAAATTTTTTTTTGACCTGATGTTTTTTTCTGCAAATCTCTTTATTGTATTATTCCAAAGTAAAAAATGAAATGAAAAGCAGAAATAATTCTGGGAAATTTTATTTCATAAACAAGGAGGCTTGTTAACGTGAATTCGCACATGATATTCCCAACCGAGCGCATCTAAATGTCTGGCTTAATTGTCAAACAATTGAAGACATAATCAAAAATCGATGCTTGAGTTTAAAGAAATCGTTACACACCCAAACTAATAATTGGATTACATTATGCCATGCTTCATTAGGACAATCGTTTATCATTAATAAGACTACGAGAGGAAAAAAAACAAACAACAAAACAAGCAAAAACATAAAACATTTTTACGGCAATAACTCAGTATCTAAACTTAAAAGCACCTAGTAACAAAGTCAATTTACAATCAGACAAATCCCTAATTACAAAAGATTACTTTTTTACAAAGTTACAAGGCAGTTGAGATTTTTTTTAATCAGACTGGGCAACAAGTTGACAGAAGGAAGAAATCATGATGAAAACCAAAAAAATAGATTAACATTTTTTTAAATCGAATAACTTCAAACGTCTTAAGCGTACACATAAAAAAGTTTAACATCAGTTAATGTAAAAACTTTCCTTCAAAATGAAATATTTGTTCAAATGGCAACATTTGACTGCTAATGACGTTTCTTTTTAAAGAAACTTTGGTTTGAAAAGCGACTAGTCTCTAAGTTAATTGGAAAAAAATTGAAAAGGTTTTATAAAACAACTCTCATACAGAGTTTGGTTTTATTTTAAAAGTAAAGTTTCTTATGAGACCATAGCTAGTATTTTTATTAACTTTCCTCAATTGGAAAAACCATATTGTTTAATTTTGTAGCGTAATACAAATTTTGATTTTTTTAAATAGAATTAAAATTTAATTTGTACAAAAATTCCCATATAAGTGAACAAAATCGTGCCAAATATTACGTGTTCACGCAAAATTTAGACCTCGACAACTCCTCGAAAAAAAAAACGAAATGCAAAAAAATAAGTTCGAATTCTACACTGGACGACCTTTTTAATGATACCACTCATATTTCTCTGCGATGAATATATCGATCGGATGGTTGTTGATTTATGATTGCCTGGTTGTAAAAATTAGTTGCAATTTCGAGCACTGAATTTGCAAAAAAAAGCATTTTCGTTTACAATTGCCTAGTTTAAAAATTATATTAAAATTCATTTTTAAACGCTTTTGCTTCAGTTAAAAAAAGTCCAAAAACACATTCCGTTTTATTTCCATTTCTTGAGGTTGAAAATTTCACATATTTGGGGAAACTGCATCAAATAATTGCAATTATGAATATTTTCTTTGTCCACACAATAAACAACAAAGTATAATGTTCCGTAGCTCAAAATATAATTATACGGTGAACTTTTTTTGATTTTCCGAGCAACCAAGAAGTCACGTGGTTTTGACTCATGGCTCATGGTTTTAACATGATAGCTACTCAGGAAAACAAAAAACTGATAGAACCATTTTTTGGTTTTCATTGAAATTTTACTAATTAAATACAACTGGGTTGTAAATTCTCATTAGTCAATTTGATGATATATAGTTACACTCGGCACTGAAATAAACTCACAATATTTTTGAAATTAAACATTCGATATAGAGAGCATTCAATCGAAATAAATAACAGTAGCTGAAGTCCATTTTTCCAATAAATTAAAATATAAAAGTGGAAAGCAGCTTCAAAAGTTGAAATTACTTTAAAATCTGGTATTATTCAAATATCTCGTGAATATTTGACATTTGGGGTGGCATCACGCGACGATACCTAGTGTCATTAGCCAATTTTCGCCTATTTTTTGATCATTTACGACATTTTTATGGCGAAGGCAAAATCCTGCAAACCATATATGACATTCCATGACTACCGAAAACTCGTTCAAATCATGGAATCTTTTCAACAATTGTCCTCTATTTATTTCTTTATTTACCAGCTGTTGTATAAAAGTAACAGTAAATTATAAATTTACATTAACTTCAGATGTTCTTGTTTTAACGTAAATATCGTTGTTTTAACACCATGCATTTCATCTAAATCTAAGAGTTTCATAGGTGAGTTATCCCTAATCTGGTTAAAAACTTCCTTTAAAAGATGTGCTGCATAGAGCTCGTAGACGGAATAAAATTTGTATTTGATAACTTCCTCTTGTGTCCAATCACAAAACTTTTTCCATAGAATTGTTCTTGAAGTCACTTTTCGAGGCACTGCCAAATCAAAATTCCGTGTTCGATAATTGATTTAGCATATGCATCATAAAACATCAAAAGCTGCCTTTTGCTGAAATAGTCTCAGGTTTTGTATAGTATGCAATTGAATTTTCGCAACTTGTTAGCGATTTTCTCTATGTGACTTTTAAAGGTAAGATTTTTATCAATAACAATACCCAAATTTTTTGTTTCCAAGATGTTTTCAATTTTTTGTGATGCATAAGTAATTGTAGAGAGTTGATTCTTGCCAAAAGAAACCAAATTGCATTTTTCTGGATTAATGCTTAATGCATTTTCGCGAAACCATTTTTCACTTCGTTTGAGCGAGTCTAGAAATTCATCTTTTTTGCTACTAAAAATTGTAGTATCGTCTGCATAGAGGACTGAGTCAGCGTCACCGATATTTTCGGGCAAATCATTTATGTAGATAAGAAACAAAAGCGGTCCCAGAACGGATCCCTGTGGAGCACCATTTTTTATCATCTTTTTCTGTGACCAAAAGCTACCAAGTTCAACGAACTGATATCTGTTTGCTAAATAGCTTTTGATAAGATTCAGAAATTTTCCTCGAAAACCACAAAACTCTAGTTTAGATATCAGCCTTTCATGCTTAATAGTATCAAAGGCTTTGCTTAGATCAATAAAACATGCCTGACTTGTTAGTTTTTTATCCATGCTTTTGCACAATTTTTCAGTAAAATCTATCAAGGCATGAACACATGAATGTTTCGGCCGAAATCCGTATTGTTTTTCACTATGTATTTTGTTTTTGCGCAGGAAAGACATCATTCGGTGATCAAAAACATCATTCAAAAAATAAAATTTTTTCAAAAACCTTGTCTATAGAGGGTAGTAAACTGATAGGTCTATAATTTCCCGGACCATGAACTGAGCCGTTTTTATGAATTGGAATTACGCGTGCAACTTTAAGAGCCTCTGGATAGTGTTCTTCAAAGTAGCATTGATTGAAATTTTCCGTAAGTGGTTGACTTATTACGCATAGTGCTTGTTTCAGTGTTATGTTACTTATCCCATCATGACCAACGCTTTTGCTGCTCTTCAAATTTTTAATTGCAGTTGAAGTTTCGTTAATCGTCACGGGGTTAAAAACAAATGTTTTTTCAAATCTATTAGACTTGATTTATAAATTTTCTCCAAAATTATTCGCCAGTTTTTCACCTATTATTGAGAAAAAATCATTGAAATCATCCGCTGTAAGTTTACAGTATGTGTTTTGCCTGGTTTTTGACCAAAGATTTCTCAGTATCGAGAAAATTTTTTTCGAATTTCCTATATTGGTTGTTTTTTGATCATAGAAAGCAATTTTTGCATTTCTGATTGTCTTATCACAGACGTTTCTCTGTGTTTTATATTTATCCCGATTCTCCGTGGATGGGCGTTTGATCCATTGTTTGAAGAGTTGGTTTTTTTTCTGTCTTTGTTTTTGACATTCTTTATTAATCCAAGATTTATTCGAAAAATTGATCTTTTTGTATGGCGCAAATCTATCCAAAGCTACATGGAAACTTTCTGTTATTGTTTGTAATTTCTTATCAATTGACCAGTGAAATTCAATTTTGTGTAACATGTGATTGAGAAAAAACAGATATCTTATTAAAACGAAATAATTTTTTTAAAAGGTATAATTTTGAACCCATGTTGTAATTTTCTTATTTTGTGCATCCGTGACAGATGGACAAACTTTTTCATCTAAGAGAGTTAATATTGGAAAATCATCACTTATGTTGCTTTCAATTATTTTATTTTCATATTGAGAATTGCTAATCATATGATCAATGCAGGTACTTGTAGTGGCTGTCACACGAGTTGGTTCTAAATTGTTAACTTGAAGACCAAAATTTTCCAGCAAGGTTTTATAGTTTTTCACTTGATTATTGTGTCCGCTAATATTTGTGTTAAAATCGCCGCATAGAATCATATTTTATTTCCAACTTCCAGTTGTTCAAGTAGTTCATCAAATAAAACCAGGAAATCGGAGTTTTTCGTTGATGGTGGTCTATACATGATGTGAAAGATTAATTCAAAGTTATTTTGGGTATTCGAAAGTTTAATCGAAAGGTTTTCAAGTTTTTTTTCTTTTTTTACGGTGAACTGTTCGCCTGTAAAATCATCCCGTATAAAAAAAAGCCAGACCACCTCCTTTTTTAGTTTCTCTATTTTCTGTGATAAGTGGTAAATATCCGTCAATTTTATAAGAATCAATAGGATCATTGTCTGTTAACCAAGTTTCGCATAATCCTATTGCAATTGGTTTGGTTTTGAACTTTTCGATTAGACAGCAGAGTTGATCATGATGGTTACGTAGAGATCGTATATTTAAAAAAGTATTGATTGCTTTTCGATGTCTCCCAATTGATGTTCTTTAATCATAAGAGGAAGCGTTAAGTTAGTACAGTTTCAATGAAAGCTAGCCCAGCAACGCCACCCGATAAAACTGATCCGCTGTTAAAATGGAAGATTCGCATGGAATTTTTCGGTGTGGAGAGTTACTCAGTAGGCCTTTAATGAAGTCCACCATTTTTGATCATCATTTATCATTCCTTTAAGTTGATCTATGAGAGAGGAATCTGTCACGGGACTGGGTTTAGGTAAGCCACGTTTGGACGGCCTGAAGGGTGTAACCTGATTGTTACTGAAAGTTAAGCACTGAACATCATTAACATTTGATGTTGTCCCCACTGTTTTATTTGATATGGTGCTTTCAGTCCCCGATTTTCCAATTGGTTGATCACTTCTGGACTTCTGAAGCAGGATACCTTTTGCTGATAATTCATCAATATCTTTTTTACTCACAATAGTGTGAAAATCGATGTTATTTTCACCTGTTTTAATTATAACCTGTGGTTTTGGGTTGTTCGTAGAAACTCAAAATCCTAGATCACTCGCATACAAAAGAAGTTCTTTGTCAACTTTGGTTAAGCGTTCATCCATATATACAGATTCATGGTTATGAGGGTTTCGGAAATTTCCTAATAATTTTTTCGGCCTCAAATTCGATTTTTTAAATCAAAATTATTGAACTTATTAATAATGGGCGGTGGTCGTCGAGGGTTCCTGACAGCTCCCAGCTCGTGACATGCAACCAGATCCCGATGGCCCATTGATACTCCCAGTGCATTGTTGATAAAGTAGATCACGTCATCAGTAACATTTGTGTTGGATACAAGGGGTAAATTCCGAAAAATAATACAGTCCTTGGATTGGTAACGTTCAATCTCATTAACTTTTTGTTTTAAGTATTGTACTTCACTTTGTAGGTATTCTATTTGGGTATTTTTGTCATTAAGATCTTTGCAAATATGCTGAAGTAGTGTTGTAACAGGGGAAGAAGCATCGCCAAGAGAATTTAGAAGCGTTTCGTAGTTCATTTTTTGTCAGGCGAAATTCAGTTTAAATCAATAGCGATAGCGTGCTGTGCGAGCCAACTGCTTTCTAGCTGTTCATTTGTCTGTCTTATAGTTGCTCAGTTGTATAAAAGGGGGGGTATTCTTGAATAGAAATTAAGCGAGAGATTTTATTAAACGATCAGTGGCAAACTTTCAACGCATGCCCAGACTATGTTTAACTGAATAGAATAATCGCAAGATTTGGCCATTAGCCGAATTGGATTACAAAGCGAAAAAAATCCGACTGGCGGGTAGGTGGTCTCGCCGCGATAACCGACCCCGATTTCAGGTTAATATCCCACAGCGCATGAGAGGCATGGTCGTCAACAGTGCGCAATTGCGCTTAAACTGATATTCGGCTAAATAAATTGTAGGCTAAGTAATATTGTGATTAAGTATAGCGCAGAATGGAGCGATTCTCTACTAGGTACCAAAGTGTATGTGTGTGTGTGTGTGTGTGTGTGTGCATGTGTGTGTGTGTGTGCATGTGTGTGCGTGTGTGTATGTGGGTGGGGGAGGGCAATTTTTGAAAAGATTCAAATCACGTATGGCCTACAATGATTTTTAATAATGCCATACAAAATACATTGATTTCTAAGAATTATGTGTGAAAAACAATGGGCAACCCTGGTTATGGAAACTGAGATATGAGCAACCCGGGTTATGTAACATTTATCACTAACTTGGCTATCTTGTCCTTTTTGAAGGGGCAGGTGAAGTAATCGGGGGGTTTGTGTGGGATGGAGGTAAGCATTGGGTTCCTGATACAAGGAAGAAAGCGGGCCCACAATCTGGCTGACCATTGATGAGAATCAATCTAAAAACACGATCACAAAACATTAATGAATATAGAACGAAGAGCCTAAAAACTGCCGTTCTGATAGATTGCTTCGGCTGGCACACATGTTTATCAGCTAATGTGCAAAAAACCAAATTATAGATCAATCATAGGACATAGATTTGTTTGCATTATAATTTTCAAGTATTTTTAAACAAACGAATCATCAAAACTTGTTTATTTTTTTTGTCTCGAAAATCAGAGCTTCATATTTGTATTTGCCGTCACCGAGTTTCAGTAATTAGCATTTTACGTGGAAAAAGCTGCCCTATAATTGGTTAAAATTGCCCTAATTTGTGCAATGATTTGACTGTGAAAGCATTAGCGTGAACCCACCTACCAACCACCAGTCACACTAGACACCGACTTGTGATTCTTATAGTCAAAAACACTATTGAGCTTTTCAGGGTCCAAAAATTTTTGCACGATATAGCTTGGAACAGTTCTCAGAGGGAAGCAACCCGGAGAGATATGAGCGATCAAGCGGACGGGCCAAAAGAGGTCGCATTGTTCAACAATTTATCTCTTCTCTAAGAAGTGTTTCGTGGCGTTGCACGCAACTTTTCAAGTTAAGAACTATTGCGTCAATTTTGAAAGTGGTATATAATGTGTAGCTGCAGCTGTTTGAACCTGTGACCATTACAAAATCACTTTTTTTGTAATTTTGTTTCTTTTTCTAATTTTGTTATCGCTTAATCGCAGCCAAAAAAGATGTTGTTCTTGGTTTAAGTTATTGCCCGGCCCCGTAAAAATAGGTACATCTGTTTCCCAACCCAAAATCCTGAAAATTATGTAGGGTAAAATATAGGTAAATAGTGGTTACTGGGAAGACTTCGTTCTTAGATGATGCCAATGACCAGCCGGAAAAATACACGTATTTCAATACAAGATAATGTTTGTTAACTATCCTTACATTTATCATTGAAAAATTATTAATAAATTATAAATTTTTAACCCCTCCCAATTGACGTTAATAAATTCACCCCTCATTAATCAAAATCTTTCGATATCAACCCCTTCTTTATTTCTCTCCTAATCTTACATCCAGAAAAACACCAGGGATAATTACGCTGCTTAACGATTATCCGAAAAAAATTCTGTTTTACTTAAGTTTTTCAAGAATAAAAATTCTCGAGTTAATAATATTCTTTTACAGCGCAGTTTTTTTTTTACTTTTTGGTTTAATTGCAACGTTTTCCAGTTCGTAACAAGAGCAGTTATCCCTTACCGCTGAAGGTCGTTGAGATGCTGCAGCATCTCAGCGAGTGATTACAAATAACCAAAAAATAAAGATAGAACCGGCGGATAAGTTCTCACATCAACATTTTGTAACCCTGTTCTCGGGGGAGACATAGAAACCCGGCAAAAAAGTAGGAAAAACAATTTTACCCAAATATCCTCTTTATGGTATAAATGACCACTAGTGAACAGGTATACACCAGTTAGCCCACTGGACATAAATATTAGAGCTATCTAATCCGACCATTAATTTTCACACCCTCAACCAGGGGTAGATAGGGTCGGAACTTACTATACGTTAACCAAATTTTGTTACGACAAAATACCCAGGGCCAAGTACCCAATGTGACAAAATACCAAAAATGTACCCATTATTTTACCCTATTGTTGAAATTACCGGGACGACTATTTAGAATAATAATAATCGCTTAAACACCGGCTGCTAATTGGTGACCGGGTTAATGAACGAAAAAATCGAAAGGAATTGGGTATTTCGGCACATCGGGTTTTTTGGCATTGGGTAAACTGTCATGTAACCAAAGTGAATCTATTCTGTTTCTCCACCCAGCTTTATCGCAGCTTCGAGTTTTCATTACAAGAGCCTTCCGGTAACAAAACTCTGATAAATTCACTCATTTTTACAGCTTTTTTCCAATTTTGTATCTTTATACATCGAGAAAACTTTTAATTGTTCTCTAAATTGCTGCCATTTTCTTTGAAATTAGGTCTATTTACGTACCGCTACACGCTTGTAATATTATTGTACATATGTTCTCTAGCCGAATATTTTTTTGACAAAATTGCAAGGTTCGCTAAATTTCAACCAAATTTTTTTTTTAAGTTTTCAAAGTTTTATAACCGTTTTAATAACAGTTGAAAATGAACAACGAGATCTGCATCGAATTCTGCGAGAAAGACTTTAAAACATTATACGTCAAGTTTTATTTTTTTTCGCTGTAGCATTTAATGATGTAATTTTTCTTGATTAAAGCGACATATTTTTTAACAAGGGATTATGGATCGCGAGCGAATCAACTTTGGTTTTCAAGAGGTGGCGAAACAGACTAGATTTGAGGTCTTAAAGGGTAAGAAGTTAGCCCACGTGAAAACTTCATATTACATAGAGCATGTTACATATAAACTTAGGACAGTTCGATTCATTCATAAATGATTATAGACTTGCGTTGCCAGCATTGATCAAAGTTGCGAGCTAAAAAAGAACGGGTTAAAATTCGCATAAAATATACAAATTACAATACAAAAATGCTGATGCGGGTTGGATGAAAAAAATAAACTGTTATTATAAAGACTACCACCACATATAAACAGTTGAAAAGTTATAGGCATTCAAAAGTTTACAAGACAAAAAACACCACCACACACACACATAAAACGTTCCCAGACTGAAATTTACAGATTATAATTCACCACCGAAGTCATCAAGCTTCATAAATATTCATTGCCTTATTATAATTATGGATTTTACCAAATGCTTTTAAGGTTTTTTTAACAAAGATACATTCAGCAATGAATATCCTATAAGTTACTACCAGATTCTTAAGCAAATTTATTACACTTATTTGGTTGTATCAAAATTTTCTGAACTATGTGATAGAATGTTATCCGAATTTTGCAGCAGACGATCATCAGAAATTTCAAAGTTATACGAGAACCTCAAAATAAACTATATAAACCACAAAACAGGGTGTCTTATTTAAAAAGCTTACATATGAAAAAACTCAGAAAAAAAGAATCATAAATATTTCATCAGCTCTCATACAATACGTTCGAGTCGGAATTAGTCTGAACAGAACTCTCAAGATGACAATTAGGAATGTTAAAATTTGTTTTTATCTTTACACAAACTTATCAATTACGTCTTGCATTAAAGACCTCAAAAATTGATCTGCTTGATCTTCATAAGATGATAAGAGATGCGAAGCACAGGCAAGCAAGATCTTGTGATACTAACATTGCCTAATGAATTGGTATATCAAATATTGCTGCTTGTAATAGAGCTGCTTTTTACTGATAATTCAATTCATTGCCCCGAAAAGATACACTGACAAGTAATCTGAAAAGTTTGACGGTAGATACATATGTAAATACATGTATGTACATTTTCAAGGTATGTCACGCTTATAAATCAATAATTTTTGTACTTGATTATGACTTTTTTCCATTTTCCTGCTGTTTTAGTCCCAATGCAAAATCAAGTGAGATGCAAGTTTCAATTTTTCCAGCGAACTTGATTTTTGAGACCTCATTTCATAAAAAGTCATTTGACGCTATATACTTCATTTAAACTACTTCCCTTGAATTTGGGTGTGAAGCAGCCAATAACACAATTACAATTGAAACCAATAACCTAATTGGGCGGATTTGATTCTCATTGTTTTTTCACAAAATAAATAGGTTTTACAATGAATTAGTGAAAAATACTTCTGATAATCAAGCTGATACGTGCAACATGAAAAGGAAGATGACATCTGAGATTTTTTTGCTTGATTTCAAAGCCTGTTGTTGTCGCAGAAATTGGGAATCTTCGAATGTCTTTTGCATGCTTCAATTTATATAAATTGTGCATTCATAAGTAACCATAAAGAAATCAATTCAAAAATTGATGGATATTATTATATAGTTGGCGGCGATTTGTTTTCAAAACGCGGAAACAATAAAATCAATCTCGAGAAATATTAATGACATTTGTACTGAAAGCGAGTTGCAATAATTTCTCTTGCTCTAATTATTTGACAAAGATCTCTTAGCAAAGCAAGATAGTAAACAAGACAGAGGGAAAACTAAGCAAAATTCAACCAAAAACCTGCAAAAAATTGTTAGTTATATTGATTTTTCTAATAGAGTTTTCCCACAAAATATTTACCGACTAGTCTCTGAAAAAAATCAAATTTAGCAACTAAACTGATAAAATTTATCAAATGAAAATATGAAATTTGTAAAAATATCTCTTCAGACTCAAACTGATAATTTTGAGTCAATTGCACTTCTGGGCACATGGTTTGACATGTTTCAAAGAACTGAGAGAAACGGGCACATTTTAAAGCGAATTATGAAACAGTTCATTTTTCTGTTCAAACAAAAGTCAAGACAAATTATTAAAAAAATTGAATTTGATGACAAAGAAAATTTATTATATTTAGCTGCTGATTCAAGGGCTATTTACTACAGTATAGAAAAATTTTTAATTTTTATTTAAATTCTATTTTTCTGATAGAGAAGAGAATATTATTGTTTACCTAAATTTTAGAAAACAAGACGAAAATATCTACTAAATAGAATTTGTTTTTTTGTTAGACTTGCCTGCTTGGTTTGTCCACTTTTTTCTAACGGAGACCAGTAATCGACATATTACATTTCTTGCTCATCCAACAAACACTAGATAAAATGTAGCCATCAGAAGCATTAAAGGTTAACCGGATTAAATCATCCGCAATCTTGAATAAAACTAATTTCACAGTCAATGAGATCAAGACAAAACACAATTCAATTAATAGTTACGGAAAAAGCGACAACATATTAACTTGAAAAGAGAATACTGCAGTTTTTTTTTGCATTAAGGAAACCAAAGTTAATGAAGTTTTCCTTCTATTCAATACGTTTTTTATGTTTCCTATCTACAAGGCAAGCATTCGAGCCGTTACTGGAATGTATTGTTTCTGTACCTACCCTAAGATTTTAAAAACCAGTTAGACTTTTTGATTAAAAATGGTACCTTTGATTAGATAAATTATTGATGAAGAGCGAATCAACTAAGTGTGAAAAATTTATCTGCACTATTTTTTATACGCTTAAAAATATTCTGAGAACTAAAACAAGTGGTCCTAGGGCAATCTTCCAATTCAAAGAATTGTTTTTTTTACAAGGAGGATGATGACTATTTGTATGCGTCCATAACTTCCCTGCATAAATTCGTTTTCAGAGTAAGTTCTTACAAAATATAACATTTCAAAGTTCTCCATAACATCTGAGTAAAATTCTAGCTAAATAAAGCTCATGACAAGCATGTGTTTAATAGTAACGCATATGTTCCAACCTTTGTCAAAAAGAGAGGATTAAAAAGTCTGATATTTCAAAATCATTGTATAATATATTCATAATACATGATCTTGCAAGACAAAAGGTGATCATGCGAGAACAAAATATGCCTGCAAGATGAAGCGATTTATTCTATGATCGCTGCAATCAAATTTCAATTAAGTTCTACTTTCAATGTTTCCTCTTAACTGATCGTTTTCCATATTATAGTCATTGACAAAAAATGTATTTCGTGAATTTTGAAATATTTTTTTGATTGCCTTAAATGAAAAACCAAAAAAAACGAGAAGTTCTGATAAACATTAAAGGAAAACAACTTCCATTTGTTTCACTCAGATCGAATTGTCACAGGTCAAATTTATATTCATGATTCATAGATTTCAATTTTTAACTGAAAATCTTTGAAAACGTACATACTGTAATTATTCTATTTCAAGGTTTTTTTACTGCGTTTTTTTAGGTGAACGTATAATTTAATCTGGCTAAGACCCTCGTATTAAAAATCCAGATGCCTTCAAATCTTAAATAAATTAATCATATCATCAGTGTTGTTATTGTTATAAATCTTATTTAGCAATAAAGATATGAATTAAAACAATGAACTGCCATTTTCCTTCTAACTAATTATCTTGCGTAATTAGAGATCTTTGTCTAGCTTCGTACATTAGACAATAATACCAGTTCTCAATGATGCATATAAAAAATCAACATATAAGATGTGTCATTTTCCGTGGCATCATAATTAACGGATGACGCAAAGTACCTTAATAAAGAGAATTTCAAACAAAATAAATATAAGCAAAAGTTTGTTAAGTTTGCTGGGTGTGTCAGTTTATCTTTTATAACTGGGGGTTTCAAGTTTCTTTATGTTTCAATCCGCATACTCTCTTGCTTTTGAATTCAAATTGAGTGTAGTTAAGTTCCTCACAAATTTCTCCCTAACTGTTAACTGGGATTTGCTCTAGTGGTTCGTCAATTACCAAGAAATTTGTCTTGATTGAGTGTCTCCTCATTCTTCTGTGGGTGCATTGTGGGTTCTTTCTAAAACATTAAGATCCCATTTCTGAGTTCCTGTTTACTGGTAGGTGCCATAAAAATTTGAGCCTGGGGTCTCGCGTACTTGGCTGGTTCCTTGACGGGAGGAAATGGCTGCATCTACTAGTTCTTTAAACTTTGAACCTAAACGTAAGGTAATCAGTACGATATCCCCCTTATTAGTTCGATTAGCGTTTCTTAATCTATTGGACTGTCTAATTTCCTTTCCGTTCTCTATATTTTCTGTTACGTTAACGGTTACATTTTCCGTTACTTTTTGTATAACATTTTTTGTTACTTTTTCCGTTATAATTTTGTTTTCGTTAGAAGGTTTTGTTTTGATTATAAATCGTTTGTTTTCTGTGCTTTTGGTTTGGTGCTCAACTGAATGGTGCCCCAACATAATGAAGTTTTCCTTCTGTTCAATATGTTTTTTATGTTTCCTATCTACTAGGCAAGCAATCGAGCCGTTACTGGCATGTATTGTTTCTGTACGTACCATAAGACTTTTAAAATCAATTAGACTTTTTGATTAAAAAATAGTATCTTTTATGAGATAAATTATTGATGAAGACCGATTCAACTAAGTTTGAACATTTCATCTGCACTAATTTGTTTATGCTTAAAAATATTTTGACAACTAAAACAAGTGGTCCTAGGGGAATCTTCGAATTCAAATAATTGTTTTTTTACAAGGAGGATAATAACTATTTGTATGTCCTTAATTTCCCTGAATAAAGTCGTTTTTAGAGGAAGTTCTTACAAAATATAACATTTCAAAGTTCTCTATAACTTCTCAGTAAAATTCTAGCTAAACAAACCTCATGACAAGCATGTGTTTAGTGGTAATGCATAAGTTCCAACCTTTGTCAAAAAGAGAGGAATAAAAAATCTCATATTTCAAAATCTTTGTGTAGTATGATCATAATACATGATCTTGCAAGACAAAAGTTGATCATGCGAGAACAAAATATGCCTGCAAGATAAAGCGATTTATTCTATGATCGCTGCAATCAAATTTCAATTAAGTTCTACTTTCAATGTTTCCTCTTAACTGACCGTTTTCCATTTTATAGTCATTGACAAAAAATGTATTTCGTGATTTTTGAAATATTTTTTGATTGCCTTAAATGAAAAATCAAAAAAACGAGATGCTCTGATAAACATTAAAGGAAAACAACTTGCATTTGTTTCAATCAGATCGAATTGTCACAGGTCAAATTTATATTCATGATTCATAGATTTCAATTTTTAATTGAAAATCTTTGAAAACATACACACTGTAATTATTCTATTTCAAAGTGTCAAGGTGTTTTTTTCCTGTTTTTTAAGGTGAACATACAAATTAATCTGGCTAAAAACCCTCGAATTAAATATCCAGATTCCTTCAAATGTTAAATAAATTAATCACAACATCAGTGTTGTTATTGTTATAAATCTTAGTTAGCAATAAAGAGATGAATTCAAACATTGAACTGCCATTTGTTTTCTAACTACTTATCTGGCGTAATGAGAGATCTAAGTCTAGCTTAGTAAATTAGACAATAATACCAGTTCTCAATGATGCATATTAAAAATCAACATATCAGGTGTGTCATTTTCCGTGGCATGACAATTAACGGATGAAGCAAAGGACCTTAATAAAGGGAACTTGAAACAAAATAAATATAAGAAAAATTTTGTTAAGTTTGCTGGATTTGTCAGTGTATCATTTAATACTGGGGGTTTCAAGTTTCTTTATGCTTCAATCCGCTTACTCTATTGCTTCTGAATTAAAATTGCGTGTACTTATGCACCTCCCAAATTTCCTCCTCACTGTTAACTGGGATTTGATCTAGTGATTCGTCAGTTTCCAATGTATTGCTCTCTGATTGAGTGTCTCCTCCTTCTTCTATGGCTGCATAGCCGGTTCTTTCTAAAATATTAAAATCCCTTCTCTGAGTTTCTGTTTACCGGTTAGGTGCCTTATATATTTGAGCCTGGGCTCTTGCGTAGTTGGCTGGTTCCTCGACGGGAGAAAATTGCTGCATCCACTAGTTCTTTGAACTTGGAACCTAAACGTAATGTACTCCCCCTATGATATCCTCCTTTTTAGTTCTTTTAGCGTTTTCTTAATCTATTGGACTGTCTCATTTCATTTCCGTTCTCTATATTTTCTGTTACATTTTCCGTTTTTGTGTATAACATTTTCTGATAATTTTTCCGTTATGATTTTATTTTCGTTGGAAGGTTTTATTTTGATTATACATTGCTTGTTTTCTGTGCTTGCGTCTTTTTGCTCAACTGGGGTTGATTGCGCAACGCAACTTGTTGGTCTTAGCAAGTCTTCAGTCTTCTTTGCTCTGATAAAATGTAGCCATCAAAAGCATTAAAGGTTAACCGGAACAAAAAATCCGCAATCCTGAGTAAAACTATTTTCACAGTCGATGAGATCATGACAAAATACTGTACAATTAAAAGCTACGGAAAAAAACGACAACATATTTACTTAAAAAGAGAATAATGCAGTTTTTATTGCATTAAGGAAACCAAACTTAATGAAGATTTCCATCTGTTCAATATGTTTTTTATGTTTCCTATCTACTAGGCAAGCAATCGAGCCGTTAGTGGAATGTATTGTCTCTGTACGTACCTTAAAATTTTAAGAAGCAATTAGCCTTTTTGGTTAAAAGTGGTATCTTTTATAAGATAAATTATTGATGAAGAGCGAATCAATTAAGTGTGAACAATTTATCTGCACTATTTTGTTAATGCTGAAATATATTCTGAGAACTAAAACAAGTGATCTTAGCGCAATCTTCCAATTCAAATAATTGTTTTTTTTACAAGGAGGATTATAACTATTTGTATGCGTCCTTAACTTCCCTGAATAAAGTCGTTTTTAGAGGAAGCCCTTCCAAAAAATAACATTTGGAAGTTCTCTATAACATCTGGGTAAAATTCTAGCTAAATAAAGCTCATGACGAGCATGCGTTTAATAGTTACGCATATGTTCCAACTTTATTCAAAAAAGAGGGTTAAACAATCTGATATTTTAAAATCATTGAATAGTATTGTCATATTACATGATCTTGCAAGACAAAAGTTGATCATGCGAGAACAAAAACGCCTGCAAGATCAAGCGATTGATTCTATGATCGTTGCAAGCAAATTCCAATTAAGCTCTACTGTCATTGTTTCTTTTCACTGATCGTTTTTCACATAATAGTTAGCCAAAAATGTTTTTCGTGTTATTTGAAAAATTTTTTAGATTTTCTTAAATGAAAAACAAAAAAACGAGATGTTCTGATAAAAATTAAAGCAAAACAACTTCCATTTGTTTCACTCATTTCGAATTGTCTCAGGTCAAATTTAAATTCTTGATTCATAGGTTTCAAATTTTAACTGAAAATCTTTGAAAACGTACATACTGTAATTATTCTATTTCAAGTCGTTTTTTTCCTGTGTTTTTTAAGGTGAATATATAAATTAATCTGGCTACAACCTTCGCTTTAAAAATTCAGATGCTTTCGAATGTTAAAAAAATAATCACAGCATCAGTGTTGTTACTGCTATGAATCTTAGTTAGCAATAAATAGATGAAATAAAACATTGAACTGGCCTTTGTCTTCTAACGAATTATCTTGCGTAATGAGAGACCTATGTCTAGCTTAGTACAATAGACAATACCAGTTCTCAATGATGAATGCTAATGGTAATCATATCAGGTGTGTCACTTTCCGTGGCATGATAATTAACAGATGAAACAAAGTACCTTAATAAACGGAATTTCAAACAAAATAAACAAAGGCAAAAGTTTGTTATGTTTGCTGGGCTTGTCAGTTTATCTTTTAACCCTGGGAGGTTTCAAGTTTCTTTATGTTTCAATCCGCATACTCTCTTGCTTTTGAATTCAAATTGAGTGTAGTTAAGTTCCTAACAAATTTCTCCCTAACTGTTAACTGGGATTTGCTCTAGTGGTTCGTCAATTACCAAGAAATTTGTCTCTGATTGAGTGTCTCCTCATTCTTCTGTGGGTGCATTGTGGGTTCTTTCTAAAACATTAAGATCCCATTTCTGAGTTCCTGTTTACTGGTAGGTGCCATAAAAATTTGAGCCTGGGGTCTCGCGTAATTGGCTGGTTCCTTGACGGGAGGAAATGGCTGCATCCACTAGTTCATTTAACTTGGAACCTAAACGTAATGTAACCAGATAATATCCCCCCTTATTAGTTCAATTAGCGTTTCTTAAAACATTGGACTGTATAATTTTCTTTTCGTTCTCTATGTTTTCTTTTTGTATAATATTTTCTTTACTTTTTCCGTTAAAATTTTATTTTCGTTAGAAGGTTTTATTTTGATTTTTTATCGCTTGTTTTCTGTGCTTTTGTTTTTGTGCTCAACTGGGGTTGATTGCGCAACGAAACTTGTTTGTCCTTGCAAGTCTTCAGTCTTCCTTGTTCCGATTTCTTGTACGTCTTCAATCAATGCATTTGTGTTGGCATCGAAGTCTGGTGTCAGTTCGACTGTGTTATTTTTGTGGTGTGTTGTTTCCTAATAAGTGTTGTTATCTTGGGATCATGAAGAATCTGACTGGTCGTCTTGCTGGTGGCATGTGCCGTTGATTTTTTGCTGTCCGGTCTGTAGTGGCGTGGTGTCACGTCAGATAACTGTCCGAACTATTTCCAGAGGCATCCGGTACTATTACCTTTTTCGGCTTTTTGTCGTCTTTCTTGCCTCTCCTTTTTTTTCATGTACCCTGTTTTTAAGAAAAACTTTCTCAAGGCATCAGGCAAACTCATCACTACAAGTCTATTTGCTATCATAGTACGCCATGTGGAATCTTTTCGGTACCCCAACCTCCTCGTTTAGATAGTAGTAGGTGCTTTTGACTTCGTAATGGGCGATTCAGGCTGCTGTTCTTCTTGTGTGATGCTAGCTTGATTTATTGGTCAGAAGCTACGTTTTCTGTCCAGTTCTTTTGTTCTGATTTTATTGTTTTTGTCTCTGGTTTTTTTTGGATCTCGTTTAGATGGAAATGGCCCGTCGTCGTACTAAAATTTTTTTTAATATTTCGTGCTGTTTGACGGTTAATGGTAATATTTCCCTTTTTTGGTAGGTTTTGCCCTGAGAGGTTTTCCCGTTAGAACTTTTTGGGCTTTCTTGAGGTTTTCAGTCCGCTGTAAATTTGAAGTTGGACCTCAGCATTGGAGGGTGAATTCATTGTCCTACTATTTTCCCGTTTTTGTTCCGTACTAGTTCCGTCACTTTTAGTTCGTTTTTTGACAAAAAATCATCAATAGGACTAAAAATTGACTTTAAGTAAGTTTCGGATTCTTTGTCAGAACGTTGCCTCTATGGTGTCGTTTGAATAGAGTACGTAAAAATTAATTGTATAAAATGTTTTTCAAACTTTCTTCTATGCTTAACCCTTCTGCTTTAAAAATTTCAAGTCACGTTTCGATTGTTCCGAAATCTCTCTCTCTCGACCGCACTGTTAACCCTGTGTGCGTAGGGTGTTATATTTTTTTGTTTCTTTTATCAAATGTTTGTATGTTTTGGTTCTGAAGCAACCACCGAGGTTTGACCTAATTCTTTCCGCGTATCCCGTGTTCAGTAGAATATCTGTAATAAATATGATAGCTGCAAGTTTTCCTGTGCTATTAACCATTTTGGCGTGTGTTTATTTTTAGTAACGGTTCGTTGCCACTATTATGTACCTACTTGTTCCTTTTTCCGTTACTCGCCCGTAATGATCTATCTGGATTTCTTGGTTCGTTCTGTAAAGGGGTCTCATTTTTTCTGGGTCTGTTTTACACTTACTAGATTTTAAATTTTTACCTATTTGTAAGCATTCAATGACGTTGCGGGATTTATGTAACTCTGCATCAATATTCGGCCAGTAGGCTAACTTAGACTCATCTTTCATCTTGCTAATCCCGCACTGGCGTTAATGGAGAGCGCTAAGAAACCATCTACAGAATGTAACAGGTGAGATGATTTTTGTTCGACAGATACCAGTCCCAGTGCTGTGCCTAGTTCGTTCTGGATTTCCTGGTATTCTAACGAGATCAGCTCAGTTTTCTTATCAATAGTTGCTTGTCGTGTCGCCGAAAGTATTCTGTCTCCGTTTGTCTCTGCTAGCAGATTCTCGAGCTTTTGATCGGACTGTAGGTTGATGGCGTTGATCTGGTTATGGATGGATTTAAATTCTCCATATATTCGTACCGCTTCGCCTATTTGGTTGGAGCGTCTATTCAGTTTCAAGTTATTCCAGTCTAGTCTGCTAAGTAATGTATTGGCATGTAATGCTAATTAGTTAGTAATGGTCTTTTTTTGCAGTGTCTCTTATCCTCCTTATCTGTTGCTCTATCTTCGTTGAATTAAATACACGATCTAACCCAGCTACAGTCATATAAGGGATGGTGGTTTGGAGCATATAAAGCTTTTCATAGAGGGCTTTCAGATACTGTCTAGGGCTTAACTTGCACGAAAACAAGATGTTTGAATCCTATTCGTCCACTTTTAGAGTGTACAGTCTTTGAACTTCTGTTGAATCGATCGTTGAAATTTGGATCAGAATGTTCACTTTTTTATGCAACTGAATTGTAATTCGAATTAAGGCAAAACGCGCTCAGCAGATTGATTGTTTCAATACTAGTTTTAGTGTGCTCAATTGGAATGATATTTGTTTTTCGTCCAATTGCTTTATGCAGTAATATGGTCATTACGTCATGTGATTTGTTAGTTTGCTTTTTCTCAGTCATTTTGGTTCTTTCAATTGCTTCAATTAGAACTCTCTTTGCCTGGATTTGTTTAGAGTAAGTATCAATTAGGATATTGTTTTTTGAAGAATTCATGTGTGTTAAAAAGTTAATGATAAAACTCTCAAAAACTTTGTTCTCTGGTAACGGGTCTTGTTGGGGATTTCTAGATAGTTGATCCGTTATACCCATCCGTTGACTTTTACAGTGTTCAATCTCGAAATCATAGATAAGTAACCGTTCTTTCCATCTAGTCAATCGTCTGCTGTTTAATTTGTTAATTTTATTTCTAGAGAGGACACTTATTAACGCTTCCAATTCTACCGTGGATTTGCGGTCTAAGAGGAGGTAATGTTTAAAGAATTTGCATCCATGGAATAATCCTTGTACTATCGCTAACATCTCTAGCTCGTTGATTGCGTATTTGGTTTCCACATTATTTAGTTTCCTTGAACTGTGTGCAATGGGGCGTCTTTACTCGTTATCATCAACTTGCCAGAGTGTGGTTCCCAATACCATAGTACTTGCATCTACCGAGAGTATTTGTTTTGGGCGAATGCTGTTTGTTCTTTTTCCGTCCATATCCAGTTTGTGTTCGCCTTTTCCAAAAGTTATCATGACGGTTTTGTTTTGTCCGTTAGGTTTGGGATAAATATTCCTAAATATCGAACGGATCCTAGGAACAATCTGATTTCTTTGGTGGTTCAAATGCTAAAATTGCTTCAGTTTTCATAATTTTGGGTTTTTTTTCCTTTTTCTGAAATGTAATCCGGCCAGTCAAATTCTTTTTGCCAAAAATTTTGATTTTTATTGATGCTCTATAGCCTTCGTTTTCCAAAAACTCTCAAAAGTTATCCATATTGCTAAAATGTAAAAGATTTTCTTTAGTTACTATAATGTTATCTTGCCAAGCAGGTGTTTCAAGTTTCATTGTACTGTCGCTTTTCCTTGCAATATAACGGGCATGTCCACTAGTCCGTAGAAACATATTATGTAACCGTAATGTTCCGTTAATTTGCCTGCAATCATCGTGAAAACGCAATGTTTTGATATGTCTTCGTGTAGATTGATTTGACCAAATGCATATTTCAAATCTATCGTGGAGAGAAAAAGTTGTCCAGTTTTGTTTTCCGTTCTCTTTCAGGAAATTTGTGCCACGATATCTTCTATGTTTCTATCTATATGTTTTTATCTATAATTGGCATTTGTGCTTTCTTTTTAACTATGTCTTTGTTCAACTCTTTTGCATCTACTGCTCTTTCTACCGTTCCATCGTTCCAATTTGTGATATACCTGGCTGATAAATTGCTCCTCTGCCGTTTTTTCCCGTAAAACTTGGCCGTTACTAATGATGTTGACGATTTCCGCTTTTGCTTTGTTTTGGATGTGTATTGGGACAATCCTCCCTTCTGTTGTTACGTACAAAAACTAAATTTTCTTAAAATTTTACATGATATTAATAATTGTGGACCGTTGTGTCTCGGTTAAAAAGTTTTTAGTGATCATTTATAAGTTCTGTACATATTTTTTCTATAATACCAGTTTCCGCATGGACATTACTAATAGGTTAGGGGAACACCTGTATCTTCCAATTGTCTATTTTGTCAATCCCTATTATTAGTGTGATTTTGTGTTTTGTAATCCACCATTTTACTATTTGGGAAGCATTTTGGTACTTGTTTTCTAAATTAGTTGCGTGTTTGAGTTTTCATGTTTTGAACTTGAAGTCCACGACCGTTATCTATTTTTTGAACTATGTAATCCGTATCTAACAGTGTTTTGGGTATATGTTCCGGTATTATTGAAATTGGGCTACTAACTGTATCTTAAATTGCCCTTACTTTTTCTTGTTTATAGTTAGGTCTAGTTCTATCCTTTTCCCGTCATCTTCTACTTTTGTCCAGTCTTGGATACGGTTTAGTAAAGACATTTTTCCGGTTCTTTTGTTTTTTCAGTTTCCTTTCTGACAATCTTCTGATTTGATAGGTGTTGGAAAATTTCTGTATTCTTTGTTGTCTTGATTTCTCTATTGGCTTTGTTTGAGTTGATTTTCGTTCTGAACACGTTTCTGACTGTTCTGTTTCCGTGTTTGAGTTTTCGCTCTCTTCTTATTCCGTT
This sequence comes from Convolutriloba macropyga, assembly GCF_964194025.1. Lineage (NCBI taxonomy): Eukaryota > Metazoa > Xenacoelomorpha > Acoela > Convolutidae > Convolutriloba > Convolutriloba macropyga. The sequence goes on from NC_134468.1 coordinate 83,049,122, forward strand.
GTTTTGTTTTTTTTGTTTATGTAATTATTTTTCCGGTTGAGTTCTTGTTTGTTGGTTTTGCTTCTACAAACTGCTTGTAGGTGTCCTATCTTACTACATTTGGACCACTTTCTATTTCTCGCCTTGCAATGGTTTTTTTGCCCTAAATAGTAACAGTCACCACAGTTGTAACAAGTTTTCCCGTTACTGTTTTGCTTAAATATTTCTGCTATTGGTTCTAGTTTGATGTTGAGCATTTATTTGGTTTTCTGGTTAACCGTGATTAGATTTAAATGTTTCTGCAATTCATCAAAGCTGTTATTTAGCTATCTGTATTGGTTCGCTTGATTTTTGTTCTTTAAACCGTTAAAATAGTAGAAATCGTGAGATTTTTCTCCATATCTCCAGTTGTCTGTTCTAGTAGTTTGCATTATGCCAATTTTTTGTTACAGGTAAACCAGAATTCAGTGTCTGATTGATTTTCAGTTTGTAAGGTTAAGAAGAGGTTGCTCAAATTTCCTAATTTGCCCACTTTTTTTCCAGATCTCTCTCCCTTATTGGAAGATGTCATGAAATATTTGGTCGTTCAATTTCACTCCTGTGAATCTGCTTTCCACTGCTTTAGTCGCTGGTTTTCTTTTATTCGAGAGGAGTGCGTTTTTGCAGGTTAGTAGGTTTTTTCTATGTTCTGTCTCAGCTTTGTATCCGTTATTGTACTATCGTCGTCCGTTACAATTGTCCAGTCTGGGTCTAGTTGATAAGATAATATCATATATTGTGTGAAGGTGTCCGAGTATTCTGAAGTGGATAAAGTTGGTTCATGGCTGAAAGAATTTAAAAATGTTGGCATTTGCAACATTGTTGAATTGTGTTTTAACGTGTTGTTCATTTTGTTCGCAGTGCCATGTTATGAATCTTAGTCAGCATTAAAGGGATGAATTACAACATTGAATTGCCACTTGTTTTCTAGCTTATTATTTTGCGTAATGAGAGATGTATGTCTGGTTTAGTACATTAGAAAATACCAGTTCTCAATGATGAATGCTAAAGTTCAACATATCAGATGTATCAGTTAATATTAGTATAATCCTGAAATTGCGGCTGTTCGATTTCATGATGAATAGCTTTTTGCAAGAGTAAAATAAATGAGACTTTTTGGGGCAAATCTTGAAGGGTGATGCATCGTGTTGAAGGATATGTCAAAAACGACTGGAAAAATTAAATTTATTTCAAAGCAATATCAACTTTAGTCAAGAGTTCGCAAGTAATAGTTAGCTGGAAATTACATGATCATCCATTGAAAGTTCTACCTTTGTGGGTATTAGAGAGAAATTACCATCACTGTTGCAAATGTATTTTAATAGACTATGATTAGTTTAAACTAATTTAATTTTTTTTAAAGTATCATTAGTTAGTAACTTGGTTGAGGCTTCGAGCGTAATACACCCTTAAAAATGTCATAAAAGTTGTGACTGTTGTGAGACATAAGTATGGAGTTTTACCACGGTGAAAAAAAATTACAGCAGAAATCTTACTTCATATGTCAGAAGGTGCCAAGTGTTCAATAGCGAATTTCAATTTTTGGCAACTTTAGGTACTTTGTTTGTCATTTTTTTTCTCACACACTCTGCCGCCTGTCTTAGATTAGTTTGAGGTATAACCTCGGCATGAGTGTTTTCAGAAATCATTTCCAGAAATAATTTTAATTATGAGCAATGAAATTTTGATACAAGTTTAATCGGTTCGGTTTGAGTTTCTAGGTTTGGAACTGGAAAAGGAATGTGCTTTGTTTTACTAGAGGTCTGTCTGGTTTACTGAAGGTTAGTATGAAATATAGCTGCTGATTGGTTAAAATGATTAAAAGAGGAGTAGAGCCCACAGCCAATGAATGATAAGGTGAAGTGTATAGTAAAGTACAATACAATTACATAATATTATTAATAAATGTAGAATATATGTAGAACATACTTACCCGTTCGCCATACGACATGTACTGTTTCTGAAACCATCCACATCCATATATGGAAAGAATACTTGATTCTCTAACATTTTAACGGTTTTTAATGAGAAGATAAATTATGTCACTTTTGAGATAGGTTTTCATGAGAACCTATCTCAAAAATGACAAAATTTTTCTTTCTCATAAAAAAACTGTTAAAACGTTAAAACATTTTGTTTTAGAATGAAAATACAGTGAAGAGATGACAGAGAGATGCCCGAAATTTTGTGAGAGCAAAATACCCAATGTCAAAATACCAAAAGTTTTACCCTGTGTGGTTCTTAGTGAGATAATTCGTAATGTAATTGCAGCCCAGCTATTCCTACTCTGGCACTGATTACTTAATTTGAGTCTGGGACCGTAAATTCATAATTATTTTGTTCTAATTTGAGACCTTCGACACGACAAACGTGAGATTAAAAGAACCTCGATTAAAAAACCTGATTGTTTGAACAACGCTATTTTGCAATCAGTCTATTGATGGTAAAAATAAGAAGGAACCAATTTCCTTTCTTATTGGGCACACTGGCAAGGGTTATGTTGGAGCAATGGGTATTTTGGAATTGGGTAATATACTCTCTAATCGGAAAAATAAAAGTTAGAGCGAAAGTATATCTTCATCAAAATAAGGTTATCCTTCTTTGTTTAATTGATTTTTCATAAGTATTTTTATCTCATTTTGATTTCTAATGGGGGTTTTTGGCTCAAATCAAGATGGGAAATTAAAACATACCGTTACTCCATGAATATCATCGTCATCTTGTGACGCCAGCTGAAACAGGAAAAGAAACCGGATCAAGGGGCTTATTTTATCTGTTTTATTTAAACCGATATAAAATGCCAGCGATTTATGGCTTAAAGCTCCAAATCAATAGGTCTAGTTTCGATGACCACGGAAAAAATTTGTTGGTTCATGTTTTTCTATTGAGACCACAACCAAAATCATTGATGCTAGGACTCATAGCCTGAGATTTTTCAAATTATTTTTCAAATCTTCGTGATTCTTAAAAGACAACGCAATATACATTTGCCGACATAGGCTCAATTTGAAGTTTGCTTTGACGTAATCAACAAAACAAATACTAGAAAAAGCAAACTTAAAAGCTGCCCCTTTTGCTACTCTGAACTCTGTTCAGACAATAATGCTTGATACCCTCTACAATTACTGTGCTCAAAAAAACTTGCTTTCTCACTTGAAGGCATCTTGCTTTGTGTATATTCCATACTTCAACTAAATAATTGAGTTTAATTCAGATTTAATATAAGTGGTTAATCGTTTCTTTGGTTGTTTTTTGGTACGTTTGACGCAATACAGACAGAAATGAATTTGAAAAATGTATTAAAAACGATTTTCTTTGAAAAAAAAACGCCAGATATGAATCAACAAATATCAAAAAACAGATAAACAAACATAGTACGGAACATCAATCAGTCAAAATTTTGATTTTGATCCGAACTGCTTTCAATAATGAATTGTGAAATATCTTGTATTGAGTGGGCTTTAATAAATTTGCATGAACGTATGGCGAATGGAATTGTAATAATTTTTTTTTCGTCGTACCCCAAAGAGATTACCATTAAAAAGAATGTCGGATCTGAGATTTGAAAATTAAACGAATAATATGAAAAAAAAATGTTATAAGATGAAAAATTTATTATATCATTAACTTTTCGAAGTTTGTTTTCTAAATTCTTTTGAACAAAATGAATGCGGTTTTTCATCTCTCTACCCCTAATTTCTGCTCTTTTGAAGGTAAATAAACATGATTTTTTTGTGTTTTCTGTTGACTCTGTTTTGAAATAAATTATGAACATACTTGTAAGGGTGCCCGCATGTTGAGCTCCTCAGCGTAGAGACATAGCACCTCGAATGGGACATGCACTTTCACATACACTGTACAGTGCTGTTCTCCATCCTCATCCACGACCTTAAACATGGGATAATACACTGAAATAACAGCCACAGTCTCTGTTCAGAGAAGAGTTCATAATGAGGCTATCAATTCAGAATAATTCTGCGAGGGATTTATTAGAGTTTCAATGAATGGGGGAGCGGGAGCTTGAAATATCCCCCATTAGGTCCTTACAAGTGCCTAACCGGATTTTTTTAAAACTAAAATCACTCATTTTTGATGCTGATTTAAAATTCTGTAAACTTTTTGTATCTTAATACATAGTAAAAGCAGACCGCTCTTATTCGTGCTTAATGCTTTTAATGGTCATTAAGTCGGAGCCTGTTTATTGTGAGCGCGATTAGTTTGTTACCGGTAGAAGTTTTCGTGCGTTCATGTTCTTCAGACTTTGGTGTGTTTTTAGATATTTCCAGACTAAAGAATTGCGAAAACACATCGTGCTTTCGACACATCGACAAACATCGTGCTTTCATCTTCGGTCCGGACACACTTGATTTTGCCTGGGACGTCAACTTGGGTTGCATTGTTCTTGACACGAGTCTTAATTTTACAACTTCTAAAAAAATTCTCGAAATTGCAAGATCCTTTCAATTGTTCTGATGAGAAGCTGTTCTGAGATTCAAGATATTATAACGATTGACTCAGATATTTTTCGAAAAATTGGCGGACCAAAAACTGATGCAGTTATCACAACGTTTATCAATAACTCACAACCTTGTGCGTCTTAAACCAAATTCTTTTGGCAAATTTCTAGATTGGCAAATTTGTTTTGTCTAGATTTATTCTACATACATTGTTCGACAAGGGCTGACAATGGGTCAAGTTTTATTTCAGTGGGTAACTCTGCAGTGTTTAAAAAATAAACCCTACGACAAAAAATTTTAGAAAGGAAATAAACCCCCGCGGAAATAAACCCTCACTAAAATAAACTCCAATTTTAAAACTGAAATTTGGTCGTGATAATTTGTTCGGTGATATTTTTGTACCATCATATCAAGTCCCATGCGCTGTATTATGCCGCAAAACGTTCAGGAAAAGAACAAATTTGCTCGGTTTTTTCGGGTTTTTCACGGCCCATATTTCGAGATCAAAGCTATAACTGAGCCCGCATGAAAGCAGTGACAAGTGCAGACAGAAAGCAAATTGCCGTTTTATTTGTTCTCAATTATGTTTTTTAGCCATAGTCGAACGAAAACTGCTAACTCAAGGAAAAATAAGCAGAAATTAAAGAAAGCCATTTTGATTTTCAATTAGGAAAAAGTTTTTTTACTTGACAAATTGTGCATTAAAACGGCAAAATTTGAACGTGCTCATAATATGTTAATTAACAAAATTTAAATACTGACGTACCCGGACCACTCTAGCAGTGCAATTCATTGCTGATTCAGGGCAAAAACCATTCTGAATGTTGTCCGGCCCATTGCTCTGTACATATCCCACTTTAAAATTTACAGTCTGGTTTTTGGAGGTCAATGAGTCATCAAACTGAATTGTTTCTGAGCATGAAAGTTTTCAGCCGCTGTTATCTGTCGGGGCATGACCAAGTTTATTCTTCCGTTTGCCTGTGTAGCATTAATTGCCGGCTGACAATTATCTGCGCATAAGGGCGCGTATCAATTTACCCGCGCTTTTTTTTTACCCGCGCTGATTAACACTGTGATTAACACCCCACGGGCGAAAGCCCGAAGCTTGAACTACTTAAATATATACATTGGTGCATTCACATTTTTCAGGCGGAAACGGTGGAGGTCATCGGAGTTCGGTGGAGGTCGGTGGCGGAATTCGGTGGCTGAGGTCGGTGGTGGTCGGTGGAGGTCGGTGGAGGTCGATGTGCGAGTTAGTTAAGGTGTAGTTTGGTGTAGTGGTGTAGTTGTGGTGTAGTTAGTAGAAATAGCAATAGAATAGAGAGTATCGCCATTTTAAAATATTCATGCATGACATCGAGTTATTCGAAATATTCAAAATTTGCTATGTACAGTCTGTCAGGTCTTTTTATGTACAGTCTGATGTGAAACATTCTGTGCAGTTTTGTCCAATAATGTAAATTAGGCTGCGAAGAAGAAGGACAGACTGGGATGTTTGTTAATTGACTCTGGGTAGACTGGCAGAAGTATTTACACTTCTATTTGTCTGGTTCAGAAATGGTTACTATTGAAAGTCAATGGTACATCACTGAATCTCACTGTGACCAAGGTACGGGTATGCCTTAGATCAACATTAACGAAATCTAGAATTCTAGCTTTAGGTTAAGTGATTGCGAAAAAGACGGCAGAAAGTAGTGACATAAAACGTGGTTAAATGTGACGAGCCAAAATTGCCCCTGAAAAGGCCAACTGTACGTTTTGAGGTGTAAAACGTTAACGCATAGCTGTGGCCCGCAAGAAACGGCAAAATGAGCCAAATGCACAGCTCATTAAAAGTCAAGTGGCGGTTGTTATCCTTGGTTTATTTTCAAGGGGGGTTCATTTTTTATCGAAGAAGTTTCTCTACAAAATACATACACAAAACTAAAAAAATGTTAGTCAGTTAGCCTAATTTTGCAACTATTTGCAAATTTTTGTTTATATTTATATTTCATGTTTATATTTGTAAATTATCTCTTCATAAGGCGAAATTTGCAAACTAATGATTGCAAAAAATTGCAACTTGAGAGTAGATTTCGGCCCGGTCGAGTTCTGCTTAAATTAGCAATGTGGGTTGTTTTCCTAACCATTTCTCGCAGACAGCTTAAATCAGTTTTAAACATTATAGTTTTATAGTTATAATTGATAACCTCTTCCAATTGGAGTCCCTGTCTTTCCAATTCGGAGAAGAACTTTTCCCTCCCTGCTTTCCTCCTCTTCTCTGTCTCCTTTTCTGCTGAGCTGGACTTTGTCTCGTACACCAACACAAAGTCTGCAAAAATATCAAAAATTTAAAAAATTGAAGGATTTTTTTCCGTTAGGTAATTTTTTATTTTAAAGTTTTGTCAATTTGTAATCTGGAGTTTTGGGAAAGTGTAAGTTATTTTGCGCAACGATCTGAGAACTGAGAGCCGCATCTTTTATTGGCAATTATAAATCATAATCACGAGTTTTGTGAGTTTTACTTGTGAAAGCTAATTTATTATGCTCTTCCAGAGCTTTAGAGAGTTAATGTTTGACTCCTTCATGAGAACAAAATTTACTTAAAACGTATAGAAAAAAATATTTATGAACAGAAAAAAAAAACAGTAAAATCGAAAAACGAGATTTAAAGCCTTGTAATTCAAAACAAATTCTCGAGATTAAGAAGCCTGCTTCAGTATTAAATTATCCCAACCAATTGTGGGCCAGTATTTTCTTTAGTTCTGATATTGTTCGATTAAATTTCCTTCGAATTTCAAAAGCTAAAACGGCGAAGTTACAGCTGAGCAGAAAAGGTGAAGCTCATCAATTTTTCCGCATCGTGGTCTCTTCTTTCAATAAATGTTTCTTTAAATCTATGAAAATGAAACTCCTTTATTAAATTTTGTTTTAAAGTCTGTAATTTCGCATTTCCGAGGCATCCCCTTAAAATTAGCAAAATTTTGGGGCAGAAAGTGACCATTTCCTTAGAATCGTCAGTGGACCAATTTTTCGTGTTGTGAATTTTCCTTCTATAATTTGAAAAAAAATTTGAGAAAAGAAGACAACTGACAAAAATGGGTCAATCTAAGGTATCAAAGCACTTTTTGAAAAAAATAGTACCTCCCAGGAGTATTAAAATTGATCATCATCTAAGATCAATCTTACAATACTCCAAAGGAATCTTGCGAGAACATGTTTTGTCTTACATCGTTTTTTTTCTCAAAAAAGCATGCAATATTCTGCAAGATAAATCATTTTTCATACAATGTGATCATCTTTACAAATTTGTATATCAATATTTGAAAGTTTGCAGATTTTCGCACGATGACAAAACGGTTTTGAAACTTATACCAATCTAAAAATTAACTGGCGAAAGAAAAAATATGACTGAAAAATGAAATTATCAAAAATTGATAAACAGCTTAAAAATGAATAATAAAAGCAATCGGGACGCAAGGTATAAAATTTCGATGAGATAAATTTCTTTACAAGACTTATCAATGATTAAAAGCTAGCAGATTATCACACAATGACAAAACCATTTGGAAACTTATCACAAACGAAACCATAACTGTGGAGAGAAAAGATGTGATGAAGAAACTAAATAATCAGAAAAAGATAAACATTTTAAAAAAGGAGTAATAACAGCAATCGAGACGCAAGGTATAAAAGTTCGATGAGATAATTTTCTCTACAGGACATATCAATAATTCGATGCTTGCAGATTTTCACACGATGACAAAACCATTTTGAAACTTATCACAAACGAAACAATAAACGGGGGGAGAGAGAAAATGTGATTGAGAAACTAAATATTCAGAAAAAGATAAAAATTTTAAAAAATTTAATAATAACAGAAATCGAGATGCCAGGTAAAAAATTTCGATGAGATCCAATTCTCCACACGGCATATCATTATTTGGAAGTTTGTAGATTTTCACACGTGTGGTACATGGGTTACCATTTAACCCCTAAACTACTTAATCTTTGAAGCAGTGAATTAATAACATCATATGAAGTATGTACTTCATTATATTTGCTTACATTGCAATCGCATGACGATTGTTCATAGTCCTTCAAAGTAACAGGTACTTGCGCACTAATAGACAGACAGTGAAATGATCACGTGAAGTCTGCCTTAACTAACGTGAATAGAAGTTGTGCGTTAACAATCTCTTTACATAGATAGATAAGAATTACAAGTGTCAAGGATCTGAGTTCCACATGGCGCAGACAACGGAAAAAGGAAGAACCATATTAGGACTGGAACCATTTTGGGAACAACCCAGCTCCAACCCCCCTATGCCATGGGAAAAGTGGAGAAGTCAACTTAAAAGGGCCCTCGTCGCAAAGACAAACATAGAACTTGACGAACTCCTAAGAAAGAAACGGACAACTGTCATTTACCCCCCCAGAACCAGTAGAAGAACAACCAGTGAACAACCCAACACAGACAATGGAGAGGGAAAGACTCACGCGATACAGTCAGGCAGTAGCCAAATGGAAGAACGAGTGCAACTTTATTGACAGAATAGGGGTGTTGTGCGGCGATAAGCCATGGGACGTAGCAGACAAGAAGGCAAAATCAGTGGTCTATCTAACCATTGTAATTGAAGGACGCAGGATGCACACCCGAAAATACCCCCACACAAACGTCGATAACATCACGACACTACAACTGTGGGAAGAACTGGAGTTGACTTTCATACGACCACGGAACGTAACCTTCGATCGTTACTTGCTTCTAACCAGACGTCAACAAAAGGGAGAAACTATGGAACAATTCCACTCTGCTCTAAGGTCCCTAGCAGAATTTTGTCAACTGGGAACACTAGAAGTCGGGCTGTTAAGAGAAAAGTTCACAGCCAACATGAATGACCCCGAAATACAAAAAGAACTCCTAAAGGTAACACTAGACCCAGAAATATAACTGGAATTAGCCATCATTATCGAACTAGGCGCACAAAGCCAATTAGCCATACAGGCAAAACACACATCAGACCCATCAATGGTATCAATAGTAGGGCGATCGGAGCCCGTACTAGCAATCACAAGCTCAAGGTACCGAGGAATATTCAGAGGCAACTACAGCCAGCCCGGAGGTACATTCACACAGCTCAGAGGCAACAACAATAACAATCAATTTAATAGACAACAAGTACAACATAACTGTAGAAACTGTGGACAACCCTGGACACAAGATCACAGGGCCAAATGCCAAGCGTTCGAACAAACATGCCGAAGTTGCAACAAGCCCAACCATCTCGCCAAAGTATGTCGATCCAACCTAACCCGCAATAACAATAGAAACGTCAATGAAATCAAAGAGCTGCACGGGTCAAAACACGAGGACAACATAAACATGGTCTCTCTAAGTAACGAAATAGAGAGCATAGCACACGACTCTGGTGAAGACTAAATGGTGAACCTCGTTTCCCCTACGGATGGACCAACCACCCCAACGAAACTCAACGTGAAACTAGGAAACACTAAGTATTGGGTCATGGCAGACTACGGCAGCTCTAACAGCCTAGTCACCGAACGGAGGGCTTGCGAGATAGAGGATCGGGACAAAAACAGTTGGTGGAGCCGCAAGACGAATCCAACCAACCTAAGAAGTTTTATAAATACTCCGTTCAAGAACAAAGGCACGATGTACTGCGACGTCCAATGCAATGGGTGGAACGCAGGAAGGGCTGACCTCATCGTGGTACCAAACAACCATAGAGCGCTGACCGGCCGAGACCTCTTCCAAGGGCTAGGAATACAAATAAATCAACAATCATCCCCAAACTCAGAAGGTAAGAATGTCGCATTGATAGAAATTCAGAGCAGCAAAAACTTAAAACAAGAAATAGCGAAACAATTCCACGGTCTAATAAAACGAATAGGACTGTCAATTAACCACAATGTAAAATTTAAATTTAAACCAAACTTTACGCCGGTACACCAACGAGGTCGAAGAGTTCCGATACACTTACAAAAACAGGTCGAAGAAGAACACAAAAAATTACAAGACAACGGCAATATAATAAAATTGGACAAATGCAGCGACAAAAACTTTATATCTCCAATAGTGATAACAGTCAAAAGAGACAAAACGTAAAACTAGCCATGAACTCCAAAATAATAAACCAGGCAATTCACAAAAACAAGTACCAAATGCAAAATATTGATTGCCTGATGGACAACATCGCCCAATCAATCTCGGAATCGTCGCACGAAGGTGAAGTACTTTTCTCAACAATCGACTTACGATACGCGTATAGCCAACTACCATTAGACGAAGCAACAGCAAAACAATGCAATTTCAATATAGTAGGCGGTCAAGCCACCGGGACATACCGATTCATAACAGGTTTTTACGGCCTAACGGACATGCCGGCAGAATTTCAAAAAGCAATTGACAATATACTAAAAGGTCTTAAAGACACATATAGTTTCTTGGATGACAAAATCATAGTCTCCGGCGGAGGAATAAAAAGTCACAAAGAAAAAGTTTTTAAATGCCTACAAAACCTAGATCAAGAAAACCTCAGCATAAATTTAGAAAAATGCCACTTCGCAAAAAACGAAATTGAATGGCTAGGATTCGCAATCAATCAAAATGGAATAAAACCACTCGTCAGAAAAACAGAGGCCATTCAAAACCTAAAAGCCCCGAACACATGCAAAAAATTTAAATCATTCATTGGAAGCGTACACCACCTAATAAAATTTGTCCCCAACCTAGCAATTCAATGCAGAGTCTTCAGAGACCTCCTGAAAAAAGACAATAAATACCACTGGGAACAAAAACATCAAATAGCATTCGAAAGTATAAAACTCCACAAAAAATATAACAGACAATACGCATTACGATTCCACAAGAAAAACAAGAGTCAGAACAGACATATCACGATCCGAACTCGGAGCCGTCCTAGAACAGGAATCGAACATAGGGTGGGACACAATTGCGTACGCTTCACGTTTCCTAAACACAGCTGAAGAAAAATACAGCATGAACGAATTAGAAATTTTAGGTGTAGTCTGGGCACTCGAACACTTTAAACACTATCTTTATGGTCAAACCTTTGCAGTACAAACAGATCATAGAGCCCTACTGTCCATAATAAAAGATAAATCTACAAAGGACCATCTAGATTAACACGTTGATGTGATAGGTTAATCCCATTCCATTTCCAAATTAAACACATACCAGGATCAAAGATGGGATTAACAGATTATATATCGAGGAACCCACATAATAAGGCAAAACCTATAAGCCGATATGATGAGGACTTTGTGTTCGCGCAAATAGATGCAATTAAAGAAACTATCAACGCAATAAAGCAAAGAGGGAGACCACGAAAACTAGACAAGTTGGAATCGTCCGACGATTCCAAATCACCAATTACAAAGCCTGAAATCAAACGACAAAGAGGCCGCCCCCAAAAATTACCCTTGCAATCGCAGGACGATTCCAAAATCAAAGTGCCTAGAGCACAAAGTCACAAGACAAAACCACAAGCGTTGCAAAAACTGCACAACTACAGCCTACGCAGAAAGCAAGAATTACCAAATATAGAAAATCACGTGAGAATTGACGAAGCAAAGTTACCAAAAGTCACACAGCAATCTAGTGCAAAAGTGCATTTGCCAAATAACTTAACTACAGATCAGTCATTGCTAAATTCTAACTCTAAATTTGAAATGAATCAACACCAACCTCCAATCCAACAAACCCCACCCACATCACCAGCAAAGAGCTCAATCTCATTTTCGATCTACCTCAGCCCAGATAAAAAAGAAGATCACCCCACCAAAACAGACTCCCAACTAGATAAAGCAATACGGGATGTCTTCAGCTCGACACTAATCGCGGCTATGACAAACAGAGACTCAGTTCTACGCGAAATACGACATTGCATAACACAAGGGGACGAACTGAGATGTAAGGCAGTAAGCAGACAAATCCACACACACTGGAAACAACTCAGTGTAAACGATGGGTGCATCCTCCTGGACAATCGACCAACAATCCTCAACGCAACGAAAGATGCGGTGATAGAGGTACTTCACGCCACGCACGCAGGCGCGTGGGAGATGACCGAAGTAGCACATAGATTATGGTGGCCGTTTATATACGAGAACTTATCAACAAGTCAAAAACGTGCCGCCCGTGCACAGAGTTCGGTAAAAACCTTAAAAGCATAATACCAAAAACTAAATGGTCACCAATTAAACCATGCGTCGAACCGAATGAAGAAATACAAATAGACTTTGGCGGTCCAATACTAGAAGGACAAGGAAGAAAAGTATACTTCCTTGCATGCATTGATAGATTCTCTAAGTTCCCAACACTTAAACTATACAAAAACGCGAATGCTACAAACATAGAACATTTCTTAACAAAATACATTGCTATACAAGGGGTACCCAGATCCATACGAATGGACCAGGCTAGATGTCAAACGGGAAATGTAATAAAAGAATTTTGCAAAAGAAATAATATCAAAATAAAAATTGCCCCAGCGAACAGTCACCGATCGATAGGACTCGTCGAAAGAGTGATACAAACAGTAAAACATCGACTAGGTTGCATTAAACAAGATACAAACCAACGTCCTGTCAACATAAAACAGTCACTGAGACAAATTGCACAGGAAATAAGAATATGCCGGAAAAAAGCAACTAATGTATCCCACTTCGAAGAACACTTCGGCCGCCCGGCAAATACACCGATGACTAACTTAACCTCATGTGCGGATAGCCGAAATCTAAAATGGCCAAACATTAAGTCCGATTATTAAGATGACAACATCATGGGCAATGACGAGCTCATCTCTGATGAGCGATGGATACAAGAGACGTTGGACAGTGATGAGGAAGTCAAGGCATCCAAACAGCGAATGCTATCAGCTGAATTGAATGACAAAGGTGAAATTCCCCGCACTTTCCGTGTGGCATCACACACCCCATTGCAACCATCAGCCGAAAACAGCAAGGGACTACAACTAGCCAGAAAACCCTCGCCGCTACTCGAAGCAAAAAGCAGCTTCAAGGGCTCTACGAAGCCATTCCCGAAGGCGCGGCACTAGTAAAAACGTCCGGCTCCACAATGGCCATCAAGTACCCTGGCCAAGACCATACGGTACTACACAAATCGGAAGTAGCACGCTTCGGAACCTCATCACAACCGAAGATACCACTAATTCAATTCGCTGCCAGGAAGACTGTCATCAACCACCATGGCAAGATACAAGGACACATGAACGTACATCAGAGGGACCAATGCGCAAAGCTCAAAAGAGAGAAGACAAATAGGAAAAGGCCGAACGATTCACCCACGAATCCCAACCCCGCCAATCTCCAAAAAATAAATCGCACAAAGGTTCCACCAAAAGGAAAATTCATACAGTCACCAAGGAAGGGGAAAACGGGGGCAAAAAGCCAAAGCAAAACAACACCGCCCGACTCCCCATTCGAAGATGAAGACCTCGAACTGGCAGCACAAGAACAAGAAACACTCGAGAACAGTGAGGACCCAGACTACGACCCTCGGGAGGACCCCATTGTACAGGAAATCGCGAAGAAAAAGAAACCAAGAAGAAGCAGCAGAAAAACCAAGAAGCCTAAAAGAGGTCAAAGTGAAACCCTCACAACGGACGACGACACTGAGGGATCTGAGCAAAGTTCCTCAAGAAAAAACTTAACCGGAACCGCCAACTTCCAACACGCAACTACAATGCAGGACGATTACCAGGCACAGCAAGTGGACGAGCACCCCGGTGACCCCACACAGCCTATGCAAGAAAACGACGATGAGCTCACACCACCGCAACATCCACCCATACAACAGTCGGATAAGACACCACCAGTCGAGCAAGACAATGAAGAGAGAGAGAGAGAGAGAGAGAGAGAGAGAGAGAGAGAGAGAGAGAGAGAGCTAGAACCCCATGAGTTCTAAAAACAAACTTGAAAACTTTGTTATTCCTCAGAGGGGAAATGTGGTACATGGGTTACCATTTAACCCTAAACTACTTAATCTTTGAAGCAGTGAATTAATACTATCATATGCAGTATGTACTTCATTGTATTTGCTTACATTGAAATCGCAGGACGATTGTTCATAGTCCTTCAAAGTAACAGGTACTTGCGCACTAATAGACAGACAGCGAAATGATCAAGTGCAGTCTGCCTTAACTAACGTGAATAGAAGTTGTGCGTTAACAGTCTCTTTACATAGATAGATAAGAATTACAAGTGTGAAGGATCTGAGTACCACAACACGATAAACCACCACTTTTAAAACTTATCACTAACAAAAAAATTAAAATCTGTATAAATTTTTGCTGCCTCTATTAGCTGCTCTCTAATAACCTTCATTTAGAGTGACAAACACCCATTCTTGAGAGTAAGGTAAGTCATTGTGACCAAAAAATTTAATCACGCAAATGAACAAAAAACTCGCTCCACTAAGAGCAAAAAACTGACGTCACACACGCACTTCAGTTGAAATTGCTTGAACGAAGGAACAAAGGGCTGATTTGAAGTGATTGTGACGTCATATGGTCGTAACAAAAATCGTGACGACAAATATAAAAAACATAGCAGGACAAGTCCTGACGTACAATTCAAAGAATTTTCAGTGACTAAACAGAAAAAACTGGATCTAGAATGGACTATGAATTAATTGAGAAATTAATTTTTAAAAAAATCAGATTAGAAAATGAGAAAAAAAACAGAAAATCAATGTCAAAATGCAGCATGTGAACACAAAAAAACCGCTCGCGAGAAATGAAAACTTAATTCAAACAAAACAATAGGCCAAGAATGGCTGTGAATGGATTGGGAAAACCATTTAGAAAAAAATCCGATTCGAAAAACCGAAAAAAAACAGTAAAAATCAGAGTGAAATTGCCGAATGTGAACAAAAAACCACTACCGAGAAAACGAATTTTTGTTCAAACACCGTTTTCTCACTCTACTTTAAAATTAGAGCGAAAAAAATTCACGCCGCAAAACCACTAGCTTTTTCGCTCCATTTCCTGTTTCGGCGTGACCAAAATCACCACTCAATTTGACTTCAAAAATCATGAAAATGTGTGAAAAAAACATAGCCGGAAGAATTGCGGAAAGGACTTGAAGGAAAAACTTGCTCAGACTTATGAATTAACAACTAGAACAACTATTGTGAATACTGAACCTCCACAAATGTCAAAAAATACTTAAGGAAGAATAGAAACGGCGTTTAAAAACAAAATGAACAAAAAAAACTAGAAAAACTTAATGAGTTTTTTAATAGTACAAGGAAACATAAAGCCGAGTAAAATTCGTTTGCAACTAGAGCAACGAAAATCTCGCAAAACAATGAGCAAGTCATTATAGGCTAAGAAACTTGTCTAAGATTTGAAAAAAGAGAAAAAAATGCAATTAAAATTAAGAAAAATGGTTTAAAATTTATCAATTTTTCTGTCAATTTTTCTAGAAAAAAATAATTTATACCAAGAAAACATTAGTCAATTGGTACCTGAACGTACCTTAAGTAACAGGCTTCTATTCAAATCCCACTTAAAGCATTAAAACAAAAAGACAGGCAAAAATCATTAAATTTCGTCTGAAAACCAGCAAAACTGATAAAAAACCTCCAAATTAGCATTAAACTCAAATTAACTACTTGAAACCTTCAATTCCTATCAAAACCAGCCTAAAACTAATATAATATCATAACCGAACCTCATAACCATCAAAAGTTGCGAAAAACTGCTTTCAAATGCCGCACGTGAACAAAAAAATTTCGCTCGCTTAGAGAAAATTTTTTCAAACATCAATTTTTCGCTCTCTCAAAAACAGCGGTATGAACAAAAACCACTCTCTTTTCGCTCCGCTCTTCACTTTTGTTCATCACCAAAAGTACTCCAATTTTTTTCACGCGTTTCATTTCCTGCTTCAAAAATCACTCCAATAAAATTGATTTAAAAAAAGGACTTCTCCAATACTCCTCTTCGAGTCGTAAAAAAGACAGCGCCCCAATACAATTCAACTTCTTTGAATTGTAAAAAACCAAGAGAAGGCCGATAATAGCCCCAGCTATCGATCCATTTCTCTACAGGTGGATTATTCTGCTCTTGAACAATGCTGATGGTTAAGTTGAAACGTGAATGTCCACAAAATTCCAGAGAGTTTATTTTGGAACAACGTAAAAATTAGTTTCCGAAATTCTCCAGACGAATTTTTTATGGAAATGTAAATACAAGAACAAGATCACATCGTGCAATTACTGTAGAAAAATTTAAAAAATTTTGAGTTGATATAAATTTTGGCCATCTCCGTTAATGAACTGAGGTCGCACCATAATGAACTGAGTTCGCAACAAACACACTAAGTTTTTATCGGATGCTTTCTGTTGAAATTGATAAAAAAATTAATGTTATTAGAAGGAAAATCAAGGGAACAAATTGTACTAAGTGTCAAGACAAAAATTGCAAGATCTCACGCGTTTTCATAGCATATTCTTACAACATAACTTTCTATCTTTCAAATTCTGTGAACTTTTACAATCTCTGCAAAGTTTACTGAAACAAATATGTCACTAAAGGACACTGTTTGGACACTGTTACAAGTTTACATATCATTATTTGAAAGTGTGCAGTTTTTGGCACAACTACAGTACGGTTTTGAATTAAAAATTTTTCAAAATCGAAAAATTAACTGAAGAAAGAAAAAATTAGATTGAAAAAAACTAAATAATGAAAAGATGATAAACGGTTTCAAAAGTTAATAAAAACAGAGGTCGAGATGTAAGGTATAAAATTTAGATTTTGTCCCCTTTTTTCAGGCCCAGTTGTTGCCCCGATTTTGCCTTTTTTCAGGCCAGTTTTGGCCAGGCAATATATTTTAGATAAAATATAAATTAGTTCAAATTTTCTGTTGGATAAAATTTTAAAAGCTGTTTTCTCAGCAATATCCAAATGAGGGCTCAATGAGTTAACATTTTTCGCACCTTTTACCAATTTTATATAAATTCCACGTCATTTGTTCTGTTCCTGCATTCGCTTAGAATAAAATGGTCGATTTTTCATGCAACAATTTTTTTACATAGAACGGTTCATTTTTTTTATGGATGTGCATAAGTGTTTTTAATGCATATGTTAGGATTCGTTTCCATGAAAAAATGTTTTCTAAATTCTTATGATTTTGACAGATGGGAACCTAATCTGTAAACAAACATTATCGATTGTCCTTGTTTCGTATATACTATTTCCTCGAATCGTAAATTCCGTTTCATTCTGGTAAAGTTAAACCTAAGAGATCACACAATTCATAAC